>NC_138141.1:45181466-45535733 GCF_964188305.1 Podarcis bocagei | reverse complement strand
GTCTTCTCTAATATTCTCATTAATCAAGAATATTCTCCAAAAGATTATTCCCAAGAGTTTAACATCACTACATGGGCCTTGAACAACACTAGTGTGTCCAAGCCTGTGGTTTGGGGGGCATTTGAATCATGTCAAGGTTACAAATTTAAGCTGGTCTGAAGGACAATTTTCTTTTTTTTGCCAAAATGGTCCAAAGGAAATGGATCCAAGAAACGGCAGCTCTGTGATACGAACTACCTGACAAATCAATTTCCTGGATTATAGGGAGGTGGAGGGAGAAGGAAAGGAACCATGACAGCAAATCAGCGCTCAGATCTGCTGCAGGGCGAATGTGCCTCAAATGTGGCAGCTTTAAAATATTAACAAAATGCCCCACAACTACCATAATGGAGTGGATCGCTGGGGAAAAGTTCTGGGGGTTGCAGGCCTCAGTGTGTATGAAATAAATCCTTTCTGGCTGAGTTTGGAGATTGTATGTCCCTATACATGTTCCCAAAATAGATACGATGTCTCCCATTCATTACTTTTATCATTAAGACCAAAGCGCCCCTGAACCGGAGAAGACGTGTGAGTAAAGGCACCATTGACCAGAGGCAACAGACCATCCGTCACAATGCTGCCCCTTTCAGAGTTAAAGGAGAGGGGGGTTTTTTGGAAGGGGGCTATTAGTTTAACAGCAAAAAGTGTTTGGATAAAGGGGCTTAACCTCTCTGCCTGAAATCAGTTGCTCCAGAGGCTTTTCACCATTCCACGTTGGGAGGAGAGAAGGGGCTGCTTCAGGCAGCAGATGGGCATAAGAACATAAGAAGAGCCCTGCGGGATCAGGCCCATGGCCTATCTAAAACAGCATCCTGTTCTCACAGGGGCCAACCAGTTTCTAGTAGGAAACCCACAAGCAGAACTCCGGGTGCAAGAACACTCTTCCCTCCTGCAGCTGGTATTCAGAAGCACGGAAGTGACAGAAGGGCATTGGAAGGGAGAAGAGTGTTCGTTCCCCCTGCGGTGGAGAATGATACGCAGGAAGACACCTTATACTGAGTGAGATGACTGGTCTATCTGGTTCAGTATTGTCTACACTGACCGGTAGACTCTTCAAGGTTTCAGGCAGAGCATCTGTCCCATTCCTACCTGGAGTTCCCCAGAACTGAACCTGGGACCCGCTGTCTGCAAAGCGTATGCTCTACCGCTGAGCTATGGTCCATCCCCAAATGATATCACTCTGTCGCCTGGCCAGCTTTAACCAAGGGGACGCTACCTCGCCCTTCGCCCTGCAGCAACTCAACTTAGAGGGAGGGGAGCCCTCGGAAGATGGGGGTCTTTGGGAGTCACGAGGAGCCACTTGATACAGGAGCATGTGGGAAAGCAGCACAGTCACATCTAGCTGGGCCCTGACACAAAGCCGCCTGCCCCCCTCCCCCAGCGATGAGGGTGCTCCCCTCCTTACCTCTGCGTGTCAGAGATGCACCACCAGGCCCAGGCCCAGCCCCCGTAGACATACTGCTTCTCGTCCGACCCGCAGCAGCCACCTGCAGAGGAAGCAGAGAGAGCAGTTGGGAGCGGGCGCTTTATTTCGTCTATTAAGGATGGCCACCGTTCCAAAGGAGAGGCATTTCCAGGGCAATCAGCAAAGTAGTGAAAAGCTAAAGGCAATGGTATGACCCATATGATGACAACAGAGCCCGGATATGTCAAACTGCCGCACACCCGCTCGCCTGTTTAAACCCTGCCTCCATTTCTGTTCCCTTCCATCTGCCTGCATTTCCAGATTGTAAGCATCTCTTTCTTTGTAAATCGAAAAGGGCGTAAGGAGAGCTTGAGAGATCAGGCCAATGGACCCGCTAGTCCAGGATCCTGTCCTCACAGTGGTCCAAAGAGATGCCCCGGTGGGAAGTCTGCAAGAGGACTTGAGCACAACAGAGCCCTCTCCCTTGCTGTTCTAAGATTCTAGTCCTCATGATCATAAATAAAGGAGTGGTTTAATTAGGAAAATAGGAAGCCGCCTTTTTGGAAGCCAGTCCAATTGGTCCATGGAAGGTGGTGGACTCTCCTTCACTGGAGGTTTTTGAACACAGGTTGGATGGTCATCTATCAAGGATGCTTTAGCTATGATTCCTGCATTGCAGGGGGTTGGACTAGATGACCTCTGGTGTTCCTTCCAATATGATTCTATGACACGAGCACCAGAGTTCTCTCCCCTCCTGCAGTTTCCAGCAACTGATATTCAGAAGCATTGCAGTCTCCAGTTGTGGAGACAGGGCACTCAGGCTAATAGCCATCTAGCTCTCTCCTCCATGGATCTGTCCAACCACCTTTTAAAGTCATCCAAGTTTGTGGCCAAGGCTGTTTTTCACAGCTGTGAACTATGTGCTGTGTGAAGAAGCCCTTTCTTTTCTCCGTCCTGAATCTTTCAACATTCAGCTTCATGGGATGCCCACAAGTTCCAGTCTTAGAAGGGAGAAAAGCTCTTCTCTATCTACTTCCTCTCTGCTAGGCATAATTCAATAAAATATAATTGCAAAGGAAGAGTATACATGAGTAGCCAACAGTTGCAGGGAGAAGGTCAGGCAGCCAAAGCTCAGAATGAGCTCAGGCTTGCAAGAGAGGTTGGAAATAATAACGAAAGGTTTCATTAGCTATGTCTGAAGCAAGAGGAACAGCAGGCAAGCGGTAGCTCCTCTGCATGCAGAAGATGGAAAAAGCTATTGGGTGAAGGTGGAACAGTTCAGCACCTACTTTGCCTCTGTCTACACCCAAAGGAAAGCAGTGCCCAATCTGGGGATAACAGAATAAACAATGGAAGGAGGGAGCTGCAGCCCACGATAGGAAAATAGGTAGTGAGGGAACACCTAGCTACTTTAAATGAATTCAAATCTCCAGGGCCTGAGGAGCTGCACCTAATGATAATAAAGGAGCAGGCAGGTATAATCTCAGAGCCTCTTTCTATAATATTTGAGAATTCTTGGGGAATTATCCCTGTAGATTGGAGGGGGGCAACTGTTGTCTCCACCATCCAGAGAGAGGAGCCATCCCAGTTGTAAAGGCTGGCCTCCAGGAGCCTCTGGGGCACAGATAATTAAGCAGTCGGTGTGTGACCACTTAGAAAATGGTGCAGCAAGAGTTTCTCACAGACAAGTCATCCAGATAAATTTCTTTCTTTTTTAAAAACTTTAAACTTCTCTGTTGGGGGGTGCACAACTGCCTGCAACTGCCCTTAATTTTCTCATTGTCTCGGCAGCCATAGGAGAAACTTGCTTTCCACTTTTTTAAATAAATAAATAAATTACAAAGCAAGTTCTCAGAACTTCAGAAATAGCCATATGCAGCTTAATGGATAAGAAACAGGAGCAGGTGGGGGCTGGCACCATAGGACACTCCCCCCTCTATCACACACACTCCCACCCAGGCCCAGTGCAATTTCCTGCTGCAGCTGTGCAGGAAAGATTAAATCAGGAGAGGGAGCCAAGAGATCACCTATGACCGAATTGGTGCAGAGCCATTCAGAAGCTCTCCTCCTCCTCCTCCTCTGGCAGGCAGGCAGGGAACTGGGCCAGTTCCCATTCCTCTGCGCGTGACCCACGCCTGTGACTTTCTCAACCTCAGGGCTCTGCCAACTGTGTTTTGCAGCACACCGCCCTCAGCAGACGGCCCCCCACAGCTCAGGAAGATTTTGGAAGCAGAGGAGGAAGGAAGCATTCCGGTCCCTACCCAGCCCAGAAAAGGTGCTTTTATTAGGTCATTTGATTGGAAAACGAATATTGTATTCCCCCCGCCTTTCCACTCCTGCACTTCCGTCAAATCTCCAACTCCTTGAACGCCTTTGTGAATCAATTCTGCCCAATCGTTCAGATTGATTGCAGTCGTCTCTCAGAGGAAAACCGAAATAAAATATCTTCAGAACAAGCAAGGAAACCAATGGCAAACAGTGAACACCCTGTCCCTTCAGAGCTGTTTGGAATTAACACACCCCTCAACAGGGAGCTCAGAATCCCGGAGGATTCAGCCCAGAAGCACCTGGGTGCTTTAAGAGTCTGAATGCCAATAACCCACCGTGGCAACAGAAGGGGCCTGGAAGAACCAGTGGTTTCACAGCAAGCCTGCCTGCTCTCGGGGACTGCAGGATCCAGTAAAGGGGACCTAGAACTTTCCAAAACGCCGAGAAAAATCCGAAAACTCCACTGGGCCTCCAAGATGTCAGTGGCAGGGTGCCTGCGGTGCAGAGAGAGTTGCCAGTGGCATCTCCAGGAAGGAGACCCCATGTCTGAAACCCTGGAGAGCTGCTGCTAGTCAGTGTAGGCTATATTGAGCGAGAGGGACGCGTGGCCGAGCTCAAGAGCTACTCAGAAACATGAGGACTGGAGTCTTACTTTAGGGGAATGGCTTGTGGAGCTCAGCGGCAGATCACCTGCAGAAGCTCCAAAGTTCAATCCCCGGCGACATCTCCAGGCAGGGTTCAGAATGGACCCTGCCCGGAACCCTGGAGAGCCACTGCTGCCAGCCAGTGTAGACAACACTGAGGTAGGTGGGCCAAAGGTCTGACTCACGAGAGGGCAGCTTCCTCAGTTGCTCATTAACCAGCCACTTTCCTTCAGCACCCACCACTCTGGAGCTCCCCTTGGCTGTTCATTCACTTGCAAAAAACCCCCCTCCATTGCCAAATGCAGCCCTGCAGGCAAGAACTTCATCTCAGAAGCAGGGGTTGGGGGCTACTTCAGAAGGCAAAAGCAGCCAGAATTCAGGTGGACTGGTTATTCCTCCACCCCAAAGCAGAAAATCTTGCTGGGGGGTGTAGTTGCAAATGATGATGCTATTTTGGGGAGGGGAGGGAGGTGGAGAGGAAAGGAGGACTGGCACTGAGAAAGGCCGGCCAGCCACACCCGCTGCTGTTTTCCTCATTCTGCCTCAGGGAGGTCCCTGCTGGCTGTGTAATCAGATTTGCTCAGATGGAAGGAAAAGTGCAGCCAGCAGGCGAGATCCTGGGAGACAACATTAGAAACGGAGATATGAAAGCGAGGGGCTAAATGGCACCTTAAACCGAGGTTACGGGCGCAACAACGGAATGTCTAGGTGTACTTTTTAATAACAAGAATACAAAGCTGAAAATGAATGAACTGCACCTAAAATATTTTGTTCATTTTTCACATGGTCTAGTCCTTCCCCTGCCCCCCCCCTAATATTCTTAAGAGGATCTCTTCTCCAGTCTTCAGAGAGTAGCTGGAAGTGGGGAGGCAGAAAAAGGTCCTCCTTTCCTTCCACTCCACAGTTTTAACCTGAAATCTTAGGTGCAGTACTGTGCCCAGAGCTCAGGAACCCTCCCCTAGACAAGGGACCACCATAAGCCGATCATCCCAGTTCCTTTGCCATTTTGGAGCACTGATGAGGCACGCACTCTCTCTTTCTCTCTCTACTGCAGTTTGTATAAATTCAAAAGGACTTTGCAGCTCGCTCTCTGTTTGTTTTTTAAAGAGTCACACACAAGCACAGCAAGGTCCACATTCACAGAATGTTGACTAAATTCCTTATGGAAATAAAAATATACCTTTAAATCTGTGAATATTCACAGGAGAACTATGACTGCGACTGTGACTTTCACATACGATGAAACACTTGAGACCATGTACATTTTTCTTTATTATGAGCTTATGGGGTCCTTCTTATATCCTTTTCTTTTGTATTGTTTTGTTTTGCAATTCTCTGTTTCCCTTATCCACTTTACAGGTATTTGTACACATTTTCCTATATTACAAAACTGTACTAATACACACACACACACACACACACACACACACACACTTTGTGACATATCTAGTATACAGTATACAGTATATATTTAGCAGTATACAGTATATATTTACAGTATACAGTATATATTTAGTATACAGTATATGTTTAGCTGGTCGGATATCGCCCAGCCCTAGGCCTTCTTACGAAATGCAACTTTGAAAACTCTTCTCAGACAGGGTGACAGTAAAGGCTTAGTTGTAAACCTACTCATACTAAACTGGCACGGTGGTGGAATCTGGGGCTACACAAGAGGAGGGGGGTGACCCGCTTGTGATCTTCCAGAGGCACCTGAACAGCTGCCGGAAAGAACAAAGCATGCAGCAACAAGCCAGTTTCACCTCCTGGGTTGAAAATACTACTTCTCCTAATTACATGCAGCTCGACATGTAAAGGAAGCAGAGCACGGCTTGGAGAGGACAGTTTCCCCCCCTGCCTAGAGAGCTCTCCCAAACGGGGGTGGGGGGGGGTGGAGAAGGGAAGAAGAGCAAAACAGAGGCTGCTCCTCCCTCTCTGCTGCTAAGTCTTGGCAAAAGGAATCCTGATTCCCGAAAAGATAGCAGCTGTTGGAAAGGAGCCCACCTCTCTCCAGAGAAAGGCTGTTGCACAACGGCCTGTCCTTCCTTACAGGCTAACGGGAATTTTTGCAACAGGCTGCCTGCACAGACGCAAAGTGGGTCACGGGTTCATCCATCTAATCTCATTTAGACAGAGAAATAAGACAGGCAGCGCTCATGCCACATCTCTGGGCAACTGCAGGCTGGTGTGCCAGTTTAAGGGCTAGCCAGCAATTTTGGCAAACAGTCCCTAAGCCACCAGCAGAGGCACAACCCACACCTCAACAAAAGCAGCAGAGCAAACACAGATTGTTTGCTTGGGAGTTAAAATAGAACAAGGCAGCACGAACAGGCCAGCTGCCAGGTTATCGTGGAGTTGTCTCGGGGGCTCGACATTCCCTGCAAACATTGGAAAATGCTGGGGACACACACACACACACACACACACACACACACACACACACAAACACACACACACACTCCACTGCAAGACTTCACGCCACAGATGGGCTGCAGATTAGTAAGGGGGCCTCAGTTTAAACCTAGTCCAGCCTGCCACAAAAACTTGCTTGGGAAGCCATTCCCTGTCACGGAAGGAAGCAATTGTTCCATCCTAATAGGTTAGTTAGGGAAGTGGGTGGCGCTGTGGGTTAAACCACAGAGCCTAGGACTTGCCGATCAGAAGGTCGGCGGTTCGAATCCCCGCGACGGGGTGAGCTCCCGTTGCTTGGTCCCTGCTCCTGCCCACCTAGCAGTTTGAAAGCACTTCATGTGCAAGTAGATAAATAGGTACCGCTCTGGTGGGAAGGTAAACGGCGTTTCCGTGCGCTGCTCTGGTTCACCAGAAGCGGCTTAGTCATGCTGGCCACATGACCAGGAAGCTGTCTGCGGACAAACGCCGGCTCCCTCGGCCTATAGAGCGAGATGAGCGCCGCAACCCCAGAGTCGGTCACGACTGGACCTAATGGACAGGGGTCCCTTTACCTTTACCTTTAGTAGGTTAGTTAGTACCTTGTCAGCACTGGGTGAATGCAACTCTCACCATGATTATGATGCTTTGGGGTAGGATTTAAACAAGCAAAAATCCTCCAGAAATCTTTCCCTGGTAACAGTTCTCCTGGCGCCACTTGCTAGTTAGGTGTGAGTTTTTTATATTCATTAGTTATACCACTGGATTTCTTGAGGAAGAGGTGCTGGGGCCCAGCCCTGGCCGGAAGCCGCAGGACTCCCGTAGCAGAGTCATGGGGCCTTATCCAAGATACGGAGTGCCAGGAGGTGGTTACTCAAATCAGAGGCATGTTGATTACTTCATGTCCTCATTGCAGAGAGAGGGCAGGGTGGGATGACTCTGGCGCTGGAAGAAGATTTGGGGGTTTCGATTTGATTAAGTCTTCTGCTCGCAAGGCTCCAGGCCTCCTGACACGCACAGGAACACAGCCTGCATTCATCTGCTGCTGGACACGGACCAATCCTGCAGTGCTAAGAACGCTTCCCATTTCAAAAAGTGCCCAGAAAGCAGATGGGAAATGCTGTCCAGTAACACCATAGACCCTTGGACCACCCTTTTCTCCTATCGAGGGCAGGCTGGCAAAACAACTTGTGAACACAGATTGCCTGCCTGCCACAAGACTGGGGGAGGAGGAGGGGGAAATCCAGGACTGATCACGCCTCTTGAGGGCTGGTAGCATGCAGACAACGCAAATGTATGCTAGTAGGCCTGTACAAATTCACACAAGATAACTGGGGTTAGCCTTGTTACTCCTACGCTGGAAAATACCAGCTAATAATAATAATTTAAACAAACACTAATTTTATTATCTAGCTGGGTTTCCCAACCAACCTGGGCAGCTTCCAGCACATATAAAAAGATAACAAAATGTCAAACATTGAAAACGTCCTGATACAGGGCTGCCTTCAGATGTCTTCTAAAAGTTGTGTAGTTCTTTAGCTCCTCTGCATTTGACCGGAGGGCATTCCACAGGGTAGATGCCACTACCGAGAAGCCCCTCTGCCTGGTTCCCTGCACCTTCACTTCTTGCAGGGAGGGAACTGTTAGAAGGCCCTTGGAGTTGGACCTCAGTGTCCAGGCTGAATGATGGGGGTGGAGATGCTCCTTCAGGTGTAATAAAGTTTAAGAGGAGTGCAATTATAAAGCATCAAATTAAACAGGTATTTGTACCGCCTAAGGTTTTATTTTCCATGTGAAAGAGGCTACTAGTGGGAAGTTGACGCCCTGCGGGCATATGTGAAATGAGGGAAGCCTCTGGGTCATGAACTCACAGAGCAGCTACTCGACTCTCAGTCCCCACGTCTACAATTTGGGAGAATTGTACTGCTCTACATTACAGAGCTGTTGGGAGAATTACAAGGACTACATACATGTGGTTTGAGTGCTCTGGAACATGGTATATAAAATGCTAAAAGCTAATGCTGGTGTACTTCCATCCCACTCTGTTCCCGTCCGAAGTCTAGGCAGGGCTGGGGTTCTCCCTGCCTATCAGAACTTCCAAGCAGGGAAGGAAGGACAGTAGCTCAACAGCAGAGCACCTGCTTTGCCTGGAGAAGGTCCCGGGTTCAATCCCCTGATTCTCCAGTTAAAAACATACCAGGGAGCAGAGAGAGTGGAAGATCCGCAGTTGCCCAAGACCCTGGAAGAGCCGCTGCCAGTCAGAGTAGACAACACTAGGCAGAGGATTAGTGGCTTGACTCAGTGGGCAGATCCTCATCTGCAGAGGCTGGATGGCCACCTGCCAGGGATTCTTTAACTCTGATTCCTGCATTGCAAGGGGTTGGACTAGATGACCCTCGGGGTCCCTTCCACCTCTACAATTCTGTGATTCCGTGTCTGTAACAGGATTAACTTGCACAGCCAAAGTTCATGGAAGACACACTCTGCCCATGTTCATGCTATATTCCATATTTTCTTTGCAGACCACTCGAGGCCATTTCCTTCCCAAACAGAAAAAAGCAGGAGGGTGTGGTGGTTATTAAGAGCGCTATGTTTTCCCCAGAATGATTTTCCATCTACTGCAGTAGCTTTGGCTACACTGAGACAGTAATAAAAGGGAGAATGGAGGCTCTCAAGGGAGGTGAAGGCTCCCACCACCAACACACACACCCTGACCGCTTTGACGAGCTGAACTGGCCTCTTCCAATGGTAATCACAGCAGCTCACACCTTCTTTTTCCTGAAAATAACTTACTGGGCTACAAATCACGTATTTTGCCTTGGAAGTGTGTTCCTGTAAAGCTCAGATACTTGGCAGAGAACACATTCAGAGGCAACCCCACCCTATTAACTGTAATATCATACCAAACCGCGGTTGTGGAAAATGATAAGTGGGTTGCAGGATCCTCATGAACCAGGAAGAAAACATTTCAGGAGATGCACAAATACAATCAATCTAAGTTGCATTTTCATACAACTGTTTCCCATCAAGCAAAAGCACCTGCCCACTTTAATATGCCTCAGATGAAAACAGGAAGCATTCAGCACCATTTTCTTAAGAGAAGTTCAAATCACTGAGAAATGGATCCCTAACTAATTTTGCAGTTTGTGTCAGGAGTGGAAGGGAGCTTACCTGAATGCAAACCAGCTAATGCTCAGTCCAAGTGCTATAGATCCCATGGGACACATTTGTCACTGTTGTGATTATTATTCATAAACAAAAACCCAAGGCCTTATGGGGAACTCCGTGCTGTACAAGGTGGGTTGTGTGTGTGATATTATTAATATTAAGGCTAATTTCAAATTTCCAAAGAACTGTACACTTTTTTTAAGACAGAGACTAAGTGGCAGGGAAAATATGTGTGCATGTTTTCCAGAGACACAGGCTGCGTTCATTTTTGTTGCAGCAAAACCAACAAATAATCTTATGCTATAATAAGAGTTGTTGGTCTTTAAGGTGCCACAAACAAGACTTCTGTGTAGGTTGTTTTTCTTCTTCTCCATATTAGGCGGTATATAAATGCCACAAATGGTGTCTCCCTGTGTTAAAGGAGATCTCTGCATACTTTTGTGTTTATGTACATGAGTATATATTTATGGGGGGTGTACAAGAGAGAAATATTTTTGTATATGTAAATAACACTCTTTCTGTGGCTGCATACATAGAATATATACGATATAAATAAATGTGCACAGGAGAGATGTGATATACCTATATGTGCATGATATATATGTCTGTGAATGTGTGCAATATGTGTAAGAGAGATATCAGTGTGTGTCTGTAAGAAAGATGTGTTTGCAATGTGTGTGCAGGCGTAAGAGAGAGCTCTGTGTGTATGTGCGCTATGTTGTTTGCATAAGCAATCTCTGCGTGTGTTCCGTAGGTGGGTGCATAAGAGAAATCTCTGTGTAAACGCGTGCTGTGCTGTTGGCGCGAGAGAGATCCGTGTGTGCCGTCTACCCATCCGTGTGCAGGCGTGGGAAAAATCTACGTGCGCGTGCCCTCTCTGTGCGAGAGACACCTGCGCATTTGTACATGCTGTGCCGTTTGTGTAACAGGGAGATCTCCGTGTGCCTGGGTTGGATGCGCGTGTGTGCTTGTGCAAGAGAAATCTCTGCGTACCTGTCCGCTCCCGTGTCAGAGAGCGCTGTGTGCATGCAGGCATACACGTGTGTGTGTGTGTCCTACATGTGTCCCCACAGAGGGGAGGGATAAAGCCCCCCCTCCCAGGCCTCACCCAATTCAAGGAGGACCCCCCCCCCAGGGAGGAAGGAGAACAGCAGGAAGGAGGAAGAAGAGGGCGAGGCAGACCTGCGAGGCAGACGACGAGCTGCGGAGGGAGGGGGGGCCTCAGCGTCCCTCCCCCCCTTGAGGAAAACAAGCCCCCCCTCACGCTCCCCCCCTCGGTCTCCTTACCTGACACGACGAGGGCCTCGTTGGGCCCCACCGTGTGGCAGTTGCCCATGGCGACTCGACCCAGACAACGCCAAGCAGCAGCCCGCCCCCTCCCACCGACCACCACCACGGCGCACGCGCACTGCGCTCCGCCCGATTAACGGGTCGGGGGGAATCTTCGGGAGGAGCGGCACCGCCTCCTTCTTCGGCTCCTCCCTCGCCCCCGAAGGCTCCGCCCACAGGAAGCGTGTCCGAGGCGGGGGGGGGGAGGGAGAGTGGGCGGGAAAAGGAAAGAGCGGGAAAGGGGAGCAGAGGGAGGAGGAAGAGGGAGAAGCCGCCTCCGTTTCCTACGCCTTCGCCTCAGGCCGCCATTTTGGGCGGAGGAGGAAAGTGTGAGGGGAGAACAAGAAATAAAGTGCACCCCTCCCATCTTCCCCAGAACACGCGCCCTTTGTGAACACACGTCGCGTTGTTTGGTTTTCGTTATGGGTTTTCGCGTTTTCACACGAGATTCTCCTGCAGAGAAGGGCAGTGTATAAATTCAATAAACAAAACCTTCAGAACTCGAAAAAAAATTACTATCCAGACGGGGCACAATAAATAAAAATATAATTTATTGTTGTTGTTGTTGTTATTAACACACCACACACTCCAGGTCCCAGGTGGGGTACAATCAATCAATCAATCAATCAATGATGGTAAATATTCTTCGTGATTCTTGATTAGTAGCCCTTCACCCCAAGGTCCCAGGGTTGGGTACATTTAAAGTATAATATAAAAACAGTTTTAAAAGCAGCTTGCCATTGCAGAATCAAGGCAGGTCCTAACATCCTACAGTACATCTGAATGGTCCTCCTTGTCTTTTAAGGGCACCTTCCCATTTGTCTCCTCTCTCCCTGCATATATTTATTCTGTGATTAGCAAGTTTTTCTGCCTCCGTTTTTTCAAAAGACCATCCTCGAGACCCCCCCCCCAGCCCAACATAGGTGGCCCCTCAGCCACTCCAGTCTTGCCCAGCTGGCCTCAAAATATAGCGGCTAAGAAAAGCGTATTTTAAGATGGCAGCTCCTACAATTTGGACTCCAGCCACCTTTGCTCTTTTTTTAAAGACATTTCTGTCTGGGGAAGCCTATCCAGACACACAAACAAGCTGCCATCTGTTTTAATTATTGCTAATATTGTTTTAGGTTCTAAAAAAGATTTCACTTGAAGGGGTACAGTTAGGGTTACCCCCAGAAAGCCCAAAAAACTGTTTGTGAATTCCCCCCCCCCCAGCCAGGCCTCGGCGTACGCATTTTTAAAACTGCATATTCCTCTAAGACAAAAAGCATGAGCTAAGCAGTCCTCTCTGTAACAAAAACGCTGTAACGAACCCAGAGCTGAGAACAGTAAAGCTTTTCGCTTCCCAGATCCAAGATAACCTTGTCCTGGTACATTGATTTGCAACATACTTCCGGGAACAGAGTCAGAGAACGAAAAGCAACATTTCTATGTAAGAATCTGTGAAGGGGGAGAGGAAAAAAGGGGTTTGAAAAAAAAGGATAAAACCTGCTTGTAAAATGTTTTCGGTGCGGCCTGTCTTTTGTGAACTGAATCACACAGGTGCCTCTGCCCCCCCCCCATGGCAGAATAAAACGCTCTTTCTCTGGATTAACCCTTTGGTGTCGTTTGGCTCCTTTTGTCTCTGCTCGGGTGCAACAATTATTCCAACCCATGGATTAATAAGGCTACATATTTCTGGTGCGTTGGCCGGGAAAAGCACGTTCCCCGAGATCGAGGGACAAAGAGGTCCAGGGCGTCACTGCAAGGCGAGCAGCTCAGGATCCCGGGTCAACAGTTCCAATGCGCATCCTGCCAACTTCGTGGGAGGGACTGGCCACCCGTTCCTGAGTGGACACGCGACAAAGTGACGGAGAGAAAGAGCAACGGCCGTGCAGAAAGAAGGTACCTCGAGGAAAAAGGTAAGCTCCACAGGGTATAGGTGGGAGCAAGCTCCACAAGGATAGGTGCGAGCAAAAAGAGAGCCTGATCAGCTCCGCCAGCAGGGTAGAAGAAGTGCCACTGGTTTTGGTGTCGCCCAGAAAAAGCAGTAAAGGGTACTGCTGGGCCCTGGTCAAAGTCTAAGCGCTGCCGGTTGTGGTTGGTTTTGTGCCCAGAGAGTCTGCGGGAGCTCCCGCTTCGGGGTTTCCTGCTTCGGGATCCCAGGAAAAAAAACTTCAGGCGAGACTGAGCGCATCTCCCCGGCTGCGATCCTGCGCAGGCTGACTTAGAAGGAAGCTCCCTGGAGGGCCAATGGGGCATGTTTCTCAGCAAACCTTTTATAGGGTTGCACCGATGACCTTTCCCCAGGTGTGCCTGCACTCCAGCCTGCCCACCCCTCATGTTTCCTCAGCATTGGGAATGCTGGGAATTGTAGTCCAAGAGCATCTGGCCGAGGCCTCCAGAGCTTTATTCAGGTGGTGTGCGACATGTCTGAGGGTTTGTAGTGGAAGATGAGAGGCAGCACATCCATAGCATTCAATATTGGTATGTATTGTATTGCATTCTGAGTTCTCTTAAGAAGAGCCTTCAGCTGGAATCGAAACTCTGTCTCAAGTTTCGATTTTTCCACCTGGAATCCTATTTTTTTGTCTAGCTTAAACACCTCGTTAATTTGGGCATAATGAAACCAATCTTGCACCTTACCCTTTAATTTTTCAAAGCTCTGCAACCTCCAATTACCTCCAATGTTTTCTAATATTTCCCAATATTTCGGCCAGCCGGCCTCCATATTAGGTTTTTTCCGAGCCTTGGCCTCTATTGGTGAGACCCACCTCGGAGTTTTACTTTCCAGTAAGTCTTTGTATTTTTTCCAGACCATAAATATTGCTTTTCTGACAATATGGTTTTTGAACATTCCATATGTTTTAGCCTTGTCATACCACAGGTACGCATGCCAACCTAACGAATTGTTAAAGCCTTCCAGATCTAGGACATCAGTGTTTTCTAGCAGAATCCAATCTTTCATCCAGCAGAAGGCAGCAGCTTCATAGTATAACCTTAAGTCTGGCAGGGCAAAACCCCCTCTCTCCTTTGCGTCAGTTAGTATTTTAAACTTTATTCGGGGCTTTTTGCCCTGCCAAACAAATTTCGATATATCCTTCTGCCACTTTCCAAAACATTCCACTCTGTCCACAACCTGCAAGGCTTGAAACAAAAACAACATTTTTGGCAAAACGTTCATTTTTATAGCTGCGATTTGGCCTAACAAGAATAGTTTCAGTCTTGACCAGATTTCTAGATCTTTTTTGACTTCTGTCCAACATTTCTCATAATTATCTTTAAATAAGTTCAAGTTCTTAGAGGACAGATTGACCCCCAGGTATTTCACTTTTTTAACAATGTTTAGTTCTGTTTCCTTCTGAAACTCCTCTGTTTCAGTAGCTGTCAAATTTTTCCCTAAAACCTTAGTTTTTTGTTTATTCAGCTTAAAACCCGCCACCCGACCAAATTTCTGAATCAATTCTAAAACTCTTTTTGTACTAGCTTCTGGCTCCTGTAATGTCAAAACCAAGTCATCTGCAAATGCTTTCAATTTATATTGTTTCGCTCCGACCCGTATTCCTTGTACCTGCCGATCTTTCCTAATCATATTCAGCAACACCTCCAGGACCGAAATAAATAATAAAGGGGAAAGGGGGCACCCCTGTCTTGTTCCTTTTTCAATGTAAAATTCTTCTGTCACCACATTGTTCACTATCAACTTAGCCTTTTGTTCTGAATAAATTGCATCTATTCCATTCTCAAACCCCCGTCCCACTCCCATCCCTTCCAAATTTTTCTTCATAAACTTCCAAGAAATATTATCAAAGGCCTTCTCTGCATCAATAAATATAAGCACTGCTTTGGTGTTAATATTTGTTTGCAACAGTTCCAAAATGTCAATAATATTCCTGGTATTGTCAAACAAATGCCTGCCTGGGAGAAAGCCTGCTTGGTCCTTATGAATCACTTCATTAAGTACTTTTTTAAATCTATTTGCCAAAATGTCTGCAAATATTTTATAATCCACATTTAGGAGTGAGATGGGACGGTAGTTCTTAAGTTGAGTCTTTTCAGTTTCCACTTTAGGTATCAATGTGATGAATGCTTCTTTCCACGTTTCTGGTGCCCTCCCTCCCCCCATAATCTGATTGCAAACCTCCATTAAAGGTTGTATCAGGTAGTCTTTTAACGTCCTATAATACTTGGAGGTAAGTCCATCAGGGCCTGGAGATTTGCCTAGCTGCATGTTCTGAATGGCATCCTCAATTTCCTGTTGTGTTATTTTGGAATTTAAGATTACTCTCTTCTCCTGAGATAGTTCTGGTAGGCCATTGTCTTTCAGAAATTGTTCTATCTCAATCGCTTCCTCAGACCCTTGGGTATATAGTTTTTTAAAGTATTTCTGGAAACACTTTCTAATTTCTCCCGGTTTCTGAATGTTTTTCCCTTCAACTTCTAAGTTGGTAACGTAGTTTAATTTTTGTCTCTTTTTCAACTGCCAAGCCAACAGTTTCCCACATTTATTCGCTGATTCAAAAGATCTTTGTTTCATTTGTTTAATTTTCCATTCCACTTCTTGGTTAATCAATTTCGTATATTGTGACTGGTGGAATTTAATTTCTCTTAAAATCTCCTTTGATTTTGGATTCAGTCTTAATTTTTTCTCTCCATCTCTTATCCTCTCTAATATCTTATCTTTTTTCCCATTCCAAAATTTTTTCTTAATCGTATTCTGTTGTATCAGAAACCCTCTCATAACAGCTTTGCTTGCGTCCCAGACTATTCTTTTTTCCACCGAGGTATTCAAGTTGATTTCAAAATAGTCCTTTAAAGCTTTTTGGGCCTTCTTTACAATCTCTTGATCTCTTAACAGGTTGTCATTCATTTTCCATCTAAAGGAATCGGCAGTAGTAAATCTCATTTCCATTTTCAAGGCGTTGTGGTCGGAGCAGGTCTTTGGGCAGATTTCCACTCTTATAGTCTTAGGTGCCAGCCCTCTGGTTGTCCAAATTTGGTCGATTCTTGTCCAGGACAGGTGAGCCTCAGAAAAGAAAGTTCCTTCTTTACCTAAGGGGTTTCTCGTCCTCCATAAGTCAATCAAGTCCATATTGTCAGTTAGTTCGAAAAAAGTTTTTGGTAGTCTTCCGTCCTTGGTCAGATTCTGATTCTGTGACTTATCCATATAAGTAGAGACCACCCCATTCATGTCTCCCATCATAATGATGTTAGAATAGTCCAGATAGACCAGCAATGTCTCATGTAGCTTCTTGTAAAATTCTGATTTCCCCTCATTAGGTGCGTAGATTCCTAATATCAAAACTTTTTCCCCTTGGGTTTGTATTTCGATTGCCAGGATTCTTCCTTGTTCATCTTTAAACAAAAATTTTGGTAGTAAGTTCTCTTTTGCATAGATCACCACGCCTCTCTTTTTGACTCTGTCTGATGGGATAAATTCTTGGCCTAGTCTTTTGTTTATTAACACTTTCCTGTGAAGCCTAGTCACGTGAGTTTCTTGCAAACAGATTATATCCAAATGTTCTTTTTTCAGAATATGAAAAATCCTTTTGCGTTTTTCCGGGGAATTTGCGCCATTAATGTTCCAACTGTACAGCTGCAGAGACATCCTGTATCAATCTGTTGTTGCTCTTTATGGGGTGTCTTCTTTTTTATCCGAACCCGGAGGTGCTGGTTCTTTCCCAGATTCTGGTGGGGGCCAAGGAACTGCTGTACCCTTCTGCAGGTCTTCTCCGTGGTCGTGTAGGAACTTCTGGCTGTCCTCTTTCGTTCTAATTTTGACCTTCTTTTCTTTGTAGTTGAATGATAAACCTTGCGGGAACTCCCACCTATAAGGTATCCCGTTACTTCTCAAAAGTCCAGCTAGATCAGTGTAGTTAGCTCTGAGATCTAACAATTGTTTAGGAATATCCTTGTAGATTTGCGCTCTTCTGTCCTGGATCTCGAGTGCTTTGTTAAAGTGAAGGTCAAGTAGTTTGTCTCTCTCTTGTTTGGTCCTTAGGATGATCAAGCAGTCTCTGGGTCTGTCCTTCCTGGTAACTCTTCCCAGTCTAAATGCAGTTGTAATTTTGAAGTCTGTGTCTTCCTTTATACCCCAAAATTTAGAGAATTCTGTTGTCAAAAAGCCAGTCAGATCTTCTTTCTCAATCTCAGGGATAGAGCGTAATCTTAAATTATTTTCCCGATTTTTCAGTTCCACCATAGACAGATAGGCCTGTTGGTCACTAATATGTTTATGTAGTGGCCTTACCTCTCCTTTCAATTCGTCCACTTTCTGAACAGCTTGATCAGCTTTTTCGTTTGCAGCCTCGGCCAATTTCCGAATCTCAGATGTAGCGTCCTTTAAATTCCCAATTTCTTGTGAATGCTGAGCCACTTGTTCCGATAGTTTGGTAATTGAGGATGTGGCTAAGTCGATTTTAGCTGTTTGGTCATCAACCTTCTTATTTAAAATTGCAAATTGTTGTAGCATTTCATCTAGAAGGGTATTAGATCCCCCTGCTGCCATATCCTCAGTTGTTGGTTGTTCAGGTTCCTTTAATAGTGCTGTTGTTGAGGGTGCAACTCCCTGTAGAACGGCAGGGACTGAAGATCTACGAGACTGAGAAATCAGGGTTGTTTGTACAAGTTGGCCTTTCCCTGCTTTCGATTTTGCAGATCTTGTTTTCGGAGGGCCACTCATTCCACACCTGTCTTTGGATTCAAGGTCAGACTGTCAAATGTTCCATGGGAAAGACAGGCCTCAGAGTAGATAACCAAACAACAGAAAGTCAAAACAAAGTTAGTTCCCAGGAATTTGTAAATCCCAAGCTCCACTAGAGGGAGTGTTGTTAAAGTTCAGAAAGAAAGAAGGAAAGTTTTGGTCGCCATTAAAGTTCCTACGCAGCATAAAATAAGAATAGTCCTTAAAACTTTTTTTCCACTTGCAGAGCCCTTTCAATGTTGCCACAGTAATCCCATCTAAAGGAGCAAGATACAGTTACTAAGTTGTTTCTTTCAATAATGCCTCTATGTATCCGTTTCGACTTTATAAATTGTATCCGCAAAGAACCCTTTTTCCCCTGTCAGCCCGGGGCTGGGTTTTAAAGTTTTTAAAGTCAACAAAAGGAGAAGGTCCCCAAGTTAAAACTGCACAATAACATAAAAAGAAGGTTTGCCTTTCCTTTCAGTTGCCAGCTCTGCCAATCGCACGATGCTTCCCGTTTTTAAAATCCCTTTCTAATGCTTCCAGCTTGTCGTTTCCTTTGCCTTTGATCTCTAAGCGCTACCGGGAGACGGACTTCCTTTTTCTTGTCTCCCGCTTTCAGCCAATTTTACAATTTGTAATTCCAGATTTAAAGTGTTTCTTACTCACGAGTAAGTAGTTTGGAGTCCAATGCTTAAGGAAGAAAGGTTGGCGCTCATCAGCAGCAGCCGCGCGGCTTCGCTCCCGCAGAAAGAGCGATGTACTCTCAGCACCGCTTCCCCTCCGCGCTTCCGGAGCCCCTTACGGGGTCCCTTCGTCGTTTTGGGGGTCGCTCCAGGTGCCCGCCGAGTCCCACGGCCACGAGCTCACTCTGCTCGTGGTTTTTCTTAATGGGTCGTCGCTGTGCCGCAGCGAACGACCCTTTTCTGCGGAGCTCCTCTTCACAGCGCAAAGAGGACCGCCATTGCTTGTTTCGCGCCGCCTCCGGTGCAATTTTACTCTGAAAGGAGCTGCGGCATAGGAATTGATACTTTGAGGAATTTGAAACTTTGCCAGAAGCAAGGAGTGCATTGTTCTTTCTACAGACACTGGCAAATGAACTGAAATTTGCAACATGGCTTTGCAGGCCACAAAAGCTCTAAAAAAAAAAATAGAGCACAGGAAGACTTTTGAAAAATCTCGGCTGGCAAACTTAACCCAAGGAACAGAACTGTTAACCCCTTGCGAAGTTTCTTGCCATGCTGTCCCCTTTGAGTTAATATACCTTATGTGCAAATGTTATCTATCAATTTGTTCTGTGCAATCGCTGCCGTCTTTGTTATCTTTTCTCTTAACAGGTGGACTTTTGCCAGGATACTTCTGCATCCCTATGATGAGGACCCAGAGTGGACCCAGACGCCCAGACATCGCTCCAGCCTTGTTGGAAGAGACCCAAGATGCCCAACGCCCACCAGACAACCCGACGCCCGTGAGATGACCACCCTGCCTTCCTGCATCACCCCTGACACCCACGAGACTACAGCCCTGCTCACGTCACTCCGGAAGCTGACGTTTTGCATGGCTCAAGAATCCAGCATGGATTGAAAGAGGACATTTTCACATTTTCTTTTCTTTCCTTTTGCATAACTGAACTTTATTGAAGGTACCTGGACCTGGTTTGCTTTACGCCACCCCTGCAGAGGAGGGTGTCTAGTGGGTCTTTTCTTTCAGCGTAATTACACCCCAGCCCACTCTCTAGCACTTACCTGAGCCCCTCCCCATGCATACAATGGCTCAAATACGACTGTGGGTCCCTGTGCTGGTATTTCTGCTGCCTTTGACCTTTGAAATGCCAATACCACTCACAGTGACCAGACAACTGCTGCAATCGTGGGGGGCCCACCACACATATAATAAGTGGATTCAGGTTGCTGAGATGGTTGCGTTCTCTGCAAATCGAACCAATTGTGCCATCTGCACTCTGGCCCCTGTAGATGCTCTCGGAGGAATGCCACTCCTCCCTGTGCCTTGGAATGAATCCTTGGTTACGACTCCACTTGTTGTCTTCCAGCCTCTGGGCAACCATTCTTCTTTATGGAATCATTCCACCCCTTTCCAGGTTCACAGGATCACTGGCTGCCTTTGTGTCAACAAATCAAATGACGCCAGTGACGCTCAGACCTATGTGGGCACTTCCCACTGTGATCGTACCTTCCCAGCCCCAACTAACATGCCTGAGTCCGAGACAGGAACCTTTTCTGGTTCCAATTTGACTGCATGCCTGGCCCGCTTGCTGACAGGCATCACATCTGCCCATGGTCAGGACGTTTACTGGGTGTGTGGCAGGAAGGCCTATCATGCCCTCCCAAGAGGATGGTATGGGGTCTGTTTTCCAGCCTACTTAATACCCCCCATGTGGATTCCTGACCACATACCCTCTGCACCCCCTAGAAGGAGGCGTTCTGCTGACCTGGCAAAACTTGCAGGTGGCAGCTCCCAGAATTGGGGCAAAAATCAGTGGCCTCCGGAAAGGATACTGGCCCATTATGCTCCAGCCTCATGGAATCGGAGAGAGAAAATCTCTGGGGCAAGGGGGCCGATCTATAACTTGAACCGCGTAATCAGACTCCAGGCAGTGGTAGAGATTGTTGCTAACACGATAGCCACGGCCCTTAGGCTAATTGCCACGCAATTGGATGAGACACGCAATGCGTTTCTCTCAGTCCGATTAGCGTTGGACTTTCTTCTGGCGCAACATGGCGGCTTTTGTGCAGCGTTAAATCTCACGGGTGGGGCCTGTTGCTTTAACATCTCTGATCATGGTGAGGCCATTCGCAATTTGGCAGCAGGACTTGAAACAGTGGCCCATATTCCTACCCAAACCTGGGAGGGATGGGACATGTCATGGCTTGACTGGTTGCCAAACCTAGGATGGGCAAAAGGCCTGTTTTTGCTGCTGCTTGGCCCACTTTTCATTTTGCTAATTTTTTGCTTTTCTGTACCTTGCTTCCTGCAGTGCTTGCATACAATGACACACAATATGATTTCTCGCATGCTTCGCCCCCAGATTATAGCTCTGACCCGAGAATATCAGCCTGTGCCTTCCTGGGACAAGCCTTTTTAAGAAAAAGGCTGTCCAAAATTGAGAGGTATGGAATGAAGGGTACAGTTAGGGTTACCCCAGAAAGCCCTAAAAACTGTTTGTGAATTCCCCCCCCAGCCAAGCCTCGGCGTACGCATTTTTAAAACTGCATATTCCTCTAAGACAAAAAGCATGAGCTAAGCAGTCCTCTCTGTAACAAAAACGCTGTAATGAACCCAGAGCTGAGAACAGTAAAGCTTTTCGCTTCCCAGATCCAAGATAACCTTGTCCTGGTACATTGATTTGCAACATACTTCCGGGAACAGAGTCAGAGAACGAAAAGCAACATTTCTATGTAAGAATCTGTGAAGGGGGAGAGGAAAAAAGGGGTTTGAAAAAAGGATAAAACCTGCTTGTAAAATGTTTTCGGTGCGGCCTGTCTTTTGTGAACTGAATCACACAGGTGCCTCTGCCCCCCCGGATGGCAGAATAAAACGCTCTTTCTCTGGATTAACCCCTTGGTGTCGTTTGGCTCCTTTTGTCTCTGCTCGGGTGCAACAATTATTCCGACCCATGGATTAATAAGGCTACACAATGATAATTTTGCTGTTTTGTTCTTTTTCTGGTGGTTTAGTCAGGTGGCATATAAACATCGTGGGGAGTGAACCTAAATCGAGTTTAATTTTTAACATTTCAGCTTCTGCCACAATCAGCTGCTCTGATAAAAATGAAAGAATTGAGCAGAGATTTCTGCATTGCAGGGGGTTGGACTGGATGACTCACGAGGTCCCTTTGATATAGGAATTGGAGACCCCAGGTGTACATTTTTATTATTTTAATAATGTTTCAGTGTTTCGCTTTAATTGCATTTACCCTTTCAGAATGCATTAGACTTGATCTTTGTGTGTCTTCTCCTAAGATGCTCTCCTCTCTCTCCTTATCTACTCCTGAAAATCGTACTAATGGCAGGAGGATGTTTTAGCACCAGAGAGAGAATCAGCTATCCTTGAAGCTATCTGAGACTCAGGAAGAGGATTTTATGATGCTCTTCCCTCTCACTGAAGGCTAAGCTGCCAGGGTGACACTGGATATCCGAGACCTGAAATGGTCAAATGGCCTGGGCACATCAGGGCCACTCCAAAGCGATTGCAGGGGTGAAGATGCCAGCATGAAGCCACACATGCATTACGTCTCATGACCTGTAATCTTTCCTGACGTATGTTTAAGGATGTCTTAGGACTTTTGGTTTGCTATGTTTGAACTATTGAATTGCCTCAGGGCAGACCTTCTCAACTGGCACGTTGAGTCGAGTGAGCTCTGTCCTATTTGCAATAGCTATAATAAAACTGGGTCCCTAAATCTGGATGCTGGACTTGGAAATAGTTTCCTTGGTTCTGTGGTTTATGCAAAAGATGGTTGTTCCTCACCTGGGTAACAAACAAGGTGGTGTAGAGGTGAATTCTTACCACACCTTCTAACTCTATGATTCTATGATATTGCCAAGATGGTGGGTTCTGGAGTTTTGAGACTGGAGGGATGCTCAGAAAGTCTTCAGCTGCTGCAGCTCAGTTATAAATGCTACTATTATTGGTGAGCGCGGCACTTTAAGTGACTTATTAGCAATCCTGGCTTTCATCCTTGTACTTACATTATATATTGCCTACACTGACTGGCAGCAGTGGCTCTCTCCAGTTTTTCACACAGGAAGTCTCTCCCAGCCTGAAGATGAAACCTGGGACCTTTCACATGCAAACCAGGTGCTCTGTACTACTGCTGTGTGACACAAAATGCCCTTTTTTTACCTGAGAACCTGGAGAGCAGCTGCCAATCAGAGTAGATTGGACTATATGGACGAAGAGTTTTACCTAAGATAAGGTAGCTTCCTTCCCATGTTCCTATCACACAGCTATTTAGATATCACTAAGTGTTGATTGGTGCCTTCCATTATTATTGCTGTTTCAGGCACGTGGTGGTTTACAAAAATTGGGTGTCTCCCTTTCTCTGCAACATACGGGAATGCAGGAATCTGAGCTAAAGCGTCCATGGCAGATGCCATCCAAGCTCTGTTTAAATCCGAAACCTTAAATGTCAAGATTGGCAGACAGGTTTGTTGACACTGCAATGTTTGGAACTATTTCAACAATGGTTGATGCCATGCTGACTGCTGCTGATGCACTAAGATCAAGATCCCTGCATCTTCCTCAGTGAAAGGCCCAAGGCATCCATCTACATCTGATGCCCTAAGACACCATCCAAGTCCTATCGACTGGCCAGCTATCATTCAAAGATGCCTCCAGTTTACGAAAATGAGAAGTGCTGCTTTGGGACAGTGTTATTTCCCCTTTAGAACCCTGCCATCTGAGGTCACAATTTGACTTTAATATTTTCCTCTTTTTCATGGATGGTTCTGCACAGGCACCCGTTCTATGGAGGTGAGCCCTCTTTGAAAAACACCGCAGCCAAGTTTGCCAGCCCCACCATCCTCTTGCTGACTTCCCAAAGTTTCTTGGCTACGGCATCATCCCGGGCATGTGGCTTCGGGTCATGCAGCCTGCAATTGGCAAAATAGCGCCCGCTGTACTTCTCAATGCCTTCCTCAGTGGCACAGTAGATGGACGTCTGAGCTCCATTGGTCGTGTCTCGGAAGAAGAGCCAGCAGATGGGGAGGAAAAGAGGCTTCAGCCAAACCGAAATGTGACGGAAAAAATCTGATTTAACAAGCCCTGAAAGCAGAAAGATAGGAAAACATCAGTTGCCAGAACTGGATAGAATAAGAAGAGAGCCCAGCTGATGGACCAGACTTCAAAGGGGGTCCATCTAATTTAGTATCCACTTTTCCACTGTGGCCAAGCAGATGCCCCTTTTTTTGAGGAGCTGAGCTGGACCTGCCACCCACCTGGATGGACCGCGTAGCAGGTAACGTTCGTCCCTTCCAGTCGTTTGGCGAGCTCCCGGGTGTACAATATATTGGCCAGTTTGCTGTTGCAGTACGATTGGAACCCTGCCAAGTGCCCTTTCACTGGCTTGTGGATGTTCTGAAAGTCAATCTTCCCCGTTTCATGTGCTCTGGAAGCCACCACCACTACACGGCTGGGCGCACACTGCTTCATCTGCTCCAGGAGGATGTTTGTCAGAAGGAAATGACTCAAGTGATTCACCTGGAACGCCAAATTGAAGCCGTCGCTGCTTCGGCTTCCAGACACGACACCTGCCAGAACACGAAGCTGGATTAAACAGGTGCAACATGGAGGCAGGCCTTTTCACTGGTGGCTCCAGCCCTGTTGAAATATGAGCGGCCCCCATCACTATCATCTGCTGTCTCTTGAAGACACACCTGTTTAGGCAAGCATAGTCCATATAAGTTTAGTCCAGGGGCCGGCAAACTTTTTCAGCAGGGGGCTGGTCCATTGTCCCTCAGACCTTTGAGGGGCCACACTATATTTTGAAAAATATAGAGATGCATTTTAGATAAAAGGACACAGCATTCTATGCAAGAGCACCAGGCAGGCCCCACAAAAAACCCAGAGATGCATTTTAAATAAAAGGACACATTCTACTCGGGTAAGCCACGCCCCCCATGACTCTCCCCTCCCTTCTCCACAACACTAGATGAGCCCGGTGGCTGCTGACCTGTGTCTTGCGAGCGGCAGGGGCTGGCGGTGGCGGGACGATGAGCAGTGCGCGAAAGGGCTCTGGAGAGGGGCTGGCGGCAACAAAGCCCAAATTGAGCCTGCTTACAATGGCAGCCGCTCAAGCGCTAACGTTGCTGCTGCTGGCATCAACAAAGCCCAGCCCACTTCCTCTCAGTCTCCAGAGTTTCAGGCAGGGGACATTCCCAGTCCTACCTGGGGATGCCATTGGAGACTAAAAGCTTTGGACCTTCTGCATGCAAAGCAGCTGTGCCCCTTCCCCAAATCTCACCTGCATTGTTGATGAGAATGTCAAGGCGGGGCTCATAGCTCAAGAAAGCTGCTGCAAAACCCCTCACTGACTTGAAGCTGGCCAAGTCCAGGCTCATGAAGAGAACTTCATTGTTCCCACTTTCCTGCCAACATTAAGGGGGGGGGGGAATATGTTGGGGAACAGCATAAAGATTAAGCAATACATTCCTAAAACAAATGCAAAATACATAAATCAGTGGATTTGATTAGCAGATCAATGGAGCTTGTTCACCACCCCACCCCAGAAAAAAAAACAGGCGAGAAGGTGTGTTTAAAGTACGCACCTACTACACCTATTCCAGGGAATGGCGCATGGTGGGAAAACATCTTCCAAACACCCCCACCCCAATTTCATAATACCACTAGGGTAGACTTTTCTAACCTGGTGCCCTTCCAGATCCACTGGACTACAACTCCCATCAGCCCCAGACAGCTGTGTGATGCTGAGGCTGATGGGAGACTAGGTCCAAAACATCTGGAGTGCCAGGTTGGTGAATTCTTCTGGGAAGCTAGAACTCCCTCCTGCCAAGGAAGGAAGGGTCAGCTGTTCAGAATTAATTGGAACTCCCTGCTGACTGGTATCAGGCAGCTGCCTTCACTGTACTCTTTTCAGTGCCTGCTAAAGACACTATTGTGTAGACGAGCCTACCTGGAGGTTAGGAAAGTTGATGTGAGTCCCCCTGCCCAGTCTACTCTTATTTATTTTTATTTTATTGAAGTTTTACATTGTTACGTTTTTCTTGGAAATAATTTTATTGATTTAGTTTTTTTTGTAAACTGCTTTGAGGGTGTTTTGGTTTTTTTAACAATCAAATGGGGTATAAATTTTATGAAGTGAATAGATTAGGCCACGTTTTTATAGTGAAATTGCTTTGGGAAGTGATTTTAAAATGGAATCATAAAGGCTGCCCTTTCGAAGGAGGCGGGTGGCCGGCACTCACCCTCCTGATGTCATAGACGGCAGATTCTCCTCGCCCTCTGTCCCGGCAAGCCAGGATGACGCGGGCTCCCCTCCGGGCCAGATCCAGAGCCGTTGCCTTGCCAATCCCAGTGTTTCCTTTTTTAAAAAAATATATTTTTATTAGTTTTACAGAATTTTTTAAAACAATACAAACATATAAAAAGACATACAAACACGTATGATTTCATAACCAAATTTTCATAAACCTCGTTTCTCAGACTCCCCCATACCTCCCCTTTCTGCATCTCAATGTCCAAAGTTTTTCAGCAACTTCTAACAATTCTGTCAAGGATGTGTCTTACTAATGTTTCCTTCAATCTATTATTATCTCGCTGTAACCCTTTCATTCTCAAAGCCTTGACATTTTAACATTCATCAAGTTTATAATAGTCCTTCAAATAGATTTTAAATTTCTTCCAATCTTCTTCCGTCGTCTCCTTCCCCTGATCGCGGATTCTGCCAGTCATCTTGGCCAGTGTCATATAGTCCATCACTTTCATCTGCCATTCTTCCAGGGTGGGTAACTCTTGTGTCTTCCAATACTTTGCAATAAGAATTCTTGCTGCCGTAGTAGCATACATGAAAAAGTTTCTATCTCTCTTTAAGACCAATTGGCCGACAATGCCCAAGAGAAAGGCCTCTGGTTTCTTAGGAAAAGTGCATTTAAGTACCTTTTTCATTTCATTATATATCATTTCCCAGAAGGCCTTGATCTTCGGGCACGTCCACCAAAGGTGATAAAAAGTACCTTCCGTTTCTTTACATTTCCAACACTTGTTGTCAGGCAGGTGATAAATTTTTGCTAGCTTGACTGGGGTCATGTACCACCTATAGATCATTTTCATAATGTTTTCCTTTAAGGCATTACATGCCGTAAATTTTATCCCGGTGTTCCACAACCATTCCCAGTCAGCAAACATAATGTTATGACCAATGTCCTGTGCCCACTTAATCATTGCTGATTTAACCGTTTCATCCTGTGTATTCCACTTCAGCAGCAAATCATACATTCTTGACAAAATCTTAGTATTGGGTTCTAACAGTTCAGTTTCTAATTTTGATTTCTCCACCGGGAAGCCAATTTTCCTATCTTGTTTATATACCTCCATTATTTGATAATAATGGAGCCAATCTCGTACTTTAGTTTTCAATTTTTCATGACTCTGTAACTTCAATTTATCTCCTTCTTGTTCCAAAATTTCCCAATACTTTGGCCATCCGGCCTCCATATTGAGTTTTTTCAATGCCTTAGCCTCCAAGGGTGACACCCATCTAGGGGTTTTGTTTTCCAACAAATCTTTATATCTTGTCCAAACATTAAACAATGCTTTTCTGACAATATGATTTTTAAAGGCCCTATGCACTTTAATTTTATCATACCATAGGTATGCATGCCAACCAAATGTATTATTAAAACCTTCTAAATCCAAGATATCTGTGTTCTTGAGGAGCATCCACTCTTTCAGCCAGCAGAACGCTGCTGCTTCATAGTACAATTTTAAGTCCGGCAGGGCAAATCCCCCTCTTTCTTTTGCATCTGTCAATATTTTAAATTTTATTCTGGGCTTTTTGCCCTGCCAGACAAATTTCAAAATGTCTTTCTGCCACCTCTTGAAACAGTCCATCTTGTCAAGAATCTGCAAAGTTTGAAACAAAAATAACATTCTAGGCAGTACATTCATCTTAATAACTGCAATTCGGCCTAACATTGACAGTTTCAAATTTGACCATTGGGCCAATCCCAGTGTTTCCACCTGGAAAAGTTCAAGGGGAAAATATAATTTGCTGGGGGTCTTGGCGGACCGCAGAACGATTTTTCTGGCAATAGTAATAATGAGCTATGCTAGATGCTGTATGGTTTTAACTGCATTTTCACTATATCCTTTATTTCTTACAGGTTGCATTTTGTTGCATTATAATTTGATTTCCAGAGAGTTTGTGGTCAGAGGCAGTACATGCTTCTGAATGTCTGTTGCTGGAAACAGCAGGAGGGGAGAGTGGTGGTTGCGCTCAGGGATCTGCTTGCTGGACTAAGTGGGTCCCTGGTCTGATCCAGCTGAAGGCTCTTCTTAAGAGAACTCAGAATGCAATACAATACATACCAATATTGAATGCTATGGATGTGCTGCCTCTCATCTTCCACTACAAACCCTCAGACATGTCGCACACCACCTGAATAAAGCTCTGGAGGCCTCGGCCAGATGCTCTTGGACTACAATTCCCAGCATTCCCAATGTGAGGAAACATGAGGGGTGGGCAGGCTGGAGTGCAGGCACACCTGGGGAAAGGTCATCGGTGCAACCCTATAATAGGTTTGCTGAGAAACATGCCCCATTGGCCCTCCAGTGAGCTTCCTTCTAAGTCAGCCTGCGCAGGATCGCAGCCGGGGAGATGCGCTCAGTCTCGTCTGAAGTTTTTTCCCCTGGGATCCCGAAGCAGGAAACCCCGAAGCAGGAGCTTCCGCAGACTCTCTTCGGACGCTCTAACCACTGCCCCACGCTGCTCCCCGTCTTCCGGGGGCGATTCTCACCCGTGATCAGCACCGTCTTGCCCCGCAGGCTGGTCTCGTTCTTGCACGTGGCCCCTTTGATGAAATTGTAATAGAGCAAGGCGTAGAGGCCCAGCGCCAGCGCCACACCCGCCAGCGCCTCCGCGGCGTCCATCGCGCGCTGCTTGCGCCCGCGATCGCCGGCTCCTCGCACTGCTGGTCGGAGGAAGAGGCGGACGCCGCTGATCCTGCTCCTCGGGAGACAGATTCCCAGCAGCCAGACGCGCCCCGGATCCTTCCTCTTTCTCCCGCAGACCCGTGCGCAACGCTGCGCGCCTGCCGCCCCTTGCGCTCCAAGGCGTGCCGGGAACGCTTGCAGAGATGCGCGTCACAGTCAGCGGTATCCATGGGGGGGGGGGAGTCAGAGCTCCGCCCCATAGCAAAGTCCGTTTCCCTGGCCCCGCCCCGCCAGGAGGGTCCAAAGATGCAGGCCGGTCGCCTTGATCCGTTGCTGTCCTTCGTTACGCGCACGTCCCATCCTCCGATAGATGGCACCCGCATGAGTGCAATTTCAGGGGCGCCCACTTGAATAAAATATCGCGGGTGGGGGCGCATAACTGATCGCAAGACGTGACGCACCGTATATGCGAAAACAACCTATGGCTTAGGGCCCCACTCTCTTGGGGCCCCCAAAAAAATTTAAAGGGAAAAAAACTGAATGTGCCTTTCCAAAATATAAGATAAAAATAAAATAAAATAAAACCGACATACAGCAAGAGTGTTTTGTGTTGTGTAGGCTCCTATGGTGTAAGTAATGGGCCCCGCCTGCTAGCCTGCACCCTAAAATATCACTGGTTTGCTCATTTCTATATCAATTACAGTGGTACCTCGGGATACGAATGGGATCCGTTCCGGAGCCATTTCCAATCCTGAAGTGAACGTAACAAGCAACGGCGCGTCTGCGTGGGTCGCGTTTTGCCACTTCTGCGCATGCGCGTGACATCATTTTAAGCGTCTGCGCATGCATGAGCGGCGAAACCTGGAAGTAACGCGCTCTGTTACTTCCGGGTTGCCGCAGAGCGCAACTCAAATGTGCTCAACCCAAAGCACATTCAACCTAAGGTATGACTGCACTTTGATCAAATATATATTTTGTTATGTGCAAATGGCTTTAGATTCCTATTAGGTCCATAAATTGCCATATAGCATATATTCAACACAAAAAACAGCGACAATTTGTTGTTGACAAAGGACAGCTGGACATATAAAGGGCCCCATTACCTTCAGTAGCTGAGGGCCTCATCGAACCTAAATCTGGCCCTGCATGCACATCATTTGAATGGCACTGATGACCATCAACTTTTTTTGGGGGGGGGAGCCAGACCCCTCAAATATTTTATTTGGGGGCGAAGCCCTAGAAGCTGGCTCCTAGGCTCAGTTTTCTTTTTTCCTTATTATTTATGAAAGTTGTATGCTGCACTATACCCACCGGTCTCAGGGCAGTTCATAGGATAAAACCACAACATTAAACCACAAAATACACAATCAAAAGAAAAACAGCCCAATAACCCCCCTCCATAAAAATTCAAATAAAAACCCCACATTTTAGAAGGGCACTGTTTTCTGAGAGCCAGCTCTGTTAAAGTCGGGTGTGCTTGCTTCAAACAGGGTGGAAAGGCTTGGCAAAGGTTTGAGAAAAGGCTTTCCGCCCCTTGAAATGCCGCCTTCCACTGGAAATAATCCTGCAAAGAATTTCAGCTGCGGACATGGACCATGAACCCCATTGAAGGAAAGCGAAGTCGTCTCACCTCCTTAGGGAGAGAGAGATTGGCAGCCCTTGGAAGGGAACCATTTTTTGAGCCTGAAATTCCAGTTCCACCATAGTGGGTGGGGAAGGAAAAAGGCAGGAAAACTCCCCACCTCAAGGACAACTCAGAACCCACAGAATTATCATCATTATTAAATTTTAAAACCACCCTTCATCAAGAGACCACAGAGCGGTTTACAACACAGAACACAAAATTAATAATGACAAAAATATTATAATAGGCAGTACCTCCCTCCCACCACCACATTTTAAAAGGCCACAAATTGATTAACAGTCCAAGGCCTGGTTGACAAGGAATCTTTTCGCCTGACGCTTCATCCAGAGACAGTTGTGGGGTGTGGGGAGATTATTTATTTTCTTATTAATGCCTGCCTTTCATCTTAAGATCCTAGGGTGGGGTCAAAGCATTAAAACACATTATTCTTTTTTATAAAAAAAACAAAACAAAACCACACATCTCAAAACAACTTAATTCATTCTTTATTACTGATTTCATAAAAATTATATACCACTCGAGTGCAGAAAAAAACCTCCAAGCAGTTAAAAAGTCTGCTCAGCAGCCGTGACACCCATGTGGCTTCTCTTGCCTTAAAAAGATCCGCCAGTAAAAAAAAAAAAAGAGCGGGAAAAATGAAAAAGGAGGAGGGAAATGGCGGACTGCAAAGTGACAACAGCAAATATTACACTGGATGCTTGGTACCACTCACTTTCGAAAATCGAAAAAATGGAGAAAATTACACATCATTTCAGACTTCAACAGGGACTTGAGCTTCCAGGCACTTTTGGTAAGATTTGGCGTTCCTTTGTGATGTTTGCAATGGGCAACTTTCAAGGCAACTCTCTTCACAGGCTTGGCAAGTCTGGAACCAGACCTGATGATCTGACGACACCAATAGCCTTGACTTGGACTTTGCTGTTTTGGCCCACGTGCAACTGTACCCTTTTATAGTTTTCGTTTTTCATCTCTTCATTTTCCCCCTGTTGCCACTGTTCTTTTTCCTTTATATACATTGTAAAATGGGGTGGGGGAAACCCTTTACCAAAAGAAAAAGAGAGAGACAGCTGCAAAGATCGGCTGCTATTACCCAACCCGCTGTGATCACCAGGGAACAAAAAACGAGAGAAACCGTGGACAACCTAAGAGCGCTCAGGGGAACACGGCTCAGAGATGAGGTGGTCAGAAAAGCTTGGATGCTCTGCTTTCCCCACCGCAAGCCAAAAACCGGCCAGCAGTACGCAAGGGAGAGGCATGGCAAAGGTGTTCCTGCTCAATAGGTGCTGTGGGTCCCAGGACACAAAGAAAGGTAAGTTACAAAGGGGTCCTGCATGGGGTTAAGAATTAGGGACTTCCAGATTCCCAGTCTCTCCAGGCATCCTTAAGCTCGAGCTGACCTCTCCGTCTCTCTCTCATTTGATATTAGACTGATAGTCTCAGGCTGCATCCTGCCCTCCACTTTCTGCTCTCGGACCCCAAGATGAGAGGCTGCCCTGAAATTTAACCCTCTGCAAGGAGCCAGTGTGAGCTGCCTTGTTCCACTCCAGACTAGAACTAGGAACTTTTCTATCCAAGTTATAGATTTCCTGCAATAAACTGCTTTCTTACCTGAAAACATCTCTCTCTCTCTCTCTCCCTCTCTCCCCCCCGCCTGTGTGTGTGTGTAACAGGTAAAATTTTGCTCTCTAACCAAGATTCTCATCCTTAACACTGCATTACTCTGCTTACTAAAAGGGTTTTAAGCAGGTGGTTGGAACCAAGCGACTCTAGCAGCTTGCCTGGACTGGTCTGTTGGTGTTGTGACATTAAGGGCTATTCTGATGGCGGTTGCTGCCCTGCAGACTCTGCTGCAGAACCGTTAAGATCAAGATCATTGTCACCCTCCAGCTGTGTTGGACTAGAACTTCCATCAGCCCCAGGCAGCATGGATGAAAAGAGGGGAAATAGCATCACCTCCATGACACACCTATCCAAAGGGCAGGTGCTGTCTAAAACCTGCTTTCCCCTTCTGAATTCCACTGTCAGCTGGGTTTGCCTGCTTAAAAGGATCAGAGAGCAAACAATGAGAAGGAACCGTCTCTTTCTCAGATCCTGTAGAGTTGCTGCCGGCCAGAGCAGACAATGCTAAGCTAGGCAGGCCAAGGTCTGGTATAAAGCTGCTTCTGATGTGCCTCAGCATTTTCCGCAACTTGCATTTCAGAGCCTGGATCCCCAACCGCATGGCTAAATAGAAGGTGAGTTTCTTCAGGGCAGGAGTGAGGAATCTCTGGTCCACAGGCCAAATACAGCTCTACAGCCTTCTTCCAGCCAGTCCTCAGGACTTTCCCCAGGCGCTGGCCATGCCAGTCACTGGCATGCAGACCCCAGAAGATTGCCTGTGATGATGAAACACAGCCCTCTGGCTGAAAACAGTTCCTCACCCTGGCTCTAGAGACAATTCAAGGTATGGGAGACGGGCTGCAATGGAGGAAAGAGCGAAGAGCTCTGTACATTTGATTGCAAAACTCCATTACCTGGAGACCCACAAGGTCTCGCTGCGGATAAAGTACACCAAGCAGAAAAAGTAATGTTCACCAGACTCCCAGCCTTTTCACATTAGGGGAGGCATCTATCTCCATCTGATGCCCTAAGACACCATCCAAGTCCTATCTACTGGCCAGCTATCATTCAAAGATGCCTCCGGTTTACAAAAATGAGAAGTGCTGCTTTGGGACAGTGTTATTTCCCCTTTAGAACCCGGCCATGTGAAGCCACAATTTGACTTTAATATTTTCCTCTTTTTCATGGATGGTTCTGCACAGGCACCCGTTCTATGGAGGTGAGCCCTCTTTGAAAAACACCGCAGCCAAGTTTGCCAGCCCCACCATCCTCTTGCTGACTTCCCAAAGTTTCTTGGCTACGGCATCATCCCGGGCATGTGGCTTGGGGTCATGCAGCCTGCAATTGGCAAAATAGCGCCCGCTGTACTTCTCAATGCCTTCCTCAGTGGCACAGTAGATGGACGTCTGAGCTCCATTGGTCGTGTCTCGGAAGAAGAGCCAGCAGATGGGGAGGAAAAGAGGCTTCAGCCAAACCGAAATGTGACGGAAAAAATCTGATTTAACAAGCCCTGAAAGCAGAAAGATAGGAAAACATCAGTTGCCAGAACTGGATAGAATAAGAAGAGAGCCCAGCTGATGGACCAGACTTCAAAGGGGGTCCATCTAATTTAGTATCCACTTTTCCACTGTGGCCAAGCAGATGCCCCTTTTTGCAGAACAGAACAGTCAACTGTCAGGAAAGATGGGAGCTGGAGTCTAATAACATCTAGAGGACCAATGGAAGTCTGCTTCTCAGACAGTCCCCATCTGCCACCCTTCCTACTTACAACCAGCCCACAGGGTGGTCCTGCCCATCAGCTTCCTTCTCTTCCACAGTCTCAGTGTTGCCCCTTGTAAATCTCTGCAGGGATAAGGATGAGGATGGGGACAGAACTAGGAGGAGTTGGCTCCATCTGCAATTGACTCTGTCTCCGCCCTTCACTGGTTCTGGCTCTGTCTATTGTTGGGCTCCCTGCTTTCTGCCCCTCCAGTCCCCCAAGGGCACCAGACACCACTATAGAGGGTCGCAGGTTGAGGAGCTGAGCTGGACCTGCCACCCACCTGGATGGACCGCGTAGCAGGTAACGTTCGTCCCTTCCAGTCGATTGGCGAGCTCCCGGGTGTACAATATATTGGCCAGTTTGCTGTTGCAGTACGATTGGAACCCTGCCAAGTGCCCTTCCACTGGCTTGTGGATGTTCTGAAAGTCAATCTTCCCCGTTTGATGTGCTCTGGAAGCCACCACCACCACACGGCTGGGCGCACACTGGCTGGCAGGAGGATGTTTTAGCACCAGAGAGAGAATCAGCTATCCTTGAAGCTATCTGAGACTCAGGAAGAGGATTTTATGATGCTCTTCCCTCTCACTGAAGGCTAAGCTGCCAGGGTGACACTGGATATCCGAGACCTGAAATGGTCAAATGGCCTGGGCACATCAGGGCCACTCCAAAGCGATTGCAGGGGTGAAGATGCCAGCATGAAGCCACACATGCATTACGTCTCATGACCTGTAATCTTTCCTGACGTATGTTTAAGGATGTCTTAGGACTTTTGGTTTGCTATGTTTGAACTATTGAATTGCCTCAGGGCAGACCTTCTCAACTGGCACGTTGAGTCGAGTGAGCTCTGTCCTATTTGCAATAGCTATAATAAAACTGGGTCCCTAAATCTGGATGCTGGACTTGGAAATAGTTTCCTTGGTTCTGTGGTTTATGCAAAAGGTGGTTGTTCCTCACCTGGGTAACAAACAAGGTGGTGTAGAGGTGAATTCTTACCACACCTTCTAACTCTATGATTCTATGATATTGCCAAGATGGTGGGTTCTGGAGTTTTGAGACTGGAGGGATGCTCAGAAAGTCTTCAGCTGCTGCAGCTCAGTTATAAATGCTACTATTATTGGTGAGCGCGGCACTTTAAGTCACTTATTAGCAATCCTGGCTTTCATCCTTGTACTTACATTATATATTGCCTACACTGACTGGCAGCAGTGGCTCTCTCCAGTTTTTCACACAGGAAGTCTCTCCCAGCCTGAAGATGAAACCTGGGACCTTTCACATGCAAACCAGGTGCTCTGTACTACTGCTGCTGTGTGACACAAAATGCCCTTTTTTACCTGAGAACCTGGAGAGCAGCTGCCAATCAGAGTAGATTGGACTATATGGACGAAGAGTTTTACCTAAGATAAGGTAGCTTCCTTCCCATGTTCCTATCACACAGCTATTTAGATATCACTAAGTGTTGATTGGTGCCTTCCATTATTATTGCCGTTTCAGGCACGTGGTGGTTTACAAAAATTGGGTGTCTCCCTTTCTCTGCAACATACGGGAATGCAGGAATCTGAGCTAAAGCGTCCATGACAGATGCCATCCAAGCTCTGTTTAAATCCAAAACCTTAAATGTCAAGATTGACAGACAGGTTTGTTGACACTGCAATGTTTGGAACTATTTCAACAATGGTTGATGCCATGCTGACTGCTGCTGATGCACTAAGTTCAAGATCCCTGCACCTTCCTCAGTGAAAGGCCCAAGGCATCTATCTCCATCTGATGCCCTAAGACACCATCCAAGTCCTATCTACTGGCCAGCTATCATTCAAAGATGCCTCCAGTTTACGAAAATGAGAAGTGCTGCTTTGGGACAGTGTTATTTCCCCTTTAGAACCCTGCCACGTGAGGCCACAATTTGACTTTAATATTTTCCTCTTTTTCACTTCCGGTCGGCGCCATCAGCTAATGGCAGATCTCCCTCCGAGCTCCGGAGGGGGTCTGCTTTTCGAGTTCGGGTCCTGCCGCTACGGCGAAGCGGGGACCCCTAAAATTACAGGTGCGGAAGCCTGTAAACAAGGAGACTCGGTGGGCACCATTGCGCCCCCCCGGAATCGCGAAAGAGCCTTTTTAAAGGCTCCGGAACGGCAGCGAGGGTGAAACGCGGTGCTGAGAGTCGTTACCCTGCTCGTGAAGCGAAGCCGCATCGCCATAGCTGGAGAGCGCCGATTCCTTCCTGAAATTTGGATTACAAATTTAAACTCGTGAGTAGGATTGAATTTGACTTTGGAACTTACAATTACTTTAAAGAATTTTGGCTGAAAACGGGACTGGCTTTAAAGTAAGGAAGTCAGCCTTTCCCGGACTGCAAAAGTATACTGCAATGAAAGTTAAAAGCTGCAACCTTTGAAAGATCTTTAAGAATTAAGCGAACAAGACATTGGATTTAAGAATCCCCCCTTTGGCTGGCAGGAGCTGAAGGGGAGTTGAATTTCGGATTTAACCTGCTGGAAAGGAGTTTTTTTTAAAAAAAACTTTTACCGCTGTGTCAATCTCCTTTGAAACGGACTGTCTAAGTGAGGATGCCGGAAGGGAACTGTCAGTGAGTTAAATAACGATTTGGAAAGTTACTTTGTTGTAAAGTTATTGGACTTAGGAGAGTTACAAAATTAATGTTTTGCTGAACTCCAGAAATATAAGAAACTGTTGCAAATTGACTTTTGGAAAACTCTAGGGGATGGACTATAAGACATTTTGTTTCTGAAGTTGTGGAAAGTTTTACCCCCAGAGGACATCTTGGTAATTGTAGCAATTTGGACTGTAACTGTCAAGGCAGTGGAAATTTCCTATTAAAAACAACACCGTGAGAGTGACCTTGACTAGGCAATGAGCGAAGAGACAACAACAAGATCTGGTAGACCATACAAGACAAAATCTTCACAACAGCGAGGAGTTTCAGCTTCAGGCATTCCTACGGCACCAGCTGCAACTGGCCAGATAAAAACAACAATGACATCTGATGCAGTAGCACAAGCTCTAGTTAAGATAAATGAGTCTTTGGAATCTCTGACAAAGCAGGGACTGGAAAATAGTAAAAAGTTGACAGAACTCTCAATAAAACTTGATCAGAACACACAAAGTGTGAATGAATTAGGGAAAAGAGTGACGTCTAACACAGAATCTATTAATAAAATATTAGAGGACTCTTCCTCTTTTTCATGAATGGTTCTGCACAGGCACCCGTTCTATGGAGGTGAGCCCTCTTTGAAAAACACCACAGCCTAGTTCGCCAGCCCCACCATCCTCTCGCTGACTTCCCAAAGTTTCTTGGCCACGGCGTCATCCCGGGCATGTGGCTTGGGGTCATGCAGCCTGCAATCGGCAAAATAGCGCCCGCTGTACTTCTCAATGCCTTCCTCAGTGGCACAGTAGATGGACGTCTGAGCTCCATTGGTCGTGTCTCGGAAGAAGAGCCAGCAGATGGGGAGGAAAAGAGGCTTCAGCCAAACCGAAATGTGACGGAAAAAATCTGATTTAACAAGCCCTGAAAGCAGAAAGATAGGAAAACATCAGTTGCCAGAACTGGATAGAATAAGAAGAGAGCCCAGCTGATGGACCAGACTTCAAAGGGGGTCCATCTAATTTAGTATCCACTTTTCCACTGTGGCCAAGCAGATGCCCCTTTTTGCAGAACAGAACAGTCAACTGTCAGGAAAAATGGGAGCTGGAGTCTAATAACATCTAGAGGACCAATGGAAGTCTGCTTCTCAGACAGTCCCCATCTGCCACCCTTCCTACTTACAACCAGCCCAGGGGGTGATCCTGCCCATCAGCTTCCTTCTCTTCCAAAGTCTCAGTGTTGCCCCTTGTAAATCTCTGCAGGGATAAGGATGAGGATGGGGACAGAACTAGGAGGAGTTGGCTCCATCTGCAATCGACTCTGTCTCCACCCGTCACTGGTTCTGGCTCTGTCTATTGTTGGGCTCCTTGCTTTCTGCCCCTCCAGTCCCCCAAGGGCACCAGACACCACTATAGAGGGTCCCAAGTGGAGGCAGGAGCTGAGCTGGACCTGCCACCCACCTGGATGGACCGCGTAGCAGGTAACGTTCGTCCCTTCCAGTCGATTGGCGAGCTCCCGGGTGTACAATATATTGGCCAGTTTGCTGTTGCAGTACGATTGGAACCCTGCCAAGGGCCCTTCCACTGGCTTGTGGATGTTCTGAAAGTCAATCTTCCCCGTTTCATGTGCTTTGGAAGCCACCACCACCACACGGCTGGGCGCACACTGCTTCATCCGCTCCAGGAGGAGGTGGGTCAGAAGGAAATGACTCAAGTGATTCACCTGGAACACCAAATTGAAGCCATCCTCACTTTGGCTTCCAGACACGACACCTGCCAGAACACGAAGCTGGATTAAACAGGTGCAACATGGAGGCAGGCCTTTTCACTGGTGGCTCCAGCCCTGTTGAAATATGAGCGGCCCCCATCACTATCATCTGCTGTCTCTTGAAGACACACCTGTTTAGGCAAGCATAGTCCATATAAGTTTAGTCCAGGGGCCGGCAAACTTTTTCAGCAGGGGGCTGGTCCATTGTCCCTCAGACCTTTGAGGGGCCACACTATATTTTGAAAAATATAGAGATGCATTTTAGATAAAAGGACACAGCATTCTATGCAAGAGCACCAGGGAGGCCCCACAAAAAACCCAGAGATGCATTTTAAATAAAAGGACACAGTATTCTGTGCAAGAGCACCAGGGAGGCCCCACAAAAAACCCAGAGATGCATTTTAAATAAAAGGACACATTCTACTCGGGTAAGCCACGCCCCCCATGACTCTCCCCTCCCTTCTCCACAACACCAGATGAGCCCGGTGGCTGCTGACCTGTGTCCTGCGAGCGGCAGGGGCTGGCGGTGGCGGGACGATGAGCAGTGCGCGAAAGGGCTCTGGAGAGGGGCTGGCAGCAACAAAGCCCAAATTGAGCCTGCTTACAATGGCAGCCGCTCAAGCGCTAACGTTGCTGCTACTGGCATCAACAAAGCCCAGCCCACTTCCTCTCAGTCTCCAGAGTTTCAGGCAGGGGACATTCCCAGTCCTACCTGGGGATGCCATTGGAGACTAAAAGCTTTGGACCTTCTGCATGCAAAGCAGCTGTGCCCCTTCCCCAAATCTCACCTGCATTGTTGATGAGAATGTCAAGGCGGGGCTCATAGCTCAAGAAAGCTGCTGCAAAACCCCTCACTGACTTGAAGCTGGCCAAGTCTAGGCTCATGAAGAGAACTTCATTGTTCCCACTTTCCTGCCAACATTAAGGGGGGGGGATATGGTGGGGAACAGCATAAAGATTAAGCAATACATTCCTAAAACAAATGCAAAATACATAAATCAGTGGATTTGATTAGCAGATCAATGGAGCTTGTTCACCACCCCAGAAAAAAAACAGGCGAGGAGGTGTGTTTAAAGTACGCACCTACTACACCTATTCCAGGGAATGGCGCATGGTGGGAAAACATCCTCCAAGCACCCCCACCCCAATTTCATAATACCACTAGGGTAGACTTTTCTAACCTGGTGCCCTTCCAGATCCACTGGACTACAACTCCCATCAGCCCCAGACAGCTGTGTGATGCTGAGGCTGATGGGAGACTAGGTCCAAAACATCTGGAGTGCCAGGTTGGTGAATTCTTCTGGGAAGCTAGAACTCCCTCCTGCCAAGGAAGGAAGGGTCAGCTGTTCAGAATTAATTGGAACTCCCTGCTGACTGGTATCAGGCAGCTGCCTTCACTATACTCTTTTCAGTGCCTGCTAAAAACACTATTGTGTAGACGAGCCTACCTGGAGGTTAGGAAAGTTGATGTGAGTCCCCCTGCCCAGTCTACTCTTATTTATTTTTATTTTATTGAAGTTTTACATTGTTACGTTTTTCTTGGAAATAATTTTATTGATTTAGGTTTTTTTTGTAAACTGCTTTGAGGGTGTTTTGGTTTTTTTAACAATCAAATGGGGTATAAATTTTATGAAGTGAATATATTAGGCCACTTTTTACAGTGAAATTGCTTTGGGAAGTGATTTTAAAATGGAATCATAAAGGCTGCCCTTTCGAAGGAGGCAGGTGGCCGGTGCTCACCCTCCTGATGTCATAGACGGCGGATTCTCCTCGCTCTCTGTCCCGGCAAGCCAGGATGACGCGGGCTCCCCTCCGGGCCAGATCCAGAGCCGTTGCCTTGCCAATCCCAGTGTTTCCACCTGGAAAAGTTCAAGGGGAAAATATAATTTGCTGGGGGTCTTGGCGGACCACAGAACGATTTTTCTGGCAATAGTAATAATGAGCTATGCTAGATGCTGTATGGTTTTAACTGCATTTTCACTATATCCTTTATTTCTTACAGGTTGCATTTTGTTGCATTATAATTTGATTTCCAGAGAGTTTGTGGTCAGAGGCAGTACATGCTTCTGAATGTCTGTTGCTGGAAACAGCAGGAGGGGAGAGTGGTGGTTGCGCTCAGGGATCTGCTTGCTGGACTAAGTGGGTCCCTGGTCTGATCCAGCTGAAGGCTCTTCTTAAGAGAACTCAGAATGCAATACAATACATACCAATATTGAATGCTATGGATGTGCTGCCTCTCATCTTCCACTACAAACCCTCAGACATGTCGCACACCACCTGAATAAAGCTCTGGAGGCCTCGGCCAGATGCTCTTGGACTACAATTCCCAGCATTCCCAATGTGAGGAAACATGAGGGGTGGGCAGGCTGGAGTGCAGGCACACCTGGGGAAAGGTCATCGGTGCAACCCTATAATAGGTTTGCTGAGAAACATGCCCCATTGGCCCTCCAGGGAGCTTCCTTCTAAGTCAGCCTGCGCAGGATCGCAGCCGGGGAGATGCGCTCAGTCTCGTCTGAAGTTTTTTCCCCTGGGATCCCGAAGCAGGAAACCCCGAAGCAGGAGCTTCCGCAGACTCTCTTCGGACGCTCTAACCACTGCCCCACGCTGCTCCCCGTCTTCCGGGGGCGATTCTCACCCGTGATCAGCACCGTCTTGCCCCGCAGGCTGGTCTCGTTCTTGCACGTGGCCCCTTTGATGAAATTGTAATAGAGCAAGGCGTAGAGGCCCAGCGCCAGCGCCACACCCGCCAGCGCCTCCGCGGCGTCCATCGCGCGCTGCTTGCGCCCGCGATCGCCGGCTCCTCGCACTGCTGGTCGGAGGAAGAGGCGGACGCCGCTGATCCTGCTCCTCGGGAGACAGATTCCCAGCAGCCAGACGCGCCCCGGATCCTTCCTCTTTCTCCCGCAGACCCGTGCGCAACGCTGCGCGCCTGCCGCCCCTTGCGCTCCAAGGCGTGCCGGGAACGCTTGCAGAGATGCGCGTCACAGTCAGCGGTATCCATGGGGGGGGGGGGAGTCAGAGCTCCGCCCCATAGCAAAGTCCGTTTCCCTGGCCCCGCCCCGCCAGGAGGGTCCAAAGATGCAGGCCGGTCGCCTTGATCCGTTGCTGTCCTTCGTTACGCGCACGTCCCATCCTCGGATAGATGGCACCCGCATGAGTGCAATTTCAGGGGCGCCCACTTGAATAAAATATCGCGGGTGGGGGCGCATAACTGATCGCAAGACGTGACGCACCGTATATGCGAAAACAACCTATGGCTTAGGGCCCCACTCTTTTGGGGCCCCCCCAAAAAATTAAAACAGAGCGCGTTTTGCCACTTCTGTGCATGTGCGTGATGTCATTTAAGCGTCTGCGCATGCACGAGCGGCGAAACCTGGAAGTAACGCGCTCTGTTACTTCCGGGTTGCCGCAGAGCGCAACTCAAATGTGCTCAACCCAAAGCACATTCAACCTGAGGTATGACTGCACTTTGATCAAATACATATTTCGTTATGTGCAAATGGCTTTAGATTCCTATTAGGTCCATAAATTGCCATATAGCATATATTCAACACAAAAAACAGCGACAATTTGTTGTTGACAAAGGACAGCTGGACATATAAAGGGCCCCATTACCTTCAGTAGCTGAGGGCCTCATCGAACCTAAATCTGGCCCTGCATGCACATCATTTGAATGGCACTGATGACCATCAACTTTTTTTGGGGGGGGGGGCAGACCCCTCAAATATTTTATTTGGGGGCAAAGCCCTAGAAGCTGGCTCCTAGGCTCAGTTTTCTTTTTTCCTTATTATTTATGAAAGTTGTATGCTGCACTATACCCACCGGTCTCAGGGCAGTTCATAGGATAAAACCACAACATTAAACCACAAAATACACAATCAAAAGAAAAACAGCCCAATAACCCCCCTCCATAAAAATTCAAATAAATACCCCACATTTTAGAAGGGCACTATTTTCTGAGAGCCAGCTCTGTTAAAGTCGGGTGTGCTTGCTTCAAACAGGTTGCAAAGGCTTGGCAAAGGTTTGAGAAAAGGCTTTCTGCCCCTTGAAATGCTGCCTTCCACTGGAAATAATCCTGCAAAGAATTTCAACTGCGGACATGGACCATGAACCCCACTGAAGGAAAGCGAAGAAGTCTCACCTCCTTAGGGAGAGAGAGATTGGCAGCTCTTGGAAGGGAACCATTTTTTGAGCCTGAAATTCCAGTTCCACCATAGTGGGTGGGGAAGGAAAAAGGTGGGAAAACTCCCCACCTCAAGGACAACTCAGAACCCACAGAATTATCATCATTATTAAATTTTAAAACCACCCTTCATCAAGAGACCACAGAGCGGTTTACAACACAGAACACAAAATTAATAATGACAAAAATATTATAATAGGCAGTACCTCCCTCCCACACCACATTTTAAAAGGCCACAAATTGATTAACAGCCCAAGGCCTGGTTGACAAGGAATCTTTTCGCCTGACGCTTCATCCAGAGACAGTTGTGGGGTGTGGGGAGATTATTTATTTTCTTATTAATGCCTGCCTTTCATCTTAAGATCCTAGGGTGGGGTCAAAGCATTAAAACACATTATTCTTTTTTATAAAAAAACAAAACAAAACCACACATCTCAAAACAACTTAATTCATTCTTTATTACTGATTTCATAAAAATTATATACCACTCGAGTGCAGGAAAAAACCTCCAAGCAGTTAAAAAGTCTGCTCAGCAGCCGTGACACCCATGTGGCTTCTCTTGCCTTAAAAAGATCCGCCAGTAAAAAAAAAAAAAGAGTGGGAAAAATGAAAAAGGAGGAGGGAAATGGCAGCCCGCAAAGTGACAACAGCAAATATTACACCGGATGCTTGGTACCACTCACTTTTGTAAATCGAAAAAATGGAGAAAATTACACATCATTTCAGACTTCAACAGGGACTTGAGCTTCCAGGCACTTTTGGTAAGATTTGGCGTTCCTTTGTGACGTTTGCAATGGGCAACTTTCAAGGCAACTCTCTTCACAGGCTTGGCAAGTCTGGAACCAGACCTGATGATCTGACGACACCAATAGCCTTGACTTGGACTTTGCTGTTTTGGCCCACGTGCAACTGTACCCTTTTATAGTTTTCGTTTTTCATCTCTTCATTTCCCCCCTGTTGCCACTGTTTTTTTCCTTTATATACATTGTAAAATGGGGTGGGGGAAACCCTTTACCAAAAGAAAAAGAGAAAGACAGCTGCAAAGATCTCCTCCAATGCCCAACCCGCTGTGATCACCAGGAAACAAAAAAGGAGAGAAACCGTGGACAACCTAAGCGCGCTCAGGGGAACACTTGAGAACCCTGCCATGTGAGGCCACAATTTGACTTTAAAATTTTCCTCTTTTTCATGGATGGTTCTGCACAGGCACCCATTCTATGGAGGTGAGCCCTCTTTGAAAAACACCACAGCCTAGTTCGCCAGCCCCACCATCCTCTCGCTGACTTCCCAAAGTTTCTTGGCCACGGCATCATCCCGGGCATGTGGCTTGGGGTCATGCAGCCTGCAATTGGCAAAATAGCGCCCGCTGTACTTCTCAATGCCTTCCTCAGTGGCACAGTAGATGGACGTCTGAGCTCCGCTGGTCGTGTCTCGGAAGAAGAGCCAGCAGATGGGGAGGAAAAGAGGCTTCAGCCAGATCGACATGTGACGGAATAATTCAGTGTTAACAAGCCCTGAAAGAAAGAAAAAATCAGTAGCTAGAACTGAATGGAGGTCCATCTTGTTTAACATTCTCTTTTCTGCTTGGGCCAACCAGATGCCCCACCTGGGAAGCCTGACATGAGCAGAACAGCCCCTCCTCAGCAGCAGCAGCAGCAGCTGGTCTTTAGAGGTCAACTTCCTTTGATACTGGAGGTTCCATCTAGCTAGTACAGTGGTGCCTCGCAAGACGAAAATAATCCGTTCCGCGAGTCTCTTCGCCTAGCGGTTTTTTCGTCTTGCGAAGCAACCCTATTAGCGGCTTAGCGGATTAGCGCTATTAGCGGTTTAGTGGCTATTAAAGGCTTAGTGGCTTAGCGGCTAAAAGGCTATTGGCGGCTTAGCGGCTTAGAAAAAGGGGGGGAGCGAAAAAAATCGCAAGACTCGCAAGATGTTTTCGTCTTGCGAAGCAAGCCCATAGGGAAATTCGTCTTGCGAAGCACATTGAAAAACAGAAAACCCTTTCGTCTAGCGGGTTTTTCGTCTTGCGAGGCATTCGTCTTGCGGGGCACCACTGTATCCACTAGTATGACTGGAGCTGATGGCAGTCATCGTTCAAAGCACCTGAAGGGCATTGTAGTGATCTGATGGGATTACGAGGAGGAATTATAAAACATGCATCAAGTCATTGTGTCCGCTATGAAAGCATTGTGTTGACTGGGTTTGATTCATTGACAATAATTTCTGATCAAATCCCACAAGCCTCTCCATCTCTACCATTTGTTCTCTATACACCTGACAGGCACGTATAAGCATTCTAAATACACAGGCCAGTTGTTCACTGGGCATTCTCACTACATAAAGATAGTAAGTTACTTTGATGTAGTTTAATCTTTAGATAGATCATAAGAGTTCAGGAAGAGAGTTCACAAAGAGATGGTAAATACTACCCATCCTTCCTCTCCTGTTTATGACTTCCGGGGTTTTCCCAAAAGCATTCCTCCTTGCTTCCTCTTTTATTTACTCTGGACTGCTATACATGCTCAAATTAGCTCTTCGTAGTTTTAACTTTTAACTTTGTCCCACGTGGGGTTTTTGAAATGCTCAGAGGAAATCATATTGGTTCTTACGAACACTGTGTAAAAAGTTCTTATGTGAATAAAACGACCTGGGCCGAGGGGTGGACAGGAATTATTATTGGCACCTCCTGCCAGAGTCTTGCTGGTCAAGCCTCATGTGTATTCTATTAATCAAGGTCCAATCCTTCCTTGTTTTGGGAATGCTACAGGCATCAGGTTACCAAAGGCTAGTCTAGTTGCAGATAGCAATGACGACCAAGAAATTTGCAAAAGGAATGTATGTTCTAGGGTGATGCATGAAAAGGTGACCTGCACAGGAATCTCTGGAATTATTGGCCCTCCAGACCTGCAGATGTTGTAGGACCCCAGTTAGCACAGTCAATGGTCAGGAATGATGGGAGCCCAACAGCATCTAGAGGACCAATGGAAGTCTGCTTCTCAGACAGTCCCCATCTGCCACCTTTCCTACTTACAACCAGCCCAGGGGGTGATCCTGCCCATCAGCATCCTTCTCTCCATAGTCTCAGTGTTGCCCCTTGTAAATCTCTGAAGGGATAAGGATAAGGATGGGGACAGAATTTCCACCTGCAATTGACTCTGTCTCTGCCCTTCACTGGTTCTGGCTCTGTCTATTGTTGGGCTCCCTGCTTTCTGCCCCTCCAGTCCCCCAAGGGCACCAGACACCACTATAGAGGATCCCAAGTGGAGGCAGGAGCTGAGCTGGACCTGCCACCCACCTGGATGGACCGCGTAGCAGGTAACGTTCGTCCCTTCCAGTCGATTGGCGAGCTCCCGGGTGTACAGCATATTGGCCAGTTTGCTGTTTCTGTAGGACTGGACCCCTGGTGACTGCCCATCCACTGGCTTGTGGATGTTCTGAAAGTCAATCTTCCCCCACCGATGTCCACTGGAAGCCACCACCACCACACGGCTGGGCGCACACTGCTTCATCCGCTCCAGGAGGAGGTGGGTCAGAAGGAAATGGCTCAAGTGATTCACCTGGAATGCCAAATTCAAGCCGTCGCTGCTTCGGCTTCCAGTCCTGACACCTACCAGAAAATGAGGCTGGATTAAACAAGTGCAGCATGCAGAAGGGCCTTTTCTCTGGTGGCCCCATTTCTGTGGGAGGCTCACCCTGCTGAAATATGAGAGCCTCCCATCACTACTGGCATTCTGTCAGCTCTTTGAGACACACCTGTTTAGCAAGAAGACCGAGATAACTACCGACCATGCCAGAGTCCATGGTAGTTCAATGTCTTTATAAATGACTTGGATGAAGTTATTTCATCCAACAAATTTGCAGATAACACCAAACTGGATGGGTAGTGAATGCTGCGGAAGACAGAACCAGGATTCAAGATGACCTTAGCATATTGGAGAACTGGGCCCAAGCTTACAAAATGAATTTCAAAAAGGACAAATGTAGGGTTAGTCAAGAAGTTGCTTAAGTATATGATGGGGACACTTGGCTTGCCAGTAGTATATTTGAAGAAGGATCTAGGGGTCTTAGCAGACCACAAGCTTAACATGAGTCAACCATGCGATATAGCAGCAAATAGAGCCAATGCTATTCTAGGCTGCATCAAGAGAAGTCTAGTTTCCTGATCAAAGGAAGTAATAGCTCCACTCTATTCTGCCTTGGTGCGCCCTACTTAGAGATGCTGTTGGGAACAGAACTTTGGACCTTCTGCATGCAAAGCAGGTGCTCTACCACTGAGCCCTTCCCCTGAAAGGAAAGCAGGATTTCAGCCCTCATGGTTTTGAAGAAAAAGATGATTTAGACAGGAACAAAGGAAGCTGTCATAGTAATGCACAATCAGATCCAAATAGTTCAGTATTGGCTAGTGGTGGGTCTCCAGAATTTTAGGCTGGGACATTCCCAGTCCTACCTGGGGATGCCACTGGGGACTGAAAACCTTGGACCTTCTGCATGCAAAGCAGCTGTGCCCCTTCCCCAAATCTCACCTGCATTGTTGATGAGAATGTCAAGGCGGGGCTCAGATTTCAAGAAAGCCGCTGCAAAAGCCCTCACTGACTTGAAGCTGGCCAAGTCCAGGCTCATGAAGAGAACTTCATTGTTCCCACTTTCCTGAGCAAGGGGGGGGGGAAGCCACAAGGAGCGTTTAGCCCTAGCAAGAAAGTTTGCCCCCTGTCCCACTCCCAGAGCCAGGTCACAACCAGGCTCCCTTTGCTGTGCCACGCCATGGTCTTGCTCAGAATCTAGGCCCGCTTCTAGAAAGCTGCAGGAGAGTTGCGCTTGTGTGCAGATCCTGCTTGTGGGCTTCCCGCAGCAGACACCAGATTGGCCACCGTGAGAAGTGGAGGCTGGGCTATTATTATTATTATTATTATTATTATTATTATTATTATTATTTATTTATTTATACCATGCCCATCTGGCTGGGGTTCCCCAGCCACTCTGGCTGGCTTCCAACAAAATATTAAAATACAGTAATGCATCAAACGTTAAAAGCTTCCCTAAAGAGGGCTGCCTTCAGATGTCTTCTAAAAGTCTGGTACTTGTCTGGAGGGCGCCACCACCAAGAAGGCCCTCTGCCTGGTTCCCTGTAACTTGGCTTCTCACAGCGAGGGAACTGCCAGAAGGCCCTCGGCGCTGGACCTCAGTGTCTGGGTAGAGCAATGGGGATGCATCCAGTGCCTGATCCAGCAGCCTGGCTCTTATGCTCAGGTTATCGGAAGATTCACATGCCAATTAAGCTCTGGAAAAATATTACGGCCACAGATCCAGCCTTCAGATTTATTTTCTTATTTCATTTGCAATTTCCTTTCCCCACAGACGATCAAGATTAAGGAAAAATATATGATGGTGGTGAATGGCATAAAGCATAAACAATAAAACTACATTCCTAAAACAAATACGAGATACATCATAAATCAGTAGATCAGATTAGTACATCAGCAGCGCAGCTGCTTCATCACCACCCCAGTCCCAGAAAAAGCCAGGTGAGGAGGTGAGTTTTAAGCAGGCTCCTAAATGCCAATGCTGTACAGGGCAACTTGATATTATTCCCTGCAAGTGCATTGTGGGAAAACATCCTCCAAGCACCCCCACCCCAATGTCATCATAATATTATTATTATTAATAATAATAATAATAATAATAATAATAATAATAATAATAATAATAATTTTTATTTATACCCTGCCCTTCCTGGTTCAGAAAACCGGGCTCAGTGCGGTTAACTACAAATTTAAAACAATTGATGCAACAAAAAACAGCATAAAATACAGTATAAAACATGGATAACAATAAATTCAGAATTCAAAAATCAACTTAAGGGGAAAATCCATCCAATAAACATTAGATGATCACCAGGGCTAGCTGGCTAAATTAGTCCTATTTGGGCCAGCAAGGAGACCAGGGGAGAATTAGCTGTGGGATCGCAGAGCGGGTGATCTTCATAAAAAGGGGAGGGGGAGGGAAGGAAGGGGAATAAAAGATCAGGCTAAGTTCAAGTTGAAAGCCAGGTGGAATAGCTCTGTCTTACAGGCCCTGCGGAAGGAGGTTAAATCCTGCAGGGCCCTGGTCTCATGGGACAGAGCATTCCACCAGGTCGGAGCCACCACTGAGAAGGCCCTGGCCCTGGTGGAGGATAGTCTGATTTCCTTAGGGCCCGGGACCTCTAAACTATGATTATTCATGGACTTTAAGGTCCTCTGTGGGGCAGACCAGGAGAGCCGGTCCTGTAAATACGAGGGCCTGAAGCCACAAAAGGCTTTAAAGGTCAAAACCAGCACCTTAATACCACTAAGGTAGACTTTTCTAACCTGGTGCCCTCCCAGATCTTTTGAACTGCAACTCCCACACAGACAGCTGTGTGATGCTGATGGGAGAGTGGCGGGTTGGTGTATTCTCCTAGAAAGCTAGACCTCCCAGCTTTCTAGAAGGAAGGGCTGACTGTTCAGATTCCATTATGACATGATTTTACTGTGAAATCGCTTCAAGATAGTTCAAGGGAAGTGATTTCTAAGTGGAGGCAAAGAAATAAATGCTGCCTTTGGAAGGAGGCAGGTGGCCGGCACTCACCCTCCTGATGTCATAGACGGCAGATTCTCCTCGCTCTCTGTCCCGGCAAGCCAGGATGACGCGGGCTCCCCTCCGGGCCAGATCCAGAGCCGTTGCCTTGCCAATCCCAGTGTTTCCACCTGGAAAAGTCCGGGGAAAAGAATGATCTAGAGCAGTGGTTCCCAAAATGTGCCTTTGGTGGCGGCGGGGCTTACTGGCTGCTTGAAATTTGTCGAGGGTCTTGGCGGACCCCTGAATGGTTTTTCTACCTGCTGTGGCAATTGTAATGAGCTGTGCTAGGTGCTGTATGGTTTTTAACTTCATTTTCACTACATCCTTTATTTCTTACAGGTTGCGTTTTGTTGCATTATAATGTGGATTCCACAGAGTTTGGGGTCAGAGGCAGTACATGCTTCAGAAGGCCAGTTGCTGGAAGCAGCAGGAGAGGGGAGTGGCTCCTGGGCTCAGGCCCTGCATGGGGGCTTCCCATGGGGGCAGCTGGGTGGCCACCAGGACAGGAGGTTGAACCAGAGGTACCATAGGCCTGATCCAGCAGCCAGGCTCTTTCCTTTCCTGGAGGCGGTTGGAGAATGGATGGTGGCTAACAGATTGAGGTTGACTCCTCCTGATAAGACAGAAGTACTGTTTTGTGGGGACAGGAGGCGGGCAGGTGTGGAGGACTCCCTGGTCCTGAATGGGGTCACTGTGCCCCTGAAGGACCAGGTGCGCAGCCTGGGAGTCATTCTGGACTCACAGCTGTCCATGGAGGCACAGGTCAATCCTGTGTCCAGGGCAGCTGTCTACCAGCTCATTCTGGTCCACAGGCTGAGACCCTCCCTGCCCACAGACTGTCTTCCCAGAGTGGTGCATGCACTGGTTATCTCCCGCTTGGACTACTGCAATGCGCTCTACGTGGGGCTACCTTTGAAGGTGACTCGGAAACTACAACTAATCCAGAATGCGGCAGCTAGACTGGTGACTGGGAGCGGCCGCCGAGACCACATATCACTGGTATTGAAAGACCTACACTGGCTCCCAGTATGTTTCCGAGCACAATTAAAAGTGTTGGTGCTGACCTTGAAAGCCCTAAACGGCCTCGGTCCAGTATATCTGAAGGAGCGTCTCCACCTCCATCATTCTGCCCGGACACTGAGGTCCAGTGCCGAGGGCCTTCTGGCAGTTCCCTCGCTGTGAGAAGCCAAGTTACAGGGAACCAGGCAGAGGGCCTTCTCGGTGGTGGCACCCACCCTGTGGAACGCCCTCCCACCAGACGTCAAAGAGAACAACAACTACCAGACTTTTAGAAGACAGCCCTGTTTAGGGAAGCTTTTAATGTTTAATAGACTATTGTATTTTAATATTCTGTTGGAAGCCGCCCAGAGTGGCTGGGGAAACCCAGCCAGATGGGTGGAGTATAAATAATGAATTATTCTTATTCTCAGGAGAGCTCAAATTGTAGCAGAATACAATACAATATATACAAATATTGAATGCTATGGATGTGCCGTCTCTCATCTTCCACTACAAACCCTCAGGCACATCACAGAGCTCCTGAATAAAGCTCTGGAGCCCTCTGATGGGAGCTGTAGTTCAACAGAGGACCCCCCATCTCGGGGCCAGCTGCCAGGGCACCATTATCAGCACCCTTCACAGCATTTATTCATCTCTTTATCATATACTGTACAGTGGTACCTTGGTTTAAGAACAGTCCGGTTTAAGAACTATTTGGTTTACAAACTCCACAAAACTGGAAATAGTGTCTTGGTTTGAGAACTTGACCTTGGTCTAAGAACCGAATGAGTTTGACCAAACTGCAGGAGGCAGTGGAAGACAGGAGTGCCTGGCGTGCTCTGGTCCAGGGGGTCACGAAGAGGCGGACACGACTAAACGACTAAACAACAACAAGAACAACAGAATCCGAACAGTGGAAGGGCACCGGCAGCGGGAGGCCTCATTAGGATTTAAGAACGTTTTTGGTTTAAGAACGGACTTCCAGAACGGATTAAGTTCGTAAACCGAGGTACTACTGTATTACATATAATAAATTTATATATAACCAACCTGTCACCTCTGTGGGGCGCCTCTCAAACGCCAACCCTCTTCTATCTCATTTCCAGGTTGGGTTGGAAATGGAGCAGCAGCAATCTCTCTTTCACTACCAAGTGTTCCCTTCACCCTGACGGAGCCATGCTGCCTGGGGCTTCTGGGAGTCCCAGAACAGGAAAAGCGCCACACGTTTCTCCATCCCTGGGTGTGCAGCCTTACTCAACACATCATAATTACCCAAGCCCTCCTCTGCACATCTCTGCTTGGCAACAGGAGGGCAGGTTTGGCCCTCCAGCCATTAGCTGCTCATCCCTCCTGTCAAACCTGATAACTTTTTTGCCACTGACCTGACCCACTTTGCTTTGTTTGTTTTTTTGACACAGGGAGTCCCCTCGTTTATATCTTTGAATGTTGCTCAGGCTGATCATCTAGAGTTTTTTTCCTGGGGATCAAGGGCCAGGAAACCCCGGAGCGGGAGCTCCCGCAGACTCTCTTCGGACGCTCTAACCACTGCACCACACTGCCCCCCGTCTTCCGGGGGCGATTCTCACCCGTGATCAGCACCGTCTTGCCCCGCAGGCTGGTCTCGTTCTTGCACGTGGCCCCTTTGATGAAATTGTAATAGAGCAAGGCGTAGAGGCCCAGCGCCAGCGCCACACCCGCCAGCGCCTCCGCGGCGGCCATCGCGCGCTGCTTGCGCCCGGAGCGCAAAAGGGAGGAGGAGGAGGGGGCGCCAGCAGCCTATGCGCGTATCTTGCGCCCGCGATCGCCGAATCCTCGCACTGCTGGTCGGAGGAAGAAGCGGACGCCGCTGATCCTGCTCCTCGGGAGACAGATTCCCAGCAGCCAGACGCGCCCCGGATCCTTCCTCTTTCTCCCGCAGACCCGTGCGCAACGCTGCGCGCCTGCCGCCCCTTGCGCTCCAAGGCGTGCCGGGAACGCTTGCAGAGATGCGCGTCGCGGTCAGCGGTATCCCGGACCGTGTGGGGGGTCAGAGCTCCGCCCCATGTCCCTGGCCCCGCCCCACCAGGAGGGTCCAAAGATCCAGGCCGCTGCTCCTGATGCTCCTCCTCCTCGGGAGGCGGGTTCTCAGCAGCCAGACGCGCCCCGGATCCCTCCTCCCGCTCCTCCCCTCGCGGGCCCTTGCGCAAAGCTGCGCGCTCCTGGAGACGCGCTGCAACCACAGGACCAGCCATCTCTCTTTGACGGCCAGCGGGAGCAGAGATGGGGAACACCTGTGACCTTGCAGATGCTGTCGGACTCCAGTTCCCTTCATCCTTGTCCCTGGACCAGGGAGAGCGCCTCAAGATTTCCTCCTCGCGGGGTTTGCAGCCACCCGCCCACGTCTTCTGGGAAGCCCAGTTGCCAAAGCTGTTTGGCAAATCACTGTTTGGCAACAGAAGGCCAGATGTGGCGCTGAGGCCCCCAGCTGCGGATGTCTGCCTCCTTCAGCCGAGACCTTTTCTGCCACGGGAGCGATTCCCTTTTGCCTCTAGGCCAAACAGGTGCTGTCAAGAGAGCTCTTTTCCACGCGGGGCAGCGGCTCCAGCAGCCGCATCGTGAACTTCCAAGAGCCCCACCTGAACACTTGTATCTTTGCACGTGGCTGCGCCTGGAGAGTCTTGTTTGTGCGTGATCAATGCGCCCCCCCCCCGAAAGGGACACCTGTCCCAAGGATCCTACAGAGCTCAAGCCAGGCTTTGCGACCAACTCTGCTAAATCTTGAAGTTTCTACAGAGGTGCAGTTCTCTTGCAGACTCACCACAGAACAACTCAGGCCCTCCTGCCATAGAAAAGCCTGATCTCAAGTTGAGAGTATTTGCTGCCGTTTCTAAGGGGATATACGCTCGGTATTTATCACTCCTGTTCTACAAAAATCTCCAAATGGGTCCAAACTTCAGTGTCTAAAACTCCTGGTAGAGGACGAGGATCCAGAGATCTCGCTAAGGGTGGCCAAATTCTGTGCGACTGCCATAAAACTCAGGGAACAAGCTGTACTACCAAAATGATTAAGGTTTTAAACGACAATTTTAGGTTATATTTTAATGATCAAGATTTAATATTTATTTTTATATATATCTGAATTGTCTCTGTTATACCCAAATGCAATCCAATGTATTCCTGATGTGTTATATGATTTTTCTGATATTGTAAGTGAGCCGGAACTGGTCTGTGACTGTAATAATAAAATTCAAAGTATTTGCTCTGCTTGCAGAAGGTCCCAGCTTCCATATCCAGGCAAGGCTGGCAAAGGACCCCCCACCCCATCTGAAACCCTGCCAGTCAGTGTAGACAGTGCTGAGCTTGATGGAGCAATGGTTTAACATGGTATAAGGCAGTGTTCCTATTTAAGCCGGCCCTTTGTTTCATGACCAGAAATTTTACTCTATTTTTTAGGGAAATTGCCCTAGGAAGCTCAGTGGTGGGACACCTGCTTTGCATGCAGGAGGTGTCAGATTTGAAACCCTGGAATTGCAAGGATGCAAAGACACCCGACTCCTTAAAAACGGGAAACCCTGGAAGGCTGTCAGAGGCGGATTTAGGAAGTACAACCAGTTTGTCCACACTGGATGCTGAACTGAGAGGACACCACAATGACAAACAACAGAAGGGGGGGGGGCAGCAATTTTTGGCATTGCACATGGAAATTTTAAAGCACAAAGTCCGCCACTGAGGCTGCTGCCAGTCAGTATAGACCAGGGTTTCCCAAGTGTGGGTCTCCAGCTGCTTTTTGGACTACAACTTCCATCATCCCTAACTAGCAGGACCAGTGGTCAGGGATGATGGGATGAAGACCCAAGTCTGGGAAACCCTGGTGTTGACAGTGGTGAGCTAAATAAGACCGAGGATATGACTTTGCATCAAGGCATAGATGGTCCATCTAGCTTATGGGTAGGCAAACTAAAGCCCAGGGGCCGGATCAGGCCCGATTGCCTTCTAAATCCAGCCAGCGGATGGTCCAGGGAATCAGTATGTTTTTACTTGAGTAGAATGTGCCTTTTTATTTAAAATGCATCTCTGGGTTACCGGTATTTGTGGGGTCTGCCTGGTGTTTTTACATGAGTAGAATGTGTGCTTTTATTTAAAATGCATCTCTGCATTTGTGGGACATAATAATTTGTTCATTCCCCCCCCCCCAAAAAAAATATAGTCTGGCCTCCCACAAGGTCTGAGAGACAGTGGACCGGCCCCCTGCTGAAAAAGTTTGCTGACCCCTGGAGCCAGCCAGCCAGCCAGCCTTTTCCCCTTCAGCATTTTATCTCAACAACGGAGCTGTTCTGATCTGGCAAAGGCTCTTGGAAAAGTGGACACGGAGGGAAACGGGTCGCAATTGGATTTTAGAATCGTAGCGCTGTAAGGGACCCCAAGGGTCATCCAACCCAAGCTCTGGCAAGGCACCAGGAAGCTCCCAAAAGCTCTTTAGGCCAGCCACTACCAAGGATTCATAGGAAACAAAACACCAGGGGTCTAGGAACTCTGGTAGAAGCCTTGCTTTAAACCAGGTTTGGAGAACAGTTGGCCCTTCAGATGCTGCTAAAATGTCTGTCAGCCCCAGCATTGCAAGCATGGCCAATGGCCAGAGGTGATGGGAGTTGTAGTTCAGCGTCATCTGAAGGGCCAAAGGTTCCCCGCATCTGGTTTAAGCCAAGGCCCTGGGACCCTCACGTTCCACCGGATGGCTTCCCAACTCCCATGATGCCTGGCTCTTGGGCCTCCCTGACTCTAAGGCTCATGGGAGTTGGAGGCACCAGTCCCTGAAATCATCCTCCAAGGTCAAACAGAAATTGAAGTTGTGCAACTGGTTTTCCTCCTTGCTCTGCCCTCCCCTCCCTCTCCTTTGTTTCACATCTTGTTGCCAACATTTAGATTAAGTTCTCGAGGACAGAAACTTGTCTTTCGCAAAAGAAAATTTGTTTGCAAAGTACACCATGCCTTTGTTGAGAAATGTTAAGTTAGCTTGCCTTTTCCACCTTTGATTTTATCAGTCTTTTTAAAAGGGACATTGTGTGAGCCAACGTTAAACTTGATTAGAAGTTATGAATGATCGAAGCAGTATTATAAATGCAGTTAAATATACAGTGATAGTGACGGAGGCTGGATGTGGCAATCTAGACACCCCTTAGATAAGCAGAGCATCTCAACTCAACAGGGAATGCTGGAATGAAGATGTTATTGGTGAGGGTGGAGGGAGGAAAGTTATTTAACTGATTTCCACCGAAGAATGAACAGGCGGCTGGCCAACAGGGGAAGTTCAGCTGACCAACAAATGCAGGAACCGTCTGCAGAATTTGACCCCTGTTCTCAGCTGGTGGGCTTAAAAGGCAGTGATTCTCCAGGGCAGGAGAGAATCCACAGGTTGCTGGATTAGACAAAATCATGGAGGAGGGCTTTCCATTGGCAAGATCAAGACTTAGGAGGGGGAAGCTGAGTGGAAGAACCACCCACCCCACTGGCTGGTTCAAAGAAAGGTAGCAGGCAGGTGGGGCAGGCCAGTCCTAATGCAATTCCAGGGGCTGGGTGATCCTTTGGATCACTTCCAACTCTCTTGCTCCATGACCGGCTGCCTCCGCTAGTGGGAGGGAGGAGAGAGACCTGGCTTCCCAGCGAAGGAGCCCGTCTCCATCTAGGAAGGGAACGTGGGCGAGGACAAGAATGAGAGCAAAGGAATTCTTTTTAAAAGAATTGGCACGGCTTGGCACAGCCCCATGATTTTTAAATAGTAGTATGTGAGTTTATTAATACAGACTTAATGCCATTGGAACAGTCATGAAATCTTTTCAGTTTTATACAAAAAAAAAAAAAAAAGGTTAAGAATTTTTTCCAGATCCAAAAAACCCCTCCAAGCATTAAAAACATTTTAAAGAACTCAGCAGATCTCATCTCCAGGATGGAGTGAGTCGAGGCCAACCGGCGGGAATAATTCCCCCCCCCATAACCCCCCCCAATATAGCCTCTGGGTGCCAGAGGTGCTGTTTTTGTTCCACAATGCCCTACAAGTATATACCCTGTTGTGGGGGGAAGGAGGGGAGGGGCACCCTAAGTTGGCACCCTGTGCACAACCAGGAACGGGGAGACAGTCCTCAGATCCCACTTTTGGCTGAATCTTCACACGGTGAAGGAGAAGCGGTTAGCTTCCGTCTGACAGCGCGGGCGCAAAAGGAGGCCCACCTTGTGACCCAGGGGTGGGGGGGTGGGAAGGAAGGAACCCCCCCACAGGGACATTTGCCTACAGGAACCCCCAAAAGCCGACGGAACTTTTCTTGCTGATGGCAGGGAATTTCCAGAGACAGGCAGACAGCGACGAGTGCCATAGTTTTTGTTTTATATACAGAATACAGGAGAGAGGAAAAAAAGTTTCCGTAAAGCCTAAAACATAGCAATTTACTTCTGTACATCAGAACTTAGCTGCGGGGTGGGGGGTGGGAAGGAAGTTTCTGGAACAAAAGGGAGGGAAAAGGAGGCTTACGACAAAGAAACGCTTTGCTACAATTAAGACAACTGGAGGAAAAACGTCATAACCCACACGTACACAGCTTAAAAAACACAGTGGGGGGTGGTGGGGGGAGAGAAAAACGCTGTCAGTGGATGTATTTACACAGAACCCCAAATACTTCTCCATCATCTAAAAGGGGGGCGGGAATGAAACAGGGTGGGCAGCAGGAAATCGGAACTCGCTTCCTGCCACACACACAATACGGAGAATTGCAACTGCAGCAGGAAGGGGGAGAGAAGGGGGGGCACAGGAGGTTGGAAAGGGCGGGGGGAAGAAAATAAATCTGGCAGGACGAAAGCGCATCTTTACATTAAATAAAACAATGATAATTGAATAGATTTTTGCTGTATGAAAACTGTATTTCTCTTTTTCTCTTTAATATAAAAACTATTGTCACTGGCACAAAATAGAACAGGTTTTTTGGGATTATTTTACAACTGCAAAGGGGAGCAGGCTTGCCTGGGGGGCAATGTCAACGACCCCCTCCCCTCCCCTCCCGGCCCCCTCTCGCCGGCTCTGCCCCAGCACGGCCTCCCAACACGCTGCAGTTAATTCCTTTCCTTTTCTTTTTTTAAATGAAATGTATAGTACAAATATATGTGCAAATGCCCCTAAAAACTTGAGCAAACAATAATAATAATAATATTAATAATAAAAATTAAAAGTTCTTCATCTCATGCAAAGGGCGTCAACAGTCTGTGGCCCACGTTGAGGGTTGGGAATCCAGACAAGACATGGTTCGTGTACATCAAAGGGAATTCTGTGCACAATGTGTCTGTGAGAGAGTCTCTCGATCTTGGGAGGGAGGACTTATTGTTCCTTGTCCAACCCCTCCCTCCCTCGGTCGCTGCCTCCTCCTAGGGCACTGAATTGGAGCGCAGCACAGGGACCTGCTGGGCCTTTGGGGACAGCTTATCCTCCAAGTCCCTCTCTTGTGCTAAGGCCGCGGCGGCATCTCCTCCCCTGGGCTGCTTGGTCGCAAACTCCGTGATGCTGAAGACAAACTGCAGGCAGCCCAGCTTGATGTAGCTGCCGTGGTGCAGGAGGGCCGTCCCCTCCCAGCCGGCCCCGCTGCCCCCAATGAGGCTGGAGCTGCTGGCTTTGCAGTTGCAGGGCTTGGGGGACGGGCCCTGGGCCTGGGACCGCATCACCGCAGCCTCTTCGCTTGGGGGCTGCTCCTCCTCAGGGGGCGGCGGCTGCAGCTGCTGCTGCTTTCGGCTCTTGTGTCGCTCTGGAATACAGGAAGAGAGGCACAGTGGGCAAAGGTGGAAAGGGGCGTGTGAGAGACTGAAAATAAAACTGCCGTTGCACAAACATGTGGTGTGATCGCCTTGGGAATCCTGTGCACAATCCTGGGCGCCTTGCTTCAAAAAGGGGCTGAACCTCCCATCCCCCTCACTCCTCAATATCTGATTTAACCATCCCTCTGGCTTCTGATTTTTAAGCAGAGCAATGTCCATACACTGACACCAGTGCAGCCGTCTAAGGACTAGAGCCAGTGTGGTGTAGTGTGTAAGAGCGATAGACTCGTAATCTGGTGAACCGGGTTCGCGTCTCCGCTCCTCCACATGCAGCTGCTGGGTGACCTTGGGCCAGTCACATTTCTCTGAAGTCTCAGCCCCACTCACCCCACAGAGTGTTTGTTGTGGGGGAGGAAGGGAAAGGAGAATGTTAGCCGCTTTGAGACTCCTGAGAGGGAGTGAAAGGCAGGATATCAAATCCAAACTCTTCTTCCTCAACCTCAGCCCTCCAGATGCTTTTGGCCTACAACTCCCATGATCCCTAGCTAGCAGGACCAGTGGTCAGGGATGATGGGAATTGTAGTCTCGAAGCATCTGGAGGGCCAAGGTTGAGGAAGCCTGGATTAGAAGCAATGCTTGTGTAAAACAGAGAGAGAAACGCATGCAGAGTGGGGCTCTCCTGCCTAGGCAAGTTGCCCTTGTGTAGGATTCTGGTGTTGCTTTGTCTCTGGTGCTCAGGAGAGGCTGCAGACTTACTGATCACACTCTGTACTTTGGCAACCATGCTGCTGGCCGGGACGAGCGCCGTCTTCTCGGAGAAGTCGCAGGAATACAGGACATTGTCCACCGTTGTGCCGTGCTCGCTGTAGTTGAGCAGCTCGTAGTGCTTGGTGTTCTGGGGCAGAGGGAAAGGGAGACAGAGTCACACCCTGGACATGAAGTGTTGGTGGCAAGGATGCCCAGAAGACTGCTTCCTCTCTTTCTCTCTCCAAATCTACCTGCCTCCAAATCAAGCCACTCTCCCGGGCTGCAGCATTGCACGACTCACCTCGTCGTAGAAGATGCAGGCGTGCTTGCCCGAGACGTAGTTGCAGTGACCGTAGTTTGTAAGGCACACGTCCATGTCAGCTCCTGCGCAAAGGAAGGAGGGAGACAGAAACTCTCTTGAGCATCGGCAGCTCGGATGCAGCCAGACCTCCACCAAAAGCCACAGGAAGCAGGAAAGGACCACGACAGAAGTTGAGATGAAAGCACACCCACTCCCAGAAGGCTCAGGGTCCCCCCCCCACCCCAGTTACTAGCTTCCGGTGAGAGCAGCTGCAGCAACTCGCAAGCGGACCCCGCTTCCCCAGCCAATTTGGCAGCCAGGAGGCTGCTGAGCACATACGTAGCTGCTCCCCTCCCTTGGCGGGAGGCGAGCTAGTCCCCCAGTGAGTTAGCCCTTGCCTGTCCCAATGTAGAGGGTCCTGTAGCACATGTTCACCGCACTGCCCATCCCCAGCAGAGGGTAGAAGACGGCTCGGGCCTGCACCTCCTTCCTCTGCCCTGGAAGACAGAAAGACGGAATTCATCGAACTGAAGAGTTGGAAGGGATCCCCCAAGGGATTCATAGCTAAAGAATCCCTGACAGGTGGTCTCAAGAACGAAGCGCTGCCAAGAGCAGAGAAGCCCCCTGGATTTGAACACACCCATGCACCCCCCAAAAAAAACCCCTCCACCAGCCATGTTCATGCCATTTTTCATTTTCACTTGAGGCCCATAACCAAAGGGGGAGGAGAGGCAGAGTGAAGGTAGTCATTTGCCTTCTCACTCCCCATCCCACCTAGGCACATCTTTTGGCCAACGCTTCTTGAACAAAGCATTGCAGGGCCTGGGTCAGCACCTGAGCAGGTGTGTCACCAAAAGCGAGGCAGCGAGAAGGCATCTGTGCTCCCAATGCCAGTGGGAAGGAGGTCCCAGGTTCAAATCCTGGGCAAAGGGCAGCAGGGGGCTCCCAGAGACCTTGGAGAGCTGCTGCCAGGCAGAGTGGACAACGCAAGGCTAGATTATCTCCCCTTGCCTGAGAGGCGGGGTGGGCAAAGGGCTTGTCATCATAATGCAGATCTGCCCCATTATTATTTGGGGGGGGGGAGGGCTGCAGCTCAGTGGTTGGGCACCTGCTCAGGGTTCAACCCCTGACAACATCTCCAGGAAGGGCCGGCAATGTCCGCTCAGAAACTCTGGAGAGCCACTGCTGCCAGTGTGGACAATACTGAGCTAGATGGACCAGCGATGTGATTCGGTATAAGGCAGCTTCCTGTGTTCCTATTTCAAACCTTTATTCAGAACCATGAGGACTAGAATCTTACTTTATTTTTAGGCTGTATAGAAGGTCCCAGGGTTGTCCTGGGGGAGTTCCCTGCCGAAACCCTGAGAACCGCTGCCAGTGAATGCAAACAGTACTGAGCGAAATGGACCAACCACCTAACTTCCTATGATCAGGCCAATGATGCTTCTGCGTTCTGCCCATGCCTAGAGGAAACTTTCTTCTCTGGTGCCGCAGGAACAACTCAGGGCTTTCTTCCTCTGGTGCAGGCCCTTCCCAAGGAGCCTGCCTCTCCTACTGCTGGCGCTGACACTTGTTTGCCCCCCCCTTTTCTGCATTTCAACTATTGGGGAGTGTGTAGCAGAAAGGCGACTTATAATGTTAAGACTGTTGTACCCCCAAGAGCAGTGGAGGAGAAGAGGAAGAGGAGGAAAGAGTGCCCGGGTCAATGTGGGCACGGGCCTACCTTCCGCATGATTGCCCCCAGGACTGGGCTGGTGGGGACCAGCGTTGCCTGCAAAGGGCTGGACCCGGGAAGCAAACAGCTGATGTATTCTTTGCAAGGCCAGGAACTTGATCAGTTTCTCATCCAGCATGTTTATCTCAATCTCTGCTGACATAAAAGAAGAAGAGACGGTGCTGTTAAGGCGAGGTACCTGGGGGATCAACAAATTAAACCTTGCGGAATTGTCAGGAGAAAGACACCCTTTCTTATGGTGCTTTCCTGCTAGGCCACAATACAAGCAGACCTAGCATTTACCATGGGTCCAGCTGGGTCACGATCCTGCCTTCCAGGCCTGGGGGTAGAGGCAAGAGGCAAGCAGGCGATCTAAATGTTAAGATATAGTTCCATTCCACCTTAAAAGGGTACAGGCATGACGTTTGTGTATCGCATGCCTGTTTACTCCCAGGACTGTCTGCTGGGAACTTCCACTGTATGTTGCTTTTGCTATACTGCTGTTTTGCTGGAGACGAAGGGATGCAGACATGTTCTCCTTTGTTCCTGAACTATGCTATATATAATGCTTACATCTGCCTCTGTCCACCTCATCTGCTGTGTGGAGATTTACACACTCTGCTGACAGAGCGTGCACGGGTCTTTAAGCGTATCTGAGGCTCGTGTTGCTAACTGACTGATGCTGTTCCACGGGAGACTGGTGATCGTCTGGAGCCAGCTGGGGGCCTGCCTGATGCCCCCGTCTCCCCGGCAGTATCCCAACACTAAATGCACATCTGGCATCACCAGCGGGTGCAGATGCCTTCATCAAGAGGGTGGCAAGGGGGGGGGGGACACAGCAGTTTGGTCAGAGAGAATCGAAAGGGCCACACAGGAAGAAGAAGAAGAAGAGGAGGAGTTTGGATTTGATATCCCGCTTTATACCCGGAGGAGTCTCAAAGCAGCTAACAATCTCCTTTCCCTTCCTCCCCCACAACAAACACTTTGTGAGGTGAGTGGGGCTGAGAGACTTCAGAGAAGTGTGACTGGCCCAATGTCACCCAGCAGCTGCATGTGGAAGAGCGGAGACGCGAACCCGGTTCCCCAGATTACGAGACTACCGCTCTTAACCACTACACCACACTGGGAGGAGGAGCACTGCTGAGTTAGGAGGCCCCCTGGGGACATCTGCAGATGTCGTCACCCCAAGACCAACAAGAGGAGCTCCCTGCCTGCTTGCCTCCCCCCTTCGTGGCACGGCAAGATGCCTTTGTGCAAGGACTCACCTCCGCTGCTGTCCATTAATGCTTTCAGGGAACTTGCGAGGTCCAGCGTGGCTGAAGAGTTGGGAGGGAGCAACGAGGGGGTGGTTAAGATACTTCCTATGGATAAGGTGCTCGGGCTGACCTTACCGTCTAGAAGGAGGAGCAAAAAGAGCTGCTGGGTCAGGATTCACAGACACCCCCCAACCATTTCTATATCTATATTTATATTGTGCAGAGTCAAAACACATTGGCTTCAATGGTGGGTGGGATTTCAGAAAGCTGATGGAAGTTTTGCTTTTAGTCTATTATTTCAGCTTTTTGGAAGTTTTAAATTATTGTTGTTAAATTTTCTTATAATTTCAGCTTTTTAATATTTCTGCAAACTGCAGTGAAGGTTTCTGGTTTTTAACCATCAGGCGGTGTATAAATTTTATGAATAAAAAAAAAGGAAAGCAGAGGCAGCATCCCCCAGGACTCAGTCATTCCTGCTGCCCCTTTTAAGGTAGGGCTCCCAGAGACCCCCGGCTGCCCTGAAGCCCCCCCACTCTCACCTGGAGGCGGTGCTGGTGAGCAAAAGCCATGCGCAGCTCCGATGGCAGAGACCCCGTCACCCACCGCTGCCGCTTGGGGAGGGGTGAGCGCCCGGGTGGCAGTGAGAGGAGAGTCCATCGCTCCCAGGTCCGAGGCCAGCAGAGGCCCAACCTGCATCTGCACATTCTTCCTCTGCAGAGTGCTGGCAGCTTCCAGGCTGGCGCAAGAGTTCGGGATGGAGGCCGGCATGCCTGCCGTTGGCACGGAGCCCCTGTGTGTGCACGAGATTGGCCCCACCGCGTTCTCGGTCTTCACGACAGCCCCCGCCACCATGTGATTGAGGAGCCCGCAGGCTACCGGTGGGGTGGCAGGCCGGGGCCATGGCTGCTGCCGCTGGGACAACCCCGGGAGGGCGCCGCTGCTCTGCCCACCAAGCCTCGGGGAGTCAGTCAAGTTGGCGGAAGCAGAGTCACTGTATAAATGCGGCCCGTTGATTTTCACCTCCGTGGGGGCGTTGGGGCCGTTGGACGTTGCGCTGCAGGGAGACACTTTCTTGGGCCTGTCCGTACACGAGGGGTAGTGGGCGTCCTCCTGCAGGGAAGATCCCAAGGAGTTCTGAGGGGCAATGCCAGGTGGGCAGGGTGCAGAATAGAGGGGAGGGAGGCTGGCTTTGTCCGCCACCTGGTAAGGGCCGGAAAGGGAGCCGTCGGCCACGATCACCGGCTTGACGTCCGCCTTGTCCGCCTGCTCAGAGTCCCAGAGCGAGGGCATCTGCTTGGCAGATAAGTGTCTCAATATGCTGCATTGCAGAGCGACGACGCTGCACAGCCACTGGAAGGAGAAAGGAATAGGGAGTGAGACACTTAGGAGAGGAAGTCTGCAATGAGCGCAATGCGAGATCCTTAAAAAGGACACCTGAATGGCCCTGCTGATATGGCTAGTGGCCCATCCTTGTCCAATCAGATGCCCCAAAGGGAAACCCACAGGCAGGACCCCAGCACGAGAACAGCACTGTCCCTCCTGGCCACTTCCAGCACCCGCTCTTCAGAAGCATTGTTGCCTCTGACTCTCTGGAGGCAGAGTATAGTCATCATGGCCAGTAGCAATTGATAGCCTTCTTCTCCACAAGAACATCAGCATGGCCCTGCCAGGTCAGGCCAATGGCCCCTCCGAGTCAAGACCCTGTTCTCACAGCGGCTGGCAAGATGCCTGCAGCAAACACACAAGCCTAAGGTCTAAGGCAGGCAAGGAAGATGAGCCAACGACCCCAGGGGCAATCCTGGAACCGTCCTGCGTATTCCAAGCAGGCTGCTCGCATCCAACAAAGTCCCCTCAGGCTCCTCAGTCTACTGGAAGGATGGCCAACCCACTGCTCCAGAGGGAAACAAAAGACCTTTGCCATGGAAAAAAGACTGAATCCGCAACAGATCTGCACAGCATGGATGCGAGACGAGTTTCTCAAAGAGGTTATCTGCCCCCGCTTCCAACCCAGACGCCAGCTTGGAGACATCTAAACATGCAAGAGAGAACGCCTAACAGACCACCACAAGGCGCCTGATGGGAGAGGTGTTCAGGGCTGCTCTCAGCAGAGCCAGGGCCAAGCGCAGCCAAGCTGAGAGTCTGCTGGCCTCAGAAGGCAGCATCCCTCTATTTCGAAGCTGGGGGGGTGGGGGGTGGGACCCTCCTTCGGCAGGAGTCCAGCCCCTCCTGGAGAGAGGCCTCCGCCCCGAGCCTTTACCTCTTGCTGCTCTGACTGGGTGGCTAAGTGCTCCGGGCTGCAAAGGTGCTTCAGTGAGGGCTCCTCAGGGACCCCGTTGCAGATGAGCTCCCCGTCTCTGATCGCCGCAGGGGCCAGAAGCGAGGGAGGGATCCGATACTGGGACTTGATGGCATCAGGAACCTGAGGGAGGGCATCGGAGAGAGAGAGAGAGAGAGAGAGAGAGAGAGAGAGAGAGAGAGAGGAGGGGCAGTTAAAGCTTCCCAGCCTTGCCTCTGGGTCAAGCCTGGTTAAAGAGCAAGCCAAGGCCTGCAAGCTTCAAGAGGAAAAGCTGTTCTCTGCGCAGGCAAGGCTGCCACCTCCTGGTGGACTCACGCAAGGCAGCTTCACCGAGGAAAGAGCCTGGCGCCTGGAAGTCCAGAGGAGGCTCAGAGGCCAGCCCAGCCTCCCCTCAAGCCCTCTGCCTCTCATTCAGAGAGACAAACACAGCCCCCTCCCCACTGACCTTCAGCCCCTTCCTCTTCATGGACTGCACCACGCGGCGGTTGGGGGGGTGCTTCTTGTGCACCCGGTTGAGGAAGTCCACCTTGACCACGTGCTGGGAGATGGTGTCCTGGAAGCGGTCAAACACTCGGCACCGGTTGCTCAGGGTCATGTTCTTCTGGTTCAGCTGGAAGAGAGGGGGGCGCTCATTACAAAGCCCCCAGGCCACAGCAGCAGCAACAGCGACATGGGAGCAAAGCGGGAGGGGAGAGACCCTGCAGGCCCCGGAGGGGAAGGCCAACTTACCACCACGTGCTCAATGTGGTTTGGACACATCCAGCGGCCCAGGGGCATGGCCGTGAGAGGGGGCTCCAGGCAGTCCATGTGGAAGAGCAGCGGGCAGTAGTCGCACTGGATGAGCGGGGCCACGCGGCAACTCCTGGAAGGGGGAGGGGAAAGCGCCATCACCACACAGAGGAGCAAAGAGAAAGGGAACTGGCGGACGACAACTTCCACCTGCCCCAACATCATGGCTGTGCTGGCTGGGGCTGATGGGGGGTTGTAGTCTAAAACCCCAGGTGAGGGAAGGCAGGTCTACTCTGACTGGGGTGAGCAGGTCTCCAGGGTCTTGGGCAGGAAGAGGTTATCTCCCATTGCCCTTTAAACTGAAGATGAAGGGGGAGGGGGACTGAGCCTGGGGTCTTCTGCATGCAAAGCAGGTGCCTGGCCCCCTGAGAAGCACGTCCCCCGGAGAAGGATGTGCCCATGATCCAAACCCATGACCTCCAAACGCCTTAAGTGGGGATCCTGCTGCATCCTGCCCGCAGCAGGGGAAAGAGTCAGCGTTCCATGTGAGGCCTTGGGCATAGCCAGGCCAAGAGGGAGTGCAAGAAGTCCCACAGTGCTGCCTAAGCCTAGGCCCTGCGGGGACACGGCCTGCTCTGACTCCCATCTTGGTCAAGAAAGCTGGCACAGAATGCGGTTACAGCCCCCTGCCCAGCCCGGCTTGCCACACCCATACCTGCTGCACGTGAAGCAGACTTTGACTGGCAGGGGGACCAACCCGTTGTGGTCCAGCTCATGCTGTGCTTTCTTGACGTTCTTCCCAGTCGTCTCCTCCTTCCTCCTCCTCTTACTAGTACCTGGGTGGGTGGGTGGGGGGGGCGGGAAGACAGATGGAAACAGCCCTGTTATTCCTCAAACGGCTACACCAGGGGGTTCCAAACATTTGTTGCATCCCTGCCCCCTTGGTTCCATAAACTGATTCCCATTGCCCCATGCTACCCTACTAAAAATAATGACTCAGAACAGCCACTCAGCTAAGGATGATTAACAATTGACTGCACTTTTATTCAAAGTCCAATCAAAACTATTTTGTTTAATTAATTCAAAAAATCCTGATGAACTTGATCCAGTGATACTAGCTTTTCAACATCTCAAGAGTCGTTTACACCTCCATCAACCCCCTGCGGCCCACTTGCCTCCTAAAGTGCCCCTGCGCACGGCCTCTGGGAAAGAGCTGCCCACTTTGGGAACCACTGAGCCAAACTCCCACTCATGGAAGGACATGAGAGTCTTGATAGGAAGAAGCCCTGCCCAAAGGGGTGATGGGCCCCAACCTGTGCTGGGCTACCCATGCAACCAGGCATGGAGTCGCAAGGAGTTTGCAATGGCAATGCCCACAAGCTAAGCCAAGCAGCCCAGGCCGGTCCAGCCTCTTCTGGAGCCCCCCGGCTTCAGCTTCTCCCTTCTACTGGCGCCTGTGAGGAAGAAGGGGAGGTCTGCTGCTCACCTGGAAGTGCGGTGGTGCAGGTCAGCTCGTTGGGCAGCTGGAACTGGGTGGGGTTCCTCTCCATGGCAGCGGCGATGAGCAGCTCAAAGGGCCGCTTCAGATGGGGCTGCCCGCCGTCTGCCTCTGCTGCAGTGGCAGAGTCATCGTCCACGTCGATGATGTCCTCGTCCACGTCGTTCTGCTCCGAGTTGGGGGTCTCGGTGCTGGCGCTGGAGGTGGGCGTGCCGGGCCGGCTGGCCCTCCGCTCTAGGAGCCGGGTGTGGGAGAGGGTCCGGAGGACGCCGCCACTCGCCCGGTCCAAGAAGTCCGCTGCGTCGCTGGTGGGGGACGTGGTCCTCTTCCCGGACTTCTCCACCAAGCCATTAACGTGGCCCAGCTCCTTCTTCTGCTCCCGCTTCTGCAAGGCACAAAGCAGACAGGCAGTCTTAACTCAGCAGCCCCAGAGCAGCCGGAGGAAGGGAAAGCATCACCTTCACTGGACAGTCCAAATCAGCGGTCAGTGGCCAAACAACACCCCCCCCCCGACTCTCTTATCTGGTCCCTGCAACTCGCTTGGGGCCACACCCCAAGCGCCTGCCTGGAGATGTGTCACTGAACTCTGATCATGCCTCTTGCTTGGGTGGATGGAGGACAGAGAGGAGTACTGTACTAAGGTAGAATTTATATTTAATCTTCTGCTTGCTTTTGCCCTTGCTCCTGCCCAGGACTGGAATCTGGTGCTGGAAGGTTGTCTGGAAGGGAATGGGACCCCCTAGGCTGAAGAATGACATGACTTTTATTGGCTTACAGTGGGGCAGTATCCAAAGTTGGGCCTACTCAGACTTGGGTCCATTGAAATGAACAGATGTGACTAACTTGGGCTTATTCTTCTCAGTGGGTCTCTCAGGAGCAGAACTTAGCTGAATGCAACCCATTATTTCTGCTTGTGTCCAACTGATTGGGGTGCCGTGTGGGGAGAAGCCTTGCAGGAATAAAACTACTTTGACTGCTTGAGATTTATTTTAATGGCTGCATTTATATGCCACTTTTCCCTTCAAGGAGCTCAAGGCAATGCACACAGTTCTCCTCCTCATTTAACCCCCACAACAACCCTGTGAGATAGGTTAGGCTGAGAGTCAGTGACTGACTTCCAAGGCCACCTTGCTCCCTTGTCCTGACAAAAGGATTCAAGTCATTTAAAGGGGAAAGGGGTCCATGCTATTCCTCAAATGAATTCCCTGGAGTGGCATGGCCCTGGCGTTTGGTTGAGTTGCAAGCTTGGTCATTCTGAGCCGCCTGCTGGGCTCAGCAGCTGACCAAGTGGGCCGAGGAATGAAAGGACGGCAGGCAGGGGAGGTAGGTCAAAAGGACCCCCCTAAATACGGGGAAGCAATGGGTGGCTACCTAGACCCTGAGGAACACACAGCAAAAGGTCGAGCCTAAGAACCATAGGTTCTATCAGGTCAGGCTCTTTGCCCATCTAGCCGGGCGTGGTCTCCTTTGACTGGCAGCAGCTCTCCTGGGCCTCAGGCAGAGGTCAGCAGCTGCTACTTTGGGGTGGCGATTATGGGGCTGCCCAGACGTTGCAGCCCCCAGCTCCCTCCATCGCCAATGCACAGGGAAGATGGGAGTTGGGAGCCCCATGTTTGAAGGGCCACGGCAATCCCTGCGTTACCTGATGCTTTTAATGGGAGATGCCAGCGCTTCTGCCACGGGCCCTTCTGTCATACATAAGAACATAAGAAGAGCCCCCTGCTGGATCAGGCCCATGGCCAACCTAGTCCAGCATCGTGTTCTCGCAGTGGCCCTCTAGATGCCTGTGGGAAACCTGCAAGTGGGACTCAAGCGAAAGAGCTCTCTCCTTTCCTGTGGTTTCCAGCAACTGGCAGCCAGAAGCATTGCTGTCTCCAACTGTGAAGGCAGAGCAGAGCCATCAGGGCTAGTAGCCATCGAGAGCCCTCTCCTTCTTAAATCTGTGCAGTCCTCTTTTAAAGTCAACTAGGTTGGTGGCCATTACAGCTTCCTTTTACCACAATGGTTTTTTATTTTTTAAGAACAGAAGAAAGGCAGAAGCTAGAAATCCTACATTTGGGGGGGAGGGGGATCGCTGGACACGTGAGAAGCCAGAAAATCCCTGGACTTCGAAATCTCTCTCTCTCTCTCTTTCACCCAGCCCTGCCAGCAGCTCTTTCCCTCTTCAAGCACACCCTGAAAGCTGGCAGCCCCAGGAGTCAATATTTGCATTCAGCTGGGCCGCCCTGCTAGCTGCAGGAAAGGGCAGGCATCTCTGATGACAAGTTGGAGCCTGGCCCAATAATCGCCTCCCTAGCTTTGGCGGCGGGAGGGGGGGCCAGCATAACTCATCACTGCTCCCCCTGCTGCTATGGAAACAACAGGAGGTCATTCCATTCTCTCCTCTCCCAAGCTAGCCGGAAGGAACTGGGGAGGCTTGGCAATGGGAGCAGCTGGCCTGAAAGAGGGAGAGGCCTGTGCCGTCACAGCCAGCTCCCCCCCACCCCCTGCAAGCAAGAACACACACGCACACACACAACCTGCAATTGGCTTAGCAAGGCAGGGAATGTGGCTCCACCAAATTAGCTTGTCACAGCTATGCCAGCGACTTGCACATTTGGCCATGTTCTGGAGAAGCAGCTAAAGAAAGGAACGGCTTTCTCATCACCCTCCCTGCCAGGCTCAAAGCATGAATTAATTTAATCTAGCTTTTCCCGAAGATTTGTGAAGCATTCCCCCCAGCCCCGCTTGAGAAAGACAGGTGTTCATAATGCGTTGGGAATTATAAAAGCTATTTTTTGGTCTGTGGCAGCTGTATGTCCTCACACCCGCCCCTCTTGAACAAATCTTCCCCCACAGCTGTTTGCAACCCTTTTGTTCTTTCCAGAGAAGGAAGAGGAGAAGAAGAGATTACATCCGAATGCCCAGAAGGTCCGTTCATTCATGGGCGGAGGCGTCTTTACCTTCCGGCGCACGGTGCAGCGATGGCACATCCACTCCCCGGGAGGCAACATCTCCTCGCTCAGCGGAGGATTACTGGGAGGAGAGAGGGAAGAAAAGGAGGCTGTTATATTTCCAAATGGCAAGGACATGCAAGCAACACCTTCCTTCCATTTAGGCCGGTGGTGGTTGAGAGCCTAGGGCCCTCCAGTTGTTGCTGGACTGCCATGACCAGGAGCCAGCCATGGCCAAGCGCCAAGCATGAAGAGGGGAGCTGGGAGTCCAGCGGCACCTGCAGGAAGGACACAGGTTCCTCAGCCACGTTTCTTTCACTTATTAATTAGTAAAAAATATATAATGCTTGCTTGTTAAGGAAAACAACACACCTCTAAGTGGTTTACAAATATATGAAATTAAACATTAAGAGGCTTGATTAAAAACAGGTATTTTAAAGCATTCGAAAGATGATTTGAAATCAACAGGAGTTAAAAAGAGATACATGCAGTTTCGACGTATCTGGGTAGGCTTTGCTAAGCAAAAATGTTTTGAACAGGTACCAAAGAGTACAGTGAATGTCAACAGGCAGGGAGTTCCAAAGGACTGGCAGCGCCACACTAAAATATTGGTGGGTGTTTTGTTTTGTTTTGTTTTGTTTTCTAAAAAACATAACAGTGCCAATTGTGCAGATGAAAGCAGCCAAGTGGGTATTTTGAGGTATGGCAATCCCACAAGCAAAGTGACCCCACCTTGAACTTGGTTTGGCAGCAAATGAGCAACCAGTTCAGATCCCTGAGCAGAGGTGTTCTATATGGTGGCTGGGTCTCACTCCCGTCAGCAATTGTGCTGCAGCATTCTGCACCAGCTGACCCACCACACTGGCCCCTTTCCCCAGTTACTGCTAGAGCAAAGGACATTTTGCTGTCCGTGACAGCCTTAAACACTTTACCACACAGCTGACCAATGCAAAAGTGCACCCTAGGATGATAAAGGCAGCCAGACGTTGACAAGTTGCACCAAGGATGCATTTTCAGCAGCGTGCTTGGAAATGAAGGCCAGCCTTTGCAAATGCATCTGGGTCCTTCTTTGTGTGAGGTCTATTTGCACGTGCAGCACGAACACACACACACACACACACACAGAGAGAGAGAGAGAGAGAGAGAGAGAGAGAGAGAGAGAGAGTAATGACAGGTTGTGATCGGGCCGCACATAGGTGGTCCCAGTGGTGCTGCCCCACATTTGGGGGTGGGGAGTCATGCATGATGGGGGGCAGGGAGAGAGAGATGAAGAAGTTCAGTGCAGGAGGAGATACAACAGAAGTGGAGGGGGACAAAGATAACAAGGAAAGACTTTCAAGTGGGCCTCACGTGGAGGCATCAAGGTGGTTCCTCTCTGCCTGAAAAATCTCAAAGTCACCTTGAGCCACAAAGCAGGAGGCCCCTCCACCAGCTCCTTGCTCCCTTCTGTGCTTCAAGAGCTGCTCCATGAAGAGCTGGCAGCCACCCACCATCCTGACATATATCTAGGTTTCAAATGCACCAAAAGAAGTGAATTTCAAATACCACATTCTGCAATTCTCTGCCACCATAAGTGACTTTAGTTGGGAACTTTGCAAGAGATAGCTGTACTTGCCTTTCACTACCCAAAACAGGGAGCCTTGCAAACACTGCCACCACCTTAAAAGAAGAACAGAGCACACACCACAAACTCAGACACACACCGCAACGCATTCTTCTGGTCACAACAGAATGCTCCTTCCAAGCCTAATTTTGGCAGGGTGAGGCAACGCTGTGGGCACTAGAGAAGGCCCTTGTGGGCACGACTGTGCTCAAGGGCACCACGCTGGTGACTCCTGCTGTAATCACACATTGTTTCCGTTCTTGATCATTGCAATTTGATCACAATAATGTTTGAGTACCCTACAAGTGCTCAGCGCCCTTTGACAACAGCTCTTGGCTCCCAATAAAAGGTTGCCACTCTGCCTCAACACAGGCAAAGGGAGATGCTAGGCAGGGACCTTGGCTTACCCCAAGACAAAGAAAGAAAGAAAGAAAGAAAGAAAGAAAGAAAGAAGCCAGCAGGTTCGTTGCAACAGCGAAAGGCAAAGGAGCAGCTGAGCTTCCTGAGTCCCCAACTTCAAAGATCACCACAGCCACAGATCGTAATGCTGGCCTCCTTTACAGGGCTGCTGTTCTAAAATGACAGAGCACAAGTGAAGCTCTCTGAAATGCAATGAAGCACTCTGTAAATGCTGAGAATTAGGGCTGCTCCATTTGTGATTGGCCGGAAATACCTACATCAAGGCTTTCCACCTCTAAGGGTCTCTAAGGAGGCACATGCAGCCGGCTCTCATTTCATTATCTTCCTTTTGAACCCTTTCCTACCAGGGAAACCTGTCCAGCAAACTACAGTTCCAGGCTGAGGCCAGGCCTTCCCTCATTTGAGCCACATGCCCACCAGCGGCCGTCTCTTTTCCCTCTGCAATGGATCCGTGCGGCAGAAAGAGTGGGGTGGGGTGGGGTGTTTCACTCCTGGTAGGCACACCACCTAGGGTGGGCTAGTATTTGTGGTTCTGCTGCCAGTTGCAAAGGAAAGTGAGAGACGGGATTGAGAGAACACTGAGCAGGAAGAAGTCAAGCCGGGTCTGTGGAACATTTGCCTTCTGCTCCAAGGCTGTACCGGAAAGCTTTATAGTCTTAAAAACTCACAGATATGCTTCTCTGGAAATTGGTCTATGGATACAGAGACACCTACGACAGGAACCTGGACCTGCGCACCTCCTGCCTGCACCAGATCTCCCAGAAACCTCCTGCTCAGAAATCAAGACACATGAACGAGGCAGGCAGCCATTTTGAGAGCACAGCTCAGGAATCAGGGAGGCGGCAAGTGGACTCTGGAGGGTGTGATTGAGGCAGACTCAAGAGCACAGTGGAAAATCCACACATCAAACCATTTCTTGAAAGAAAGAAAAAACCAAAACCCACACACCACAGCCGGAGGGCTGGAAGCAGTCACAGATGGCCATGCCTGGCTACCTAACCTCCCATGTTTGCGTTTCAAGCAAAGATGCAACAAAACCCCTCACCCCAATAAGCCTGGTAGGGAGGGCGCTGGGAACAAAATAGTAGAGAGTGAGCTGCTTTTAAAAAAAAAGTTTCAAAAAACAGCTCTAGTAGTTCCAGTGAGCAGCTGCCCCCTGAGGCTTGAAGGGCTTGCCAGTTTATCTGTGGGCCTCAGGCAGATTTGGGTGGTTGGGAGGGGGCAGCGAGTCATGATCAGAGACTGAAGGTTGCCAGCAGCGCTGAAGTTGTTCCATCCACCCGCTTGGAGGTATGACATTGACATTCCAGAGCACGGGGGAATAAAATGCAGCCAGGTAAGAACAGGATCCAGCTTGCAGGAATTAGGGAAAACATCATGCGCCAACACACCTGACCTCCACAGTTACAGACACCCCCCCATGCACATAATAAAAAGGGGCCTGCTGGGAGAGAGCAGCCGGCGCAGTCCCACAAACTCAGCACCTCCGGCATTCAGTCCACAAAGGCTGCAGGGTTACCAGCAGAAAATCTTCCCATACTCCCAAGGGCCAGCGGTCAGGCACCATCACCCCACAAAGACCCATACGGAAGAGATTTTCAAGATGTCTGCATAGGTGAACACCTGAGCTACCCCAACATCTCTGCTGTTCGGGGACGGGAGAATGGGAAATGGCTCAACGGTTCTGTTTCAAGATTTAGGACGTTGTGGTGCATTTTGCAGGCCTGCCACCAATAACATCAGAGGAGAAGTGGAAAGGCTCATTCAGACCTCTCATTTCTAAGCCAGGCTACAGCACAAGAGGCCTCAGGGGCATTCCTGGCTCTGTGAGCGAGTAGCAAACTCAGCTTCTTGCAACTGAGACCCACTGAGAAACACGCAGATATTGGCAAAGTTTCCGTTCTGCAAAACAGCTGTGTGGCACCCGAACCTCTCTTTGCAGCTGCTCCTCAGAGCCTTCTGGGGGTGAAAACACCTGCAGGCAATCTAAACTGGCCACAATCGATCCCTACCGCGAAGCAGCCACCATCAAAACACAGCCACTCCGCCAGTTTCGCTGGGAGACATTTTTCCAAGCTGCAGCTCCCTGCTGCTGGCTGTGACCAGAGAAATGGAGAATGCACATCTTTTTCCGAGAGGCAGATTAATGATCAGGAAACGGCTCCCTTCCCTCCACACAGTGGTGCTCTTTGTCAGGATCCTGCCGGCACAGGGGGGTGGGGAGCCAAGGGAGGAGGAAGCAGCGGTTGTGAGACCTACTGCCTCTCCAGTTTGGTCCCTGAAAAATCCACCTGCCCTTTTAAGAACAACGCCACAATTATGGTGTGCTGAAGTCAGGGCTTGCAAAAGCTTCAAAATGGTCCCTGGAGCAAACACAAAAAATAAATAAGAAAGGGGGACACCACTGGAAATCAAATGCAGCTGACAAGAAGTTCTTGCAAGGAGGCCAAGCAGTTCAGTCTTCTCAAAGTTCAGCTCTTCAAGAAGGCCTCCGTGCAGAAAAAAACACCTTATCCCTCTGTCTCATCTCAGGGGAATCCCAGTGCTGGTAATTAGCAGCAGCTTGACTTAACCTGGCCTGCCCGCACACCTTTGCCCCTCTGGCCTATCTGGCTGAGGTGTTCCCGAAAGCTAGCAAGAGTGGCTGTGTTTCACCTCCTCTGATATGGCCATCCTCCAAAGGCTAAATATAGGCTGCAAACCGACACTTTGGGGGGGATGAAAGGCAATATTTAAATGAAATGCAATATGCCATTGCTGCCTGTGCGGACTGAAAAACCACAAACCTTTCAGAAGCATGCCAAAAGCAAGAAGGCTGGTACATCAGATACCTTCCCACAACAAACCACAACCTAACAACCAAGCGTGCTATCAGCTATCCTGGGTTTCATGCTGCCAGTACCATGGCATTTACTAACAATGTGCCCCAATCTCTCTCTCTTGCCTCTGGCCTGCTTTCAAGTAAGGCACAGAATTCCCCAGGGCGATCCAGCCAAGCTGGGTGGTTCTTCGTACTGCTAGGCCGCTTTTTTTTACTTCCCAGGAAGCAAGCCTTTCCTCTTCCCGGCTGGACACAAAAGAGTTTCTGAAAGAGCTGCCCAATACTAAGTGCCTGCTTTGCAACCAGACCACAGCAGGATGCCACCTGCCAGGCAGTCCAGGAAGTACTGCTGTGGTTTCGTAGGGAGAGGACTGCACCCTTCTGCTCCCAGGCTTCACACACATACCCTTACCCCAGCAATTTCCAGTTCACTCTCAACAAGTGGGAAAAGGGCAGTACAGGATACCTGACTTCCAATCTGCAGCTGGAAGATTTGCATTCTTTTTTTTTAATGGCATGATTAACGTGTGATGAATGCTTCCTGGGAAGTCCAATGTTTCCTCTTCCGGCACCTCCTTTGGCAAGCTTTTTACCAACAAGAACTATTTGCACAGCACTACACCTCCTTTGGCAAACTTTTTGGCAAGAAGAACTACAGCACAGCACACACATTATCATACACCCTGCCCCAAACATCCATCCACATTTGCTCCAAGCCCCACAAACCACAGGTTCCAAGCAGGCCATCCCATTCTGCCCTCGGATCTGCGACAGGCCCGTTTGCCACAGAGGAATCAGCCCATGGGCAGCATAGAGGATCTTCAGCAGGAAGCAAAAGTGGTTGTGCTGTGCTGCGCTGGCCATGCCAAGTTACCAAGTCAAGAGCACAGATTCCAGAGCCTCCACTCAAGAGAGATGCACACAGCCAAGCCAAGAGCTCAACGTGGCAAGACTCTGCTGCGCAAGGGAGGCTTCCACCCTGGGATCCAGCATCCTCAGTCCCAGAACAAAAAAGTGTTGTTATATGCTCTGAATTAACTGAACCTTTTGCCAAGCCCAGTTAGGCCTTTGTGGTCGGGGAGCCTGCCAAGACTGATGCCTCAGTTTGTGTCCTCCTTTTTTGCCATTGTTACAATTCTCACAAAAATCTTCTTGGGGGCTATTGCTCGTCTCTTCCCTGAAGGCTTCCATTATTCTGCAATGGGTGGGTTATAACAGAGGACCACAGGGTAAATGGAGCAGTCTGCATTCTGAATGGTGCCCAGCACAGCCATGATGCTCACCAGCCCAGCTCCTGTGGGCTAAGGGACTATATTAAACTTGGAGAAGTGCCATAGCTCAGCAGCAGAGCATTTGCTTTGTGTGCAGAAGCAGTGTTCGAAACTCTCATTGTTCTAGGCGCATTTTGTGACAGGGAATTTCATTAGTGCGAGCAGTTCCTGAGCTCTGGGTGCAGTACTGCGCCTAAGATTTCAGATTAAAACTGCAGAGTGGAAGGATTTTCTGCCTCCCCACTTCCAGTTACTCTCTGAAGACTAGAGATGAGACCCTCATAAGAATATTAGGGGGGGCAGGGGAAGGACTAGACCATGTGAAAAATGAACATAATATTTTATGATCTAGTATCTGAAGAAGTGTGCATGCACACGAAAGCTCATACCAATAACAAACCTAGTTGGCCTCTAAGGTGCTACGGGAAGGAATATTTTTATTTTGTTTCGACTATGGCAGACCAACACGGCTACCTACCTGTGACTAGAACTATGGAAGGCGCCACATTGAGATGCATGAAGTGGAAGTCCACCAGTTATCTGAAGAAGTGTTACTGGAAGGAATTTTTTAAAATAATATTTTAGCTGCAGCTCATTCAGTTTCAGCTTTGTATTCTTGTTATAAAAAGTGCTCCTAGGCATTCCGTTGCTGTGCCCATAGGTTTAAGGTGCCATTTAGCTCCTAGCTTTCATATCTCTGTTTCAATCCCCGACAGTTCTCCAGGTAGTGCTGGTGAAAGTTCCCGTGCTTGAAACCATGGAGAGATGCTCCCAGACTGAAGACAATTCTGAGCTAGATGGGCCATGGGTCTGATTCAGTGTAAGGCAGATTCTTAGGTTCCTAACACCAAATGAGGCAGACAACTCACCTAACACAATATGGGATTCCCTGCACAGAAGCAGCTCTTTGGGGGCTTCCACGCTGAGGTCTTTGTCAGCGGAGATCCTTTAACTGTGGGTATTGGGAGCTGAGCCTATCCCAATGATGGAGAACCTGTGGCTCTTCCAGGGGCTACTGGCCTCCATCTCCCAGTAGCCAGCATGGCCAATGGCCAGGAATGATTGTGGAGTTGTAGTCCAGTATAATGTGTGGGGAGGGGCCCACAGGCCCTCCACCTCTGCTCAACAGGCAAATCATGTGCTTTACTACTGAACGCTAGCTGCGCCTCAGAGACTGTTCCCTGACATGTGCCTGTACGTGCTTTGGACTAATTTTCGGGGGAGCTTGTGAGGAAAAGGGGGCTCTTGAGAGCTGCAAGAGGACGTCCGACGAAGCACCAGGCACAGTGGACTCCTGCCCCCGCCCCCCAAAGAAGGCGGCCGAGGGTAAAGAAAACCCGGTTCAAGTTACAATGAGCCTGGATTCTTAATTGCAACCACTCGCTTCCAGAGGCCCAAGATGCATGCCGGCGCCAACAGACCGACCTGGGTGCTTATCCGATTGCCCAGCCTCAGACAGGGCCCTTTTGTGCTAAGTTCCGCTTCTATACAAGGCTTCTGAAGTTACACATTTTGCTTTTAGCTGCAGTTAAATGATGCAGCTCTCAGTCTGTTTGATTCCTTTTACCCACAGCCTATAAACAAGAGTCAAAACCCACCCTTACTTATTATTTTTAAACCAGAGTTTATGACTTCTGGAAGCTACAGAATCCTTGGTCTTTCACCTGCCTTGGACTGATTTAATCAGTTAGTCCTCCAAGGGCTTCAAGTATGATAGGATCCACTCCAACCCTGAAGCGCTATGGGAACAGAACCCACAAAATGAAGTCTCCCAACATGTGCTAGTAAACAAAGGCAGTTTTCAAACATGGCTCTTCTCCTTTCCCACAGCAAACTTCACGAGAAGGGAGCTTGCTTTTGTAACATTCACGTAGAATAACTTCACTCAGTTTGCCCACGAAAGCATTTCGTTTTTGCACACACTGTTTGCAATCAATAAATGGCCCACACATCTCTTGATCAATGACCAGCTGAATATGTCAACTTGCTTCACTGAAAACCATTACAGGAAGGAAAAACGGAAGTCGCCACTCAATAGTCATGGTGATGACCATCACCAACCAAGTCTGTTCATGACCAAGTAAATTTCCAGGCTTGATTACTGTAGCACACTCTTTACCTGGGCTGCCCTTGAAGAGTCTGCAAACATTCAGCTGGTGCAAAATGCAGGCACCAGATACTGGCTGCGATTGGATGCTCAGGAGCATATGACTCTAGAAATGATGTGAGCTGCACTGGTGGTTGCTTTGTTACCAGACTCAATTCAAAGTGCTGCTCCTTGCTTATAAAGACCTAAATGGCTTGGGGCCTAGCTGCTGGAAAAACACTCTGTCCTGCAACACAGCCCTCACATTTAACAAAGAGGCGCTGCTCTAGGTGCCCTCGTCTGCTGATTTCTGGCATGAATTTACGAGGAGCAGGGTTTTTTCAGAGGTGACACCAGCTCCATGGAATGCCCCCCCCCCCAAAGGGAGGCTTGCCTAGCTCCAATACTATATTGCCTTCAGGTGTCAGGTGTGAAACCTGGCATTTTCCAATACGTTTTGAGATTGGCAGAGATTGTGATTGCTATTACAGTAATTTCTTTCTGTGTTGCCGAGTACTGCTTCTTCTTTTCTGATTATTTATTTTGTTTTATATGGCTTCTGGCTGTGTTTGTTAATTGATGTGCAGAGTTCGTTTATGAAGAAAGGGTGGAGTATTCTTTTTATAACTTACATTGATATAACAGAGTATGTGAAAGGGAAAAGCTGCATTTGAAACAGACACTTGATGAAACTCTGTCTCTAAGGTGATATAACAGCAGACGTTACTGTGAACCCAGAAGGTTATCCTTGTTCAAAACTGTTCCCTTTAACGCTGTGTGTGTATAACTAATAGCTGGCTCTTTGCAGTAATGATTCTGCATGAAGGCTTGATCACTATAGGAGAATATGCAACATCACTGATAGGAATGATATAGAGACTGTGAAACCAGAGACTTGGTTCATTACATGAAATCAATGTGCATTTCCTGCCACCCTTAACTCCTATGCACAACTTCTCCTTTCCAAAGGCTCCCCTATTACCATCACCAGTAGCCAATCACAAAAGCCTTCCCAGATCTTTCTACTTCCTCCAGCCTCTGCCCCCTTTGTTTCTCTATGGGCCCTCCAGCCAGGCTTGCCCTTTTCCTGGGATTCTAACAGCTCACTCAGTGCCTGCCAAGGAATCTGACTGGCTTGGCCAGGGACCCTCCTGCCTGCCACAACAAGCTGTGACATTAGGCAGCCCAGCCAACCGCTTCCAGCTTCAAAGACACAACCCCCCCCCCTCAGTGCACTCGCCATATATATTACTGGTGTTAACAAAGAGGAAAACTGAAGATGCAAAGCTTCTACCTACCACAGCTCCATTCAGTCCAGAACTGTCTATTCTGACGGGCTCCCGCTCTCCAGGGTCTCTGGCAGAGAACCTTCCCAACACCTGCTGTCACAATCCAGGAGCCGAATATTTGCTCCACAACCAAGCATACAGCCCCTCCTAGCAAGCCGAAAACCATAAGGAGTCATTAGCTGACAGCCGCTGATGTTAAAGGAATCTGCACATTGAAGAGCCTCAAGCAGGCACCAGAAAACCATTTGGGAAATGCTTTTCCCTATACACACCTGGAGCAGTGCCCTGTGTGTCACACTACACATTTGAAACACTGAGAGGAGGAGGAGGAGGAGGAGAGTGGCAATAAAATATTCAGGCAAGTCTGCTGGATCAGGCCAATGCATCCTATGCTCACAAACAGTTGCCAACCAGATGCCCCAATGGGAAGCCCACAAGCACAACTGGAGCACAACAACACTTGCCTTTCCTGCTGTTTCCAGCAACTGGTATTCAGAACCATTGCTGCCTCCAACCAAGGTGGCAGAGCAGAGCCACTGTGAGCCATCATAGCCCTCTCCTCCATGCATTTCTCTAATCTTCTTTGGTATTAGGTAGGGCTGGGAAATCTTCTGATTTCCCACTGCCAGCCACTGCAGACTAGGGGTGGGAAACCTTTCTGGCCTGATAGGCCAGATCCTTATCTTCCTCTGCAGGGCAACCCACCTATCAATCACCTGACATCATAATGGCACCAGGTGACTGACACTTCTCAAAGTCCCCTGGGCAGGACTTCCCAAATGCCTGATAACCAGATGATATGATGTCAGGTGTAGGGCAAGCGATTGTGGCTTGCCTGAAATGGCTTGATGGGCCAAGTGCAGAGGCCTGGCGAGCAGGATTAGGCCTGTGGGATGGAGGCTCCCCACCCCTGGTGTAGACCAGTGTTTCCCAAACTTTTTTGGGCAACGGCACACCTGTTTACTGAAAAAAAAATCTCGCGGCACACCACCATTAAAACCCCGCCCCGTGACGTCAGCGCGCAGCGTCACGCCGGGAGGGATGCACGAAAGTGAAAGTTTTTTCCCTCCCCCTTGCCGGGGAACCTCCAAGCTTTGGGGGTGGGAGGAGGCAGCAGAGCGAGGGACTGAGGGACGGCGGCTGTTGTGGTGGTGGCGGCGATAGCGGGCGGAGGAGGGGGCGGCGGCGGGGCTTGAGGAGCCGTCTCCGGGAGTTGCTGCTGCTGCTGCTGCCCGGACATGCCGGCCTCCTCCTCCTCCGCTGTCTCGCGCTCCTCCCTTTTGCACGCGCTGCCCCGCCGCTCGGCACCACCACCGCGGAGCTGCCCCCGGCTCGACGCGGATCCTCGCCGCCGCCTCAGTTGCCGCCGTCCCTCAGTCCCTCGCTCGGAATTCAGCTTGGAATTCAGCCTGAGGAAAACCCCAAGTCCCCACATTTCTAGTTTCCCGCGCCCTTTAAAGGGCGATACGAGCCCCACGGCAGGCAGGCAGGCAGAGCTGGGAAGGGGGTTTCCAGGGGACATGGCAGCTCCTCGAAAGGCTTCTCTCAGCTGCGCTCAATCCGCCTCGGAGAGGATTTCCCCTCCGGTCCCATGCGTTCGTTTGGGGCATCGCTCCGGCTACTCCCTCTCCCACCGCGCAGGAGCGATGCCTCTCTCTGGCTCTCCCTCCGCGCAGGCTGAGGGAGGGAGGGAGGTGCGCGTGTGACCCGTCTCTGCTGGGAGACCAAACCCAGCGAGGCAGAGTCGCGCGGAGGCGCCCAGGCAGCGCTGCCGGCTGCGAGGAGGAGCGCCAGGCAGCAGCAGGAGGCGCGGCCTCTCCTCGCCGCCGCCGCCCCGCCTCTCGCCGCCCGACTCGCCCGCCTCCCTCCAGGCATCTCGCGGCACACGAGGCAACGTCTCACGGCACACTCGTGTGCCGCGGAACACCGGTTGGGAAACACTGGTGTAGACAATGATGAGCTAGATGGACCAATGGCTCAGCATAAGGCAGCTTTCTATGTTCCTAGGGCCAAATGACAGGTTAAAAAAACAAAAACAAATCAGAATCATAAAGTATTAATAAACCTGTCAACGCTGCTTCTATGTGACGACAGGAAGAAGCGAAGACCTTCTTCCAGGTTTGTATAAAGAATGGAATGGCGACAGGCAGAGTGAACAGTAAAGACAGAGGCAATGAACTCACATGAAGGCAATGAACACCCAAAGGCTACCCTAGGGAGGCAAGGAGAATGCCCAGTCTGTGTGAGGCAAGGAAATAAGTTATGCTATTTCAAACCACTGCAGATGGCACAAAAAAAATAAGAGCACGCTAGACTCTGCAGTTGCTTTGCTAGGTCTTCATTTTAAGAGAAGCTCACTCTAGCTCTTTAAAAACGACAGCCCTATATTGAGGCGCTGAGTCAAAAAACCAGACAGAGGAGGCTGATCCTGTGCCCTCAAAGCAGTAACCTGAGAAGCTAGCAAACAGTCCTCAGAAAGGAGACAGAATCACAGAAATAATTTGGAATGGAGACACATTTAAGTTGGTGGGGGAGGAACCTGGGCACGACCATTTAAATTATCTTACACTATATTCACTTTCACCATAGGCCTTGCATTGCTATAGCGATCCTTACTTGTGAGCCAAACAGGAAGCTATAAATGGGATTTGACCCAGATGGATAGCATGGTTCACTAAGTTCGGAGGAGGCTTTTACATCCTGGAGAAAAGCCAGTTCACCTGCCACGCATTCTGCAACTGCCACTGATTTATTTGTTTGCTAGTTACCTGTTTTACACAGAAAACCACCTTCCCTTCACTGACATTCTTGTAATTCCTCAGTGAAATCACAGTCGGTGGTCATGAGGGGGACGTGGCCTTTGGTGAGCTGAGCTCCACCGCAAGATTATAAATTCACTTGGGAGCACAGGGAGGGAAAGGAGGGGTGTGTGTGTGTGTGTGTGAGAGAGAGAGAGAGAGAGAGAGAGAGAGAGAGAGAAAGAGAGATGATTTAAGTGGGGAAAAGGAGACTAGATGTGTATAAGCAAAGGTTTGAGTGGGAGGAACAAAATAAAGTTCCAGATAAACAGCTTCTACTAGGTATTTTTAAAATATGCTACTTGTACCTCCAGATGCAGTTCACCTGAGAGGGCCACAAAAGCATGCATGTACTGCACTGTTTACTAGACCCCACTAGCTATTTGCAAGCAGGCTGGCCCAGGCATGCACAAAAAGCTTAAGATTAAACAGCAGCAGCAGAATGCTCTCAATATATAAGAGAATATTTTAACCAGCTTGAGCTAAGTGTGGAGCGAATGTAAGGAGAAAACAGATGAGATGGAGATGTGGGAAAGTCTTTGGTTCAAATTTCCAAGAACCACAAAACAAACTGGGTTCCCTCTCTTTTTCATCCTGGTCTATCTCACACGGTTATTGTGAAGATAAAAAAGGCAAAACATTCAGTGCACTAAGCAGCACACTGCAAACTCCTGACATTTTTGCTTAGAAAGTTTGGAGTACCTAACCCAAGCAGAACACAGTCTGAGCCGAAGGGAGAACTATCAGTGCCAGAGCTCATTCCCAACTGTAACCCTTCTGGTACAAATTAAGCCACAGAGGACAAGCCAGACCCCAAAGCCCATCTGCGTGAAATCACAATGGGAGACCAGCTCAACTCCAGGTGGAAAGAGCAAAGAATGACAGACAGCCCCCATCTCTCTCCCATGGGCACTCCTAATGCTTAGAGCTGCCTTTGACAACCTGGTGCCCTCCAGATGTTTTGGACTACAGCTTCCATCAGCCACAGCCATCCTGGCCATGCCAGAAGGCACCAGCTTGGCAAAGGTTGTGTTCGAATGCCATATATGTTGCATAAGGGGCAAGACAGACTCTGAGACAAAACAAAACACTCATGCCCTCATTTTCCAGATGGTGCAACTATCCCCTCCCTTCCATCAAGAGTCCACAAGTTTGCTCACCCTGGTCTCTTTCTTCTTTTTCTGGAAATCAGCTGCAGACTTCCTCCTGAGCTTGGAGCTGGAAAGGGGAATTACGCCGTCCTCCCAGGCTGCATAAACACTCCAAGCCCCTCCCAGCCTCACCATGATGTCCACTTCCCCCTTCAATTTATTTATTTTCGAAGGAGTGAGGGTAGAATCAAAATGACCTCAAATTTTGGCTAGTTAGAGCAAACATACTTTCCCCAAACCCATTACTGCACTTCTCTCTCTCTGCTGCCCCTTCCAAATTTGGGTAAGGTTCTGAAGTCCAGCTGCCAACTGCTCTTTGCTACAAGAGGACACCCAAAAGGAACTGTGGGATTCAAAGGCAATGGCTCAGTTATTTCCAGTGCTTTAAATGGAAAGATGTTTGCTTGAACTTGAAAGCCAGGAAATGCAACAAAAACAACTAACCCATTTGCATCTGAGCATGGAGGGAAATAGGCTCAACACCCATGAATGCAGAAGTTTAATAGTTTAATGCCACAGAAAGGAGTATCGAAGTAAAACATGTACCAGACAAACTGCAAAAAATCCAGTGCATATGGAAGTGCATAAAATCCGGGGGCGGGGGGGGGGGAATAAACAAAAGCAAATGATAAAGATGGCTGCACCCACCCCCAATTCAGTGTAAGAGCCACACACTTTCAGCAGTGGAAGCTCGCAGCAGTCTTTAACCATTTCTAGTGAAGTGACCATGATGGAGACAGACATGGATGCAAAGCCTCAAGCATCTTGCTTGCCAGGAGGCAAAATGGCTGATGCATACGCAAAAGCACAAGGCAAACTAGTCTCGGTTCACCAACAGGAAGGCCGCCTGTGCTCTGTTGACGGTGTGTGTGTGTGTGTGTGTGTGTGTGTGTGTGTATTCCAGTGAGGAATCAAAAGAATCCACACCACTGCTATTAATTGTAGAGCTGTCTTCCTCAGAGTAGCCTATCAGCAGCATAAACAGGAGAATTTGTCCTAAGATGCCTTTCTCCCTTCCCTCCCAGTTGAAGGGTGGGGACAGGCTTCATACCAGGGCAACATACTCACACACTCCCCCAGAAACCTCCAGTCTGGATAGGGGCATGGCTTCCCCCTTGTTTAGGAGCTCAGTAACTTTTGCCACATTTGCTTATGAACCTCACAAACAGCTTTCTCCCCCTCCTTGATCATCAAGTCAAGACTGTGTATATAGACACAACAGCCCCACAATACAGAACCATGCAATTAATTCAGTTCCAGCAATGAACCATTAAAACAAATGAAAAAAGCAAAACGCAGCAAGAGTTAAGGATTCCCCTTTGCCAGCCTCTGCGTTTCCCCAAGCGCCTTCAAGGTTTTGCCAACAAGTGAGATCCTGAAGCACACGGAAGAGTCCTTTTATGGACACCCACTTCCCTTTCCTTATGCAAGAGAGAGAGAATAAAAATAAAGGTTAGCTTGCCTATGGCAAGCTCCCCAGGGCCTGAACATCCTAGCCCAGAAGTTAACAGCTAATCAAACAGACCACAAACACACCATCTTTCCCTGGGCCTGAATTACCAAGGGCTCAGGCCTAGCAGCCACTGAGAAGACGGAGGGGCTCCCCAGGGCTGGAACAATGGGCTCGGAAACCTGCAAAGCAGCTCTCCCCACAAGCATCCCAACAATTTGGCAAATCAACGAAAGATGCGGAAGGAGGGAAGGAAGTAGCAGTCCGATCGTGAGGGGCCCCCGTGCCTGTTTCCTCGGGAGGAAGCTTGCACGGAACTGCAGCAGGCACGGAGCCCTGCCCTCTCCAGGGTGGCCTTGGTAGCCTGCCCCCTCCTCTCTCTGCTGCAAGGCAGCGATCACCCAAAAGGCCGGGTGGGAGCCAGGCGGAGCGAGCGATCGGCCGGGGGACGGCCGGGAAAAGGGGGCTCGGGCACCGATCGCAGCATGCAAAGGGGGCGGGGCGGGGAACGGACGGCGGCGGCACCCGAGGAGACCAGATGGGCAAAATGGCGCTGGGAATAAAATGCAACAATTTCAGGCAGGTCGCCATGTTGTCAGGAGCAAAGCGGGGCCCGGCTGGGAGAAAAAGCAAGCCGCGAGCGAGCGAGTCAGCGAGGGCGGAGCGCCGGAGCGCGTCGCCTGTGGCCGGCGGGGAGGGAAAAAAACACTACCGCCCAGCAACAACAACAGGAGCCGGTCGGGCCCGACGAGTTTCCGCCCGCGCAAAACACACAGAGAGAAACGGCCAGCAGCGCCGCACGAGAGATTATAACGGGACTTTTCCGCGGGGGCGGGGAGAAAGCGGAGCGCGGAGGACGCGGCAAGCCGGAGCGACTCCGAATTGGCGCAGAGGAGGAGAAAAGGAGGAGACTCCGAAATCGTCAAGAAACAGCAGGGCATGGATACTACGGGAGGTGGAGGGAAGGGAGATTTGGAATGACTCCGGATCGGGAAAGAAAAGTAAGCGGGGTTTGCAGGGAAGATGGCATGCAAATGAATGGATGGATGGATGGATGGAAGGGATGGATCATGCGAAGACGGCAATGGGTGGAAGGAGGACCCGGAGTGACTCCAAATCGGAGGCGGGATGGGGGATGCGCGTTTCTTTCTCCTCCTCCCTGTCTCTCACCAGCACTGGAGGTGGAAGGCGGCGGGGCAGTGGTCGCAGCAGAGCAGGTCGCCGCCTTCCTTGCAGCTGTCGCAGCTGTCGTGGTTGGTGGCGCGGCCGCTCCGGCGCTGCTGCTGGGACGAGTGGTGATGCTGGTGCGCCGGGTGGTGCTGCCGGTCTCCGCCGTGCGAGGAGTGGTGGTGGTGCTGCTGCTGCTGGTGGTGCGCCGGGTGGTGGTGATGGTGCGGAGACGCGTGGTGCTGCTGGTGGTGATGGTGCGCCGGGTGGTGGTGGTGCTGGTGGTGGTCCCCGCTGCGGTCCGGCCGGCGGCTCCGCTTCTCGCTGCCTCCCGCGCCGGCGCCGTCGTCGCTCCGGGGAGGCGCCAGCAGCGCCTGGATTTGCTGCCATGTCGGGGAAAGAGGAAGAAAGAGGTGAGCGGGGTGGAGACCGGAGGAAGGGGAGCAAGAGGAGGGGGTCAGGGTCAGGGTCCCTCCCGCCGCCGCCGCGCGCGCGCCCTCCCGCTCCGCTCACCTCCATCAGCCCCCCGGACGTGTCCAGGTCGTAGACCACCGTCTTGGCCTCCATCCTCTCCCACATCCAACAGCGGCGCCGCGCAGGGCCGGCGGCGGCCCCGGCGGAGGGCGGGCGGGAACCGGAGCGGGGGAAGGGAGCGCCGCCGCCGCCCCTGGCGCTGCTCCTCCGGCTCCTCCCGGTCGCTGACAGGCCGCCCTTCGTCCCCTCCGTCGCCGCGTCCTGCTCCTGGCGCCGGGTCTCCGGTATCGCCGCCGCCGCGAGGGAGGCTGCTGCCCTGCTGGGCCTCGTCCCGCGGCCTCCTATCCGACGGGCCTGGCCGCCGCCGCTGCCTCCGCCGCCCGCGCTGCTGCCCGGAGCGGCCCCGGGAAGGCTGAGGGGACGGCTGCCATGACAGGGGGCGGGGCCCGCGCTGCTCCCGCCGCCGTTGCCGTTGCCTCCTGGGGCTGCTCCTCTTGCTCCTCGCCGCCGGCTCCTGAGGGAAAAGGCGAGCGGGATCTGACGGGCGCCGCCGCCGCCGCCTCCTCACTCGCAGGGCCCCGCCGCCGTAGTCGCCGCTGCCGCCGTAGCCACAGCGCTCGTCGCGCAGGCGCACAGCGCCCTCCCCGACGCCCCGGGAGCATGCGCGCGGAGGAGGGTGCTGTCTGCGCAGACGCAGGGAATGGTGGTTGGGGGGGCGAACGACACTTTGGATTCCCTTATTTATTTATTTATCCCCCCTCTTTTCAGACTTTCGACAGCCCGTCCTTTGCGCACGCGCAGTCCCCCCCTTCTTTTCTCGCACATGCGCAGTTCTCGCTCCCCTTTTTTTTTTACGTATAGGCAATCGGTTCTCCATTTCTAAACACGCACTGTCCCCGCTCCCTTTCGTACGCATGCGTAGTCCTCGCTCCATACCCCCCCGTGCGCGTGTGCAACCTTGCTCCGTGTTTCCTTTTTGTACGCATGCCTAGTGCTAAATACGTTTGCTTTCAACGCATGCGCAATCCAGCTCTTGTGTTGCCCTTTCTACGCATGCGTACTCAGCCGTGGTGTTTTTTTTTGCACGGCTTTCTGCGCATGCTCAATAACCGCTTTCTTCCCTCTGTTTACAGTGTTGAACTTCACGAAATGAAGCAACATTTTCCTAACAGTTATGAAATAGATTTAACACAGCGGTTCCTAGAAAAGTAATACAGTAGTTGTTCTTTTCTACGCAGCCGCAGTTCCGCCTCTCTTATTTCCTCCCCGCCCCCCGCCCTTTGCTTCGACGCAGCGGCGGTCAAGCTCAGACGACCGCTCTCGCACATGCGCACAGCATGGACTGCCTGACTGGAGCGACCGCCGCCACTTCTAGCGCGTGCGCGCAAAGGGCCGAAAGCGGCGGGCTGAGATTGCGCGTGCGCGTTGGAATCCCCGCTCTGCAAGTGGGCGGGGTCCTGCCTCCTTTGCCAAGCGGCAGGTACAGCGAGGCTCAGTTCTTTTGTCCGCAGCCCGGATTTCGCGGTTCTTTTTGAAGCTTTGTTTAAGCCTTCAGGCGGGAGTTGCAGAAGATCCTCGTTAAAAGAGACAATAGAAAGTTATGGCTTGATTGAGCCGGGAATCCTAGTATAGGTGGTAGGCATGGAGGAGGCCATCCCAGGTGGCGCGCGCTTGGTTCTCTGCATCTCCTCATTTAACCCCCACAACAACCCTGCGAGGTCGCCTAAGAGACCTGTAACAAACGAAAATCCGCCCTGATTCCCTTATGGGGGACACAAAAGCCCTTATAGAGTCCTTTGTAGGTTCTCCATCTGTCAGAGAAAATAACAGAGGCCAGCCAGAGAATATTGAGAAGCAAAGCAGCTCGTAAGCCTGATCTTTATTGATCTGTTGCAACAGGGTGTCCCCTTCACACACAGGAGAAGGAGGAGGACCCTGAACCAAGGTGTGTCCACCCTTATATAGACATTTTAAATTGCCCGCCCTGGAGTCCAAGACCACCCCCAGAAACATCATACCTACATCACAGAAATGGCGGTCTACAGCAGAAATCTGAGTGTGTTGTTTATCTCCTGTCTGGCAGGTTACCTGTTAATGGTCACTTGATTGGATACCCTGGGGAGCCTGGCCAGTCTTTTGTAATGATAAATACTTAGTTCCTGAGCCAGGTCACAGGCTCACCCTATTCGTACACAGACATGCCCTTAAGACAGCATTTGTGAAGGAAAAGACAATGGGGAGGCTCTTCCATTTGACCTTGCAGAGAAAACACCTGCTCAGCCTGGGAGTCAAAATGGCTCCATAGCTGCTTTCCTGTGCAGCTTCAGACATGTGGCCTATATATCTATGTATGTGTTTGCATAGTACATTGAACCTTTATTATATACAGAAGACCTTAATTTATTTATTTCAGACCCAAGGTCACCCATTGAGTTTCATGGCCGAGTCGGGATTTGAACCCAGGCCCTAGTCCTCCAGCACACAAATTCCCCCAACCCCATGTATGGGCTCCCCTGCCCCCTCTCGCCTGGCTCTGCTCCTTGGCCACCTGCCAAGCCCTTGGTCCATCCAACTCAGTAGTGCTGGCACAGACTGGCAGCAGAACCTCCCCAGGGTTTCAGACAAGGACCTTTCCTACACCTGGAGATGACCCTGGAAATTGAACTTGAAACCTTCTGCCTGCAAAGGAGATGCTCTGCCCCTGATCTACGGCCCTTCCTCTAAAAATAAAGTTTAAGATTCTAGTCCTCATGTTTTTGAATCAAGGGCCAGTCACTGCCTCTCAGCTTAACCTACCTCACAGGGTTGTCATGGGGACTGATTGGAGAGGGAGAGAACTCTGTACGCCAGCTTGAGCTCCTTGGAGAAGAAAAGTGGGATATAAATGCCGTAGATAAATACCTTACATGGCAGTGTTCAGAACTGCAAAGGGTCGCTTCAGGATAGTTACACACACATTCTCTCACAAACACACCCCTTTCTATGATTATACAACCTTCCTAGATCATAGAATAATCTCATAGCTGTACAATGTTCTCATAATTATACAATAGTAATAATTAGGGCTGCAGTGCACCAGTCAGTGCAGATCTGATCTTTATTTTGGCGGTTGAATAGGAGCCAATCAACTGAACGGCACCTTTTATTATTGTTATTCTCGTTTTCCCCTTAATTTGTTCGCATAAGCAAAATGGCTTTTATACTGTCCAAGCCTTTTTTACACCAGGGTAAGTAAACACGCTGGTGGGCGATGGTGCTTATTGGAATGAGGCTGTTTGAAAGATGATGGGTTGTTCTTGTTTTGATTTTTATGATGTATTTTGTGTTTTTATATTGTGATTTTATGCTGCGAACCGCCAGGAGACCTGCGGGTATAGGGCGGTATACAAATTTAATAAATAATAAGAATAATAATCTGTTGTGTGTTGCCTTTCAGCTAGATCTGTCATTCTCTAAGTTGCGTTTTCCTTGAAGTACCAGCGCATGTGCGCCCCATTCTCTTGAACCCAAAGCACCTTGTGTTTTCCGTGTTCCTAAATGCTTAGGTTTGGCGCATGTGAGAGCCCGCTTGGCGTAGTGGCTTGGGTGTCAGACCAGGGCCAGGGTTCAAATCTGCCACACGGCCAGGAGTCTCTCACCTTGGGCCAGTCACTGCCTCTGCCAGCCTCACTTACCTCACAAGGTTGTTGTGGGGCTAGAATCGGGTGTGCCACATTGGGCTCCTTGGAGGGAAAATGTGGGGTAGCAATGCAATGCAATAAATAAATAAATAGTACAGAACTCCTCTCTCCTCCTTTTTCCTGCATGCCTTCTCCAGAGTGACCCTAGGAGCCTACCCTCACCTCCTTTCACACAGATGGGCTCTGATCAGCACAAAGGGCAAGAAGACTTCATTTTACTGTATTGGCTAAAAAGCCCCCCTTTCACGCCAACTGGGCAGTTCCAGGATGCTAGAGACAACAACCCTGCTGCAGAAAGTCTTGTGGGTCTCTGAAATATAACCCCAAACCATTGCACCTCTGATCCTGTACCATTTACCTATTTTAGCATTTCGAAACTGAAAACTACTTTGGGGTGCCTTGGCAGAAAGGCTGTGTATAACCACGCTAAAGAAATAAACAGCAAGGAGGATGAATAGCAGGACATGGGCTTCCCTCTTGGGGCAGGGGCTTCTGCAGGGGTCCAGCCCCCAGATTGCTCCTGCCAGTCAGTGTAGACAGTACTGAGCAAGATGGACCAATGGTCAGAGTCGGTAGAAAACAGCTCCCTATTTTCCTGCTTTAAGAATAATGAGGACTAGGATCCTTTTTTCCTAGGGGAAGGGGCGTAGCCTGGTGGCAGAACACCTGCTGTGCTTGCAAGGGGTCCCAGATTTCAATCCCCAGCGGTGCATCCAGGTGGGACAGTGATAATTCCCCCATCTGAAACACCCCCTCACAGAACTGCAATTTCCAGAGTGGTTTGACAGCCAAGCCCTCTTCCCAGGGAACTCTGGGAATGGTAGTTCAGGGTGGGGGCAGGTCTCCTTACAACTCTCAGCACTCTGAACAGACTACAGCTCACAGAATTCTTTGGGGGAAGTGCTATCATAGTGCTTTGATTGTATTGTGTAGACATGGCTATAGATCCCATTGAAAAACACTTTGTTTTTATGGAAAGTACACTGCCTTGGCCCATGTGCACCCACTTGGCTGCTTCGAACTACGGAACCCGTTCCTCATCTGTATACGCTCAATTTTGTGTGTGGAACTTTGGAACTCCCTGCCTATTGAAACCAGGCAGGTTCCTTCACTGCGCTTTTTTCAGCACTTGCTAAAAATATCTTTCCTTAGGCAGGTCTACCCAGAGGTTTGGGAAGCGGATGGGAGTTTTCACCTGTTTTTAGTCTGTTGTTTTAACTTTCCAAAAGTCTCAAATTATTGCATTTAATGTTTCTTAGTGATAGTTTTGTTTTCTGTAAGCCATTTTTGTTTTGTTTTTGCAATTCAGCGGGGTATAGATTTTATGAAATAAATAGTAAACAAACAAACAAACAAGCAAGCAAGCTGGGAATCATAAGATGAAGGTATTTTATCTGGAACCCTCTGCTTAATCTGGAACAGGGACGCGGACTTATAAAAAATATTGGGGGGGCCCGGGAAAGCTCATGAATAATAAATAAGCTCATGAATATGCAAATAAAGTGGCACCGCCTCCTCGTGAGCGAATAGGGGAGAGCGTGCTGCGCCTATTAATCAGCTCCGAAGGAAATTGGGTGGAGCTTTTGCTCGGGAGGGAGGGCAGGAGGCATGCAGCCCGACCCTGTGCATTTTGGGCTGGGGGAGGGGCGGCGGTGGCGCTCTGCTGGAGGGGCGCCGGAAATTATTGAGGGGGCGGAGCCCCCCCAAACGAATTTTTGAGGGGGCTCGGGCCCCCTCAAGCCCCATGGAGTCGGCGCCTATGATCTGGAACCAGCACTGACACCCCTCACCCCCAAGAAAGGATGTTCCAAGAACACCAGGGATGCCCACCCTCAACAACTGCAGACAGCACATCTTATTTTTTCAGCACTGGGGTACATTTTAGCAGGGGGTGTGGGGGTGTGTGAACAGCAACACCTCTGTCCTCTCGTAATCTTCATTTACCCCAATTGCAACACTGGAGATGGCTGGCTGCTGGCGCCAGGCCTGTAAGACGCAATTCAATCACAGCACACCAGATTCTTCCAAAACACCAGTTTTATTCATTAAACAATCCAAAAGGTCGGTTCTTTCCCCTCAACCCCCCACCCTTGTTCCCCTCCCCACCCCCAAAAAACAGGCTGAACAACTGAGAATTTTTACTCTATTTTACACTCTACAGGTAAAAATCTTCCCGCATGGCTAGGGCGAGGGAAGCGAGACAAGACCCCTCTTCCCCAAACAGATGCCTAGTCCACCCTCCCACCCCCAAGAGCCCAGCTGGAAAGGTCCCTTCTCATAGAGAAGGGGTTCAGACATACCTGGTTGGCTAAGAGGCGAGGGGATGCGAGGAGGGGCTCTGGGAGGGGCCCTTTCCCCCAAAACCCACCACCTAGGCTCACCTTGGAGGGTAGTCGCTACAGACAGAAGCCAGGGGGCTGCCCCATATCCCAGAGATCTAATGCTGGCCCAGAATCCAAGGTTGACGTAAAGTTCCCCCTCCCCACCAGTTTCCAGAATTGAGCCAGCTTTGCAGAAAATGCATCAGGGATGTGGGGTGGAGACTGGCAGCTCCCTGCTTTTGCTCCCCCCACTCTCCCCAGGTAAGAGGTAGGAAGGGAAGGGCCAGCTGGCTGTGCAAACGGAAGGTGCGTTAGCCATGTTCAAAGGGTTTTGGCCCAGGTCATTTCCCTTTCCTCATCCTTCCCCATCCCTCTTTCCTTTTATGCTGCATCTATATATGTTGCACATAGACTCAAAGAGTTGGGTGGGGTCCTTGCAATGTAGGTATCACGGCTATCATTAAATAAAAAAATAAATAAATTCTAATTAAATACATAAAAGCGCCATGCCAGCAGCAGAACTCGATGAGGACTGGTGCGTTGTGCTGTGAAATAAGTGTGAGTGCGTGTGCGCAATATCCAGGTTTCCCATGCAGAAGGGGGAAATAATTGGACTCTGGGCTTATGCGGTGCTCTGTTTGGCGGGGAAACGGAATGAGCACAAACACTCCTGCAGGAAGGAATACTGTGGCAGCAGAGGGATACTTTGTGCTGACCTCCTGGACTTGGCAAGGGGCTGGTAGGCTTCAAGAGCCCTCTCCTCCTCCATGAATTCGTCCAGTCCTCTCTTAAAGCCATCCAGGTTGGTGGCCATCACCACTTCCAGTGGGAGGGAGTTCCACAGTTTAACCTGGTCCTGAATGTTCCAACGTATATAATGTGTAATGAAGCTTCTGTTCTGTTTGTTGTGATCGCATGTGATGGAGGTGTAAGGAAGAGTAGGAGTCAGGGCCTGTGGGGCCCTGGGGGCGCTGTGATTGGGGCTTTTGATAGATGGGTGGGTCAGCCGACCTGTCAATCACCTGTACCACAGGACTGACAGGTGGGCTCCCTGTCTGTCAAAGTTTACCCGTTGGGACAGGTAAAGATCTGCCCCTTTGGGCAAAAAAAAGGGGTATCTTTCTTCTGGATCAATGTGACACAGGAGGAGAACAACCCTTCTATTAAAACATCTGCACTGGTTGGCAGTTCATTTCTGGACCCAATTCACGGTTCTCATGTTGGACAGCCCTAAATGACTCCTGCCCCAAGTAGCTGAAAGTCTGCCTCCTTAGCCTACAGACCCTCTTGGGTGCTGAGATCGGCAGAGGAGACCCTCTGGGTGGCTCCTTCGCCCTCAGAGGCTTGTGGGTGGTGGTGGCGGTTCAGGGTAAGAGGGCCTTCTCTGTGGTGGCCCCTCAGTCATGCAAGGAATTCCCTCCCCGCAGAAGTGCACCTGCAGCTGTCGGCAACTGCTGAAGACGCACCTCTTTACCCTAGCTTTTGACACCTGACGCCTATGTCTTTAGGACCCAGTTCTCCAAATTTCCACGGTAGCTTGCGGATTCCACTTTGAAAGTCCCCATGAAAATTCATCAGCCTTTCAGCACAGCTGCCTCCCGGTAGCTACATTTGGATATACCGTTTTGCCTCATGCAAACAGCTCAACAAAGCATCCGCCCCACTCAACTCGAAACAATGCCCATTTGCATGTTATATGCCCTGGCAGCTGGCATGCGGACTTTGCCCATGTGTGTATATACGCATTTCTTGCACCCATTACCCATCTGATGGAACCGCCCTGCAAAATTCCAAGACGTTTGAATTTTCGAAGAGCTGTTGTTTTCGGTTCAAAAAGCGTGGATTGTGTAGGCGCATCCAGAGTCGAATTTCAGCCCCGTCTGGAATAAACTGACTTTTTTCCTTGTGCAGACACCTTTGTCACCCACCTAGGCTCTGTTCCAGCCTTCTAGGGCTGGCCCCTCCTGGGTCACAATTGGCCCACCCTCCTCCCCAATGACCCATAACCCTCCCACAACCAGGCTTCTAAGGCGGGCCTGGGAAACCTTTGCTTCCCCTCCACAAAGTGCTGTCAAACTATAACTCCCTTTTGACCCCAGCAAGCATGGCTGATGGCCAGGGATTAAGGGAGTTGTAGTTCAGTAACATATAGGGCCTCCTTAGAGGGCAGTGTGGGAGGCAGAGTCTATGCCCCACTTGTTCAATCTCCCCCTCTGCCCCCCAAAAGGGAAGACTCACAAGAGGGGTTGGTGGGCGTTAAACATCTCCCTCCCCTATTCATGTTACCTTCTCAATTTTTTATTTTAATTTTAAAAAGTCCTTGTAAAATTCCTGCGTGATGTTTTGAACCTTGAGTTGCCGGTCCTAACATTTGGGGGCTTTTCATTTTTCACTTCTGGTCATCTCAGGGCCTGGGGCCCAAAGGGTGGGCGAGAACCAGAGGCAAGAGGTTGGACCTGCAGTTCCTGCAAGGAGGGGGCAGGAAAATGCCCGCTCAATGGTGCAAACACCACTCTGTGGAGCTGGAAGTGAAGAGGAGGCAGGAGATGCATCTGGAGCCCAGGCTTGGAATTTTCGACATCCGAACAAAATGAGGGCTTCAATGGCCAGGGAGCCACCTCCAGTAAACCAAGGATGTGATACCATCTCCAATAAACTATGACAGTGGAGCCACTTCCAGTGAACCGTGGCTGTGGAGCCCCCTCCAGTAAACCATGGTAGTGGAGCCACTTCCAGTAAACCGTGGCTGTGGAGCCATCTCCAGAAAACTATGGCAGTGGGGAAAAACACAAAAAACTATGGCAGTGGAGCCCCCTCTAGTAAACCATGGTAGTGGAGCCACTTCCAGTAAACCATTGCTGTGGAGCTGCCTCCAGTAAATTATGGTAGTGGAGCCCCCTCCAGTAAACCATGGTAGTGGAGCCACTTCCAGTAAACCGTGGCTGTGGAGCCATCTCCAGAAAACTATGGCAGTGGAAAAAAACACAAAAAAATATGGCAGTGGAGCCCCCTCTAGTAAACCATGGTAGTGGAGCCACTTCCAGTAAACCATTGCTGTGGAGCTGCCTCCAGTAAACCGTGGCTGTGGCACCACCCCGAATAAACTATGGTAGTGGAGCCACCTCTAGTAAACCATGGCAGTGGAGCCGCCTCCAGTAAACCATGGTATTGGAGCCGCGTCCAATAAACTATGGCAGTGGAGCCACTTCCAGTAAACTATGGTAGTGGAGCCGCCTCCAGAAAACCGTGGCTGTGGAGCCCCCTCCAGTAAACCATGGTTGTAGCTAAGAATGAGGCAGGGAGGTTCGAGAATGTGGTGTTGAGGAAGGGATGGCATCCAACGCAGGCTAGTTGGTGGCAGGATGTTTGGGGGTGCAGCATGCTGCAGGGAGCCTAGATTTTGCCCCTGTTCCAGCGCTAGGCTCTGAGGGTCGGGAAGCCTTGGAATCAGGGAAGGGGGAAGGACAGAGCGAGAAAGTATGCCGGCCGCCAGCTCACACAGGACCCTGATGTTCCTCTCCCTCGGGGGTCCGTCTGTAGGGCAGGGCGGGAGGTATTTACAAGTCTTTCTGGGTGTGGGTCAGTCAGCCACGGAGTCGGTCAGTCGTCGAAGGGAGGGCGGGTCGTCGTGGGGTGGCCGCGGTGGTGGTTCGGGGTGCAGGGCCCGCCCCTCTGGCTCTCCCCTCGAGAGTGGTGCTGCCCTAGATGGAGACTTCATACTCCCGGACCTCCTGGAGAGAAAAACGCCTGCAAAGGGTTGGGCACTTGGATTGATGAGACCAAGGCAGGTGACCCACCCACCCTGCCCCACACCCTCCCCTCGGCTGAAGTTTAAGGAAGTGGGGGGCAGAAAATCAGTCCTGCAGGATCAGGCCAACGCACTGTTCTCATGGTGGCCAACCAAGTGCCCCAATGTGAAGGCCAGCAAATGGGATTTGAGCCCCAGAGCCCTCTCCCTTCCCGGGGTTTCCAGAAACTGTCATTTCTGCCTCCAGAGTATATCTCCCCTTGTGGCTTGTAGCCCTCCACTCCTCCTCCTTCATGAATTTGCCTGTCCCTCTTCCAGAGCCACCCAAGTCGGTGGCGATCCCTGCAATCTTGTGGGAGGGAGTTCCGCAGGTTAACCCTGCCCCGCCTGAAGAAGGGATTCCGAATTTCTCAGCGCTCATAAAGGGGAGGGATTTGGCACTTACTCCGGTCTCGTAGGTGGGGTTGTCGAAGGCCGAGTCCACCGTGATGTGATCGTAGGGGTGGGAGCCTGATAGGGGCAGCTGCAGTGACGGCTTCCCTTGGTTTCTGAGGTGGCAGGGAAAAAGAGGCTTTCATCATCATCATCATAGTTTATTATTTATACCCTGCCCATCTGGCTGGGCTTCCCCAGCCACTCTGGGCGGCTTCCAACAAAATATTAAAATACAGTAATGCACCAAACATTAAAAGCTTCCCTAAACAGGGCTGCCTTCAGATGTCTTCTAAAAGTCTGGTAGTTATTGTTCTCTTTGACATCTGCTGGGAGGGCGTTCCACAGGGAAGGCGCCACCACCGAGAAGGCCCTCTGCCTGGTTCCCTTGTAACTTTGCTTCTGCAGTGAGGGAACCGCCAGAAGGCCCTCGGCGCTGGACCTCAGTGTCCGGGCAGAATGATGGGGGTGGAGGTCCTCCTTCCGAACCAGGAAGGAGCCCCCCCCCGTGATGCAGTGTGTCCACACAGCCACGAGAGCTCACCTGGAGATGTACAGGTAGACAGCACCGAGGAGGAGTCCCACAGCGGCCACCGGCAGGAAGATGGCGAAAGCCACGTTGCTGCCCTGCAGGGGGTCTGCAGCGGGGGCCACTTTGGCCACGGCTGGGGAGGGAAAGAGAGGGAGGCGGTCAGCAAGAGGGAATGGGGGCCAGCCGAGACTCTGTTCCCAGAGGGGGAAAGGAGCATTGGTAAGTAGGGCCCTGATGGGACAGGTAAGGTAAAGAGCCCAATGGTAGGCGGAACCAGAGCCAATAATAATAATAATAATAATAATAATAATAATAATAATAATAATGATAATAAAATTATTTATACCCCACCCATCTGACTGGGTCTCCCCAGCCACTCAGGGCGGCTTCCAGCCAAATATCAAAAACAATACAGTGTCAGACATTAAAAACTTCCCTAAACAGGGCTGCCTTCAGGTGTCTTCTAAAAGTCTGGTAGTTGTTCTCCTTGACATCTGGTGGGAGGGCATTCCACAGGACAGGTGCCACTACCGAGAAGGCCCTCTGCCTGGTTCCCTGTAACTTGGCTTCTCGCAGTGAGGGAACCGCCAGAAGGCCCTCGGCGCTGGACCTCAGTGTCCGGGCTGAACGATGGGGGTGGAGATGCTGTTTCAGGTATACAGGACTGAGGCCATTTAGGGCTTTAAAGGTCAGCCCCAACACTTTGAATTGTGCTCGGAAACATACTGGGAGCCAATGCAGATCTCTCAGAACTGGTGTTATGTGGTCCCAGCGGCCACTCCCAGTCACCAGTCTAGCTGCCGCATTCTGGATTAATTGCAGTTTCTGGGTCACCTTCAAAGGTAGCCCCACGTAGAGCGCATTGCAGTAGTCCAAGTGGGAGATAACCAGAGCATGCACCACTCTGATGACAGTCTGCGGGCAGGGAGGGTCTCTTCCTGCATACCAGATGCAGCAGGTAAACAGCTGCCCTGGCCACAGAATTAACCTGCGCCTCCATGGACAGCTGTGAGTCCAAAATAACTCCCAGGCTGCCCACCTGGTCCTAGTTTTGTCCCCACCCTCCTCCTGTTCCTGGCTTAGTTCTACAAGAGGCAACACTGAGGCTGCAGAGGAGAAATGGGAAGCTGTCAGCCCCAGAGACTGGCAGGCAGCAAGAAGCCAGTTAGGTGGGAGCTGCCTAGGGGCGGATATCGGATTGATTAATTCATTTCTTTCTTTGCATTTTTCTTCTGTGTTCATACCGCAGCAGGTTAGGCTGAGACAGTGACTGGCCCAGGGTTACCCCCAGTGAACTTCACACAAGAGTTGGGGGATTTAAAGCTTGCTGTGGGTTAAACCACAGAGCCTAGGGCTTGCCGATCAGAGGTACGGCAGTTTGAATCCCCACGACAGGGTGAGCTCCCATTGCTCGGTCCCTGTTCCTGCCAACCTAGCAGTTCGAAAGCACGTCAAAGTGCAAGTAGATCAATAGGTACCGCTCCGGCGGGAAGGTAAATGGTGTTTCCGTGCGCTGCTCTGGTTCGCCAGAAGCGGCTTAGTCCTGCTGGCCACATGACCCGGAAGCTGTACGCCGGCTCCCTCAGCCAGTAAAGCGAGAGGAGCGCCGCAACCCCAGAGTCGGCCACGACTGGACCTAATAGTCAGGGGTCCCTTTACCTTTACCTTTACTCCCCCAGGTCCTCCTTTGACACTCCACTGTCTCTTGGTGGGTTTTGCTCAAAGGAGCCATCCTCTGCTGGCAAAGGAGCTGCGTGGGACCTGGGTGTAGGGGAAGGGGCCCAGGGGGCCAGCAAAGAGGTCTGTGGGTCGCTAAGAATACTGCCCTCGCTCTGGGGTGCAACGGTCTCCCTCCTTTCCCTTTGCAAAAAGAAGGCGACTCACCGTCCAAGTTGTGATTGGTATAAAACTCATCGTAGGAGGCTGCAGTAGGAAGGCAGAGAGAGGGAGAGGGTAAAGGGCAGAGTTAGGGTGCCATAACTGACTGCTGGACTACTGCAGGGGAGGGCGGCCCCAGCAACCCCCCCCCACTCAGCTGCGCCACCCAGAGGGACTCACCCGCTTTGCAGAGTGGAGGGGAGCCGCTCCATTGGGAAGGGTGGCCGGGCACACAGCGGAGGGTGGCGTCGCCCAGGAGAACGTAACCCTTGGCGCAGGAGAAGCGCAGGCTCGCCCCGGCCTGGTAGAGCCTTTTCTCCGGGTTCTGTGCCCCATGGTCAGGGCTGCCTGGGTTGTGGCAGGGCTCGTAGACCTCCGCTGAAAAGTGCAAAACTCCTGTTTATTTCTTACCGTTTATATCTCACCTCCACGCCAGAAGAGCTCAAAGCAGCTCTTTCCTTTCCCTTCCCTCTCCTGGCCTTCCTGATTTTATCTTCCCAGCAGCCTTGCAAGGTAGGCCAGGCTGAGAGATGAGCTTTTGTGTGGCTGAGCAGGGATTCGAACCCTGGTGAGGGGAGAGACTCCATCAGGCAAGGCCTCCTTCCCATAGCTGTCAACTTACAGATTTGAAAATAAGGAACCAGCAGCCTTGAAAATAAGGGATCAGCAGCCAAAATAAGGGATTTTCCGAACACAGGTATGTTCAACTTCTGAGCCCTTCTGAGCCAAAGGCAGAAAGCCCAGCCAGCAGCCAAACGAAGCCTCAAGCAGTGGTTCCCACAGCGCAGCAACCCGGCAAAGGGAATGCAGCAAGGAAAACCACCGTCACCTCTCCGCTGGGAAGCGCTGAGCAAAGGCGAGTCCCCAGGCAACGTGGCCGATTTGATCGGCACAAGGCATGCAAGCTCCACCCCCCAGTCGTTCTTAGACTCCTTATTGGGTGAGCAACACAGCCAAGCAACACAGTTGGAGTCTCCCTCCTCCCTGGCCGGCAGGGAGGGAGGGAGAGGAGCTGCTTCCTTTGAAACCTGGGAAATTTAAGGGACATCATCAATAAGGGACAGCAGCGGGACACAGCACTGGGATAAGGGACTTTCCCGCCAAATAAGGGACAGTTGACAGCTATGCTCCTTCCACCTGCCTTGTCCCACCCTCTAGTCTCTGCTTCTCAATTTGTATTGTATTACTTTATGTACTGAGGCTTGCCATTGTTTTATTGATTATAGTTTAGAAATTACTTATTGTAACTGTTGAGTGGATTTCTGTTTAACTTTTATATGTTATTATTATTTAATAATATTCTAATGATTGTTACTTTTTGATGTAGGCTGCCTGTTTTAATGTTATGTTTTATTATCACATTTTTGTATTGCATTAGATTGTTATAAGATGCACATTTTTTGTTTCTTCAGCTTGTAAACTTCCTTGAGTATTGTAAGATAGAAAAACGGTATACAAATTAAAAACGATGATGATGATGGTCTCCCAGATCCTAGTGTGACATGAAACTATTACACCACATAACGGTTGCAATGGAAGGGAGCCAAAGGGTCATCTAGTCCACCCACTACACTGCAAGAATTGCAGCTGAAGAACTGAACCACCACTGGCTTTTGGTGTGGGGACTTAGGACTTTGTGCTGGGCTCTAGATGTTTTGAATTGGAAAAAGAAACGAATCTTCAAAGCTGGTTACAAGGCGCCTATCCCCCTAGAAGCCAGATTAAAATGACAGAAATATGCATATTATTATTTGCATAAATTAGCACGCCGGTCTATTCTCTTCCTTCCTTTCATTACGCAGGAGAGAAAGAGAAAAGGAAGGCGGAAATGGCACAGCGGAGGGAGATAACACATGCCCCAGGTGCAGCGCTGACGCAAAATTATTCACAAAATTATATCCGGAGCTAGATACTAGAGGCTGCATTGCATTGTGCGTGAGCCTGTCTTTGCAACCAGATTAAAATGCACCCAGTGATATCTTCTGCACAGCAGAGGAAAGTTTCGTTAACAACAGCTGGTCCCAAATCTTAATGAGCCCTTGGGCCGCATCTGCACCGTGTCTTTAGAGCACTGTGGTGCCTCTTTAAACAACCATGGCTTCTTCCCCCAGAGCATCCTGGGAATGGTAGTTTCTTCAGGGTGCTGAGAGTTGTTAGGAGGCCCCTATTCTTCTCGCAGAACTATGGTTCCCAGAGTTCCTTGTGAACAGGGATTGGTTGTTTAACCACTCTGGGAGGAGAATAGGGGAAACAACTCTCAGCACTTTTAGTTCCCAGGATTCTTTGGGAGAAGCCAGGACTCATTTTGCCTAAGCCAAACCAAGTTGACGGACTGTGCCGAAATGGCAAAATTAACTGGGAACCTCAGAAATCAAGAGGACAACAAGAACTTTAAAAAAAGAAAGAGGGAAAGTTTACGAACTCTTTATGAGAACGTTGTAGGCAGGCTAGAACATTAGCAGGACATTTTAACTACACTCGTAAACTAATGGAAAGTGTGAATAACTTGGAAGGATAAAACTTGGACAGTATTGATATGCCGCTGTAAAGGTTATCATTAGTACCCATGGGAGGGATGGGGAGAATTCAAGAGATTCAGAGTAATCTTGATATTTGTATTTTGTATTTGTTGTTGTTGTAGGTTTACATTAAAAAAAATTGAATAAAAATTTAGAGAGAGAGAAATTAATGGAGAGGGCTGTTGTTGTTGGCAGCTGTCTGTCCCGAGAGACAATGGAGTGTACCTCCAGGGTCTTTTAAGAGCCTATGAACACAAGAAGATCCTATTGGATCAGGCAAAAGAGGGTCCATTTAGTCCAGCCTCCTGTTCTCAAAGGGCCCAACCAGATGCCTCTTCTGGGAAACCCCCAAGCAGGATTCGAACACAAGAGCAACTCTCCACTCCTCTGGTTTCCAGAAATGGGGATTTTGTCCAATCCTCACTTAAACCCATCTCATTGGTGGCTACTGCTGTCTCTTGTGGCAGGGAGTTCCACAGTTTGCACTTAGAATCATAGAATTGTAGAGTTGGAAGGGGCCGTGAAGGTCCTCTAGTCCAGCCTCCTGCAATGCAGGAATCTTTCACCCCATGTGGTGTAATTAATGGACCTCAAGTGAGTGATGCCTGCAAATTTCAGTGGCTCTAATTCTTTGCAGGGAGGGGAACTGAGCTGGGGAAGCCACAGAGACCCCGCGCAGCTTACGAATGCACTTGGGGAGACGGTCGCTCCACTTTGGACCCCCGGCCTGCCGGTCGTGGCAGGTGATCTCGCCGCTGCCTGCCAGGGCATATCCCTTGTCGCAGATGAACTGGACGGTGGAGCCCACGGGGAACTTGTTCTCGGAAACCATGCGCCGGCTGTGGTCCACATCTCCTGGGTCCCGGCAGGTGGTCACTGGAGAGGGAGAGAATGGGGCAGCGTGGTGGGTGGCGAAGGGGCAGGGTAGCTCAGTGGAGAGCTACTGCAGGTCAGTGTCAGCACTGCTAAGCTCGAAGGACCCATCTGATCCATCTGATATAAGAGAATTTCCAGTGCTTCTGTTTAAATCAGCCTTTGAACTGGAATCTTGGCAGCGTTTTGGGAGGGAGAACCGTAGTTCAGGGCCAAAAGTTCCCAGCTTCAATTTCCGACAGCAGCATCTCAAGGTAAGGCTTGGGGGAAAGGCTCCCTGCCCGAAACCCTCTTGGAGAGCTGTTGCTGCCGGTCTGTGCGGACACTACTGGGCTTGATGGAGACACAATCTGACTCTACAGAGGCAGGAAGCAGCAGCAGCATCACAAAGGCCAGCAGGGGGAGCTCTTGCCTCAGCCAATTGCAAATTCCAATTTGGACGCTTAAGAAGTCTTGTGTGCTCCTCCAGAGAATAATTATGAAGAGCGATTTGAGAAATTAAAGCCGTCGTGTTGGACACTAGATGGGAAAGAGCATTCCTTCCAAGGAGAGTGGAAGGATGTAACTGGGATCCTCCTTCTCAGGTAAAGCTACAACAGGCCTGATCCTGCAAATATGTTCCCCTGTTGCCCAGACATCAGGATCTTTCCTCTCCTTGACAGATGAGGCCACTAGGGATACATATTTACATTTCATTTCATTTCATCTATACCCCACTTGATTGCAGAAAACCCCCCAAAACCTCAAAGTGCTTTACAAAACAATAAAACTATCAGTAAGAAAAATTACCAATAGCAACTGTAGTGTTTCCCAAAGTTAGAATACCAACAGACTAAAAACAAGTTAAAACTTGCATCGGTTTTCTTCAGACCTGAAAACAAGAACGTTTTTATCTGTTACCGAAAAGAGGACAGCGAAGGTGCTTGCCTGATATCAATAGACAGGGAGTTCCAAAGTTGTAGGCGCTGCCACACTATAACATTGAGTTCTTGCAAATTTGGAACAGGGATTATGTGGCAGCTGGAAAAGAGCCAGTGTCACCGATTGAGGCGTGTTGAGTGGGTAAGGCTAGTCCCAAGTTGTAAAAGGCTTTCTATCCTCATAGTAAGATCTTGAACCTGGCCTGGCAGCAAAACGGCAGACAGTACAGATCTCTGAGCAGAGCTGTGCTGACAAGGCCTTCCTCTTGTCAGCAATCGTGCTGCAGCATCCCGCAGCGACTGCAGCTTCCACATCAAGAAGAGGGAAAGCCCCACATAGAGTGCATTGCGGTAATCCAGTCTTGAAGGTAATCCAGTCTTCCAGAAGTGGCTCCCTCTCCCCCTCACAACATCCCTGCGAGGTAGGGTTAGGCTGAGACAGACAGCTCCTGGGCCGACACCACCCAGCTGTGGCAATGTTCAGGGTGGCAGGAGAGGATATATTGTTTATTAATATCCTTCCTAACTTGCGCTAGCAAGTTCCTTTACTTGGCAGAGCTAACATTCCCCTTTACACAGCACAGCAGATAGCTGGTTGCAGGCTCATGTGAGCCTCTCACTATTATACAATTCAGTCTGTCTCAGATTGAATTGTATGTTCCTGGTAAGTTTCCCTGAATCCATCTTAAAAAGAATAAAGATGCCACAATATTTGTTGTTGTTGTTTAGTCGTTTAGTAGTGTCCGACTCTTCGTGACCCCCTGGACCAGAGCACACCAGGCACTCCTATCTTCCACTGCCTCCCGCAGTTTGGTCAAACTCATGCTGGTAGCTTCAAGAATACTGTCCCACCATCTCGTCCTCTGTCGTCCCCTTCTCCTTGCACTCTCCATCTTTCCCAACATCAGGGTCTTTTCCAGGGTGTCTTCTCTTCTCACGAGGTGGCCAAAGTCATGGAGTCTCAGCTTCATGATCTGTCCTTCCAGTGAGCACTCAGGGCTGATTTCCTTCAGAATGGAGAGGTTGGATCTTCTTGCAGTCCATGGGACTCTCAAGAGTCTCCGCCAGCACCAGAATTCAAAAGCATCCATTCTTTGGCGATCAGCCTTCTTTATGGCCCAGCTCTCACTTCCACACATCACTACTGGGAAAACCATAGCTTTAACTATATGGACCTTTGTTGGCCACAATCTTATTTAAAGTCAATTAAGAAGTAAAGTAAAGTGAAATAAGTTTACTTGCATCAGTCCACAGTTGGATCCCTGAAGGCAGACTTAGTTACAAATATGTACATGTGGATCTACCCCATATGGGGGAATAATCCCAGTGCCTCTGCTAGCTGAAAGCAGAGCAGAGCATTTCTGGCTAAAAAGCTGGTCCAATGAAGAAGGGAAGTGAAAAAGAGAGTGAGTGTGCTGCGTGACTTGTCCTTTTGTTACCTGGACAGGTAAGGTCACGCCCACCTTCTATCCCATGCAAAAGGAAGGATGCTCCAGCCAGGAGGAACAGGAAGATTTGACTGGGTGGACCAAACATTCCCTCGCATGTCCTCTCTAGGAAAACAAGGAATGTTGTACTTGACTGCTCTCATGGGTCACATCCCACAACAGCAAGCTTTGTGGCTGCGCAGGGATCTGAACCCTGGTGTCCGGGGTCTTAGGCCAGCCCTATAAATCCGGCAGTTGCAGGATCTGGCCGCCTGCCTCCTCCGCACCCCACTGGCTCACCTTGCTGGCAGGAGGGCAGGTCCCCGCTCCACATCAGGTCCCAGTGACACATCAGGAGTTCGGTGCCCACCAGCTCGTAGCCGGGGTAGCAGTGGTACGTGACCACGGTGCCGTGGACCAGCTCCGGGTGGGACATGGTCTTCCAGCCGTTGGGGATCTCCGGGAGCTCAGGGCAGGTGTCGTTCCGGGGAACCTCTGCAGGGAAAGAAGCCGGGAGCAGAGGTCAGGGGAAGACCCCCGAGAGGTAGGCAGAGGGAGGCGGCTGAGGCCAGGCACTCTCCAGCCCTCTCGGACCAGCGACAAGTGCAACGGCATCCCTATAGAAGATGTATGTATGTATTTGCAGCAATTGCTTGTGTCCCTGCTGACCATAAAATATTTCCTTAACAAAAATGGAAATTTAGATAGGATACTTACAGATTGTAAATGTATACACTTTCAACATGTTTTTTTTGTAGTTAGTTTTTGATCCTAGGTGCATAATTTTGGCTTTGAGATTATTTAAGAAAAAAGATCTGCCGTTTATTTATAGGTACTTCCTGCACCTGCTAATTTAATTGCATTTGATAATCTTTTAGCCAGAGGTGTCTTAGTTACAGAAGATTGTATGCTAAACTATCTGATGTTTAGAAGACATCTGATGGCAGCCCTGTTTAGGGAAGTTTTTAATGACTGATGTTTTAATATATTTTTCATCTCTTGTTGGCCCAGCCAGATGGGGGGGTATAAATAACAAATTATTGTTATTATTATTATTATTATTGAGTTGGAAGGGACCCTGTGGATCATCTATAGTCCAATCCCCTGCAATGCTGGAATATGCAGCTGTCCCTTACGGGGATCGAACCTGCAACCTGGGCATTGTCAGCATCATCCTCTAACCAGGTGAACTACATGCACCTCAACACATTCAGATTTAATATTATTAATATTATTTTATATTTATTTATATCATTAAGAAACAAATAAATAGCAATAACATTAAGACTATCATCTATGTATCTATCTATTAAAAACATATTAGGAAGAACTTTCTGACAGTAGGAGCTATTTGACCAGGGGTAGGCAACCTAAGGCCCGTGGGCTGGATCCGGCCCAATCGCCTTCTAAATCTGGTCCGCAGACAGTCCGGGAATCAGCTTGTTTTTACATGAGTAGAATGTGTCCTTTTGTTTAAAATGCGTCTCTGGGTTATTTGTGGGGCATAGGAATTCATTCATTCCCCCCCCCAAAAATAAAGTCCGGCCCCCCACATAGTCTGAGGGACAGTGGACCAGTCCACAGCTGAAAAAGGCTGCTGACCCCTGTATTTGACAGTGGGCCAAACTCCCTCGGGAAGTTGTGGAGGTTTTTAAGCAGAAGTTAGATGGACATCTGCCGGGGATTTTTTAGCTGTGATTCCTGCATTACAAAGGGGGTTGGGCTAGATGACCTTTGAAGGTCCCTTCCAACTCTAAAAATCTATGATTCTGTGAGACCAAAGGCCTATCATGGGGGTGGCGAGGAGGAAGAACTTTGCTCCCCTTGCCTAATGGTCCACCTTCTGGGGAAAGGTGGGAGGGGCGAACACATGGTGGGCGTGGCCAGGTGTAAAAGTGGGTGGAGCAACTGACAGGACTCCTCCCTTTAGAATCACAAAATTGAGAGTTGGAGGGCACACCGAGGGTCATCCAGTCCAACCCCCTCAGGAACCACAGCTAAGGTCTGTTTTATATAGGTAAATTTTCTGGGAAGACTCTTCAATTTAGACAAGGTCTTGCAGCCTCCCTCATGACTTGAGCTTTTGTGTTTTGTAATGTGCACCTTGGTATATGCCAAGTTTTTATCCTTCTGCGTGATTCTGGTGCACATTTCATGCTTATATGATTCTGCATTTGGCTGCCTTGTTAATAAATTTGAGTTTCTTAAATTGAGCGGCACACACAAGCCGAAGCAAATTGTATTTTCTCAATTTCTGAGGGTTATATCCAGAACAGACCAACTGGAATGAACGGACCTGGGAGACTCAGGTCCATTGATTTCAGTGGGTCTACTCTGAGTAGGACCCAGTTGGATGCAATCCTGATTTCCATCTCCTTAATATGCCCCATTCCCCAAGAAGGAAACCAGGAAAGAAACATGCAGAGAGAAATAGAAACCTGTTTTTCTTTTCTTTGCACACCAGGGAGGGCAGTGCCATCCAAAATTTCAGGGGCTTCTGCACGTACCTGCAAAGTGGATGATGAAGCCGTGCTGATAGCCCAAGATGCTGCTTCCCGGATCCGACTGAAACTGGATGGTGACGTCAGCCATGGAGGTGTACAGCTTGAACCGCCGGTGGGGGCCGGAATATTGGCCCAGGATCCGGGCCGTCAAGTCGTCCCCGTCATAGAAAGTCAGCGCGTCTCCTTTGCCAAGGCGTAACCTGAAACGAATCGAAACAATTGTAGGTTTGGAAGGGACCCTACAGGTCATCTAGTCCAACCCCCTACAGTGCAGGAATTGCAAGATGGCGGGGGCAGCGGAGGGAGGTGCCAATGAAGAAAAGCCTGACGGCTGCTCACTGACGGCGCAATCAGAACGCCAGATCTGCTGGAATGGGATCCAGTGGGCCTTATTTCTTTCTTTCTTTCTTTTCATAAAGATTATATACTGCCTGATTGTGGAAAACTTCAACAATGACCAAAACATTCCAAAAAATCAAAACCAACAATTAACCAGGACGCATACAGTGGTGCCTCGCAAGACGAAAATAATTCGTTCCGCGAGTCTTTTCGCCTTGCGATGTTTTTCGTCTTGCGAAGCACGGTCCGTCGCAACTGCGCCTCTTCAAGCGGCTTTAAAAAAAAAGCTCAAGACGTTTTCGTCTTGCGAAGGAAGCCCATAGGGAAATTCGTCTAGCGAAGCAACGCAAAAACGGAAAACCCTTTCGTCTAGCGGGTTTTTCGTCTTGCGAGGCATTCGTCTTGCGGGGCACCACTGTACCAGCAAATTTCTGGGTAGGATTGCCTATGATTGCCTTGTGCTTGAGGTAGACTGCTTTGGATGGTGAAGGTAGAATTTAACCATTAGGCAAGGGCAAAACTAGGCTTTATTTCACCCGGGTCAAAGACCAAGTTTGGCAATCCCCACCAAAGAACTGTGGCAAGAGAAGCTGGTGGACTATGTGGAATTGGCGGAACTGACACACAAACTACGTGACAAGGACTTTAAAGAAGAATGGGGACCTTTTACAAAGTACTTGAGGAAACAACAAAATGAACTGAACACCTTGGCAGGTTTTGAATAAACATACACAAATTTTTTATTGGTAACATACTGATAGATTAATTAAGGATCTTTACAATTTTATAATATGCAGAGAATAATATGTGCTGAGAAACCAGAGAGAGGAGCTGAGGGAAGTCTGGGGTGGGTTTTTCTTTTTTGGGGAGGGGGAAATTGGGGGGGGGGATGAGGATGATGTGTTTGTGATAAACTGTTATGTTGAAATTCCTAATAATTTTATATATATATATATATATATATATATATATATATATATATATACATACCCCCCAAGTTTGGCAAGCAGTGAGCCTCAAGGATGCCCCTCTGGAGGCTTCACCCTGAGCAAAAAACTCGGCTAGCCCCCCCCCCGCCCCCCGTAGCTACAGCTCTGCATTAGGGTAAGTAGCTAGGGCAAGCCTCCTCCTCCTCCTTGAATCTGTCCCATCCTCTTTTAAAGCCACCCTGTTGCCTTGTGGCAGGGAGTTCCACAGCTGAACAATGCTATGTGTCAATTTGAAGCCAATTCCCGTGGCTGAAACTTGCACAACTGAACTGACAACGTATTCTTTCACGGGGCTGCAGCTGTGCAGCTTACAAAAAACCTTGCAAGCCGTTTTGAGTTCCTGCTGCAGTAGGAGAACCTGGTGCGATTCCTGCATTTTTTTTGGGGGGGGGGGTTGGACTGGGGCTCCCCTGAGCTCCCTTCCAGCTCAACAGTTCTGGGATTCTGTGAAATAATGATCCAAACAGGGGCACAACTCACACTTGGATGTCCAGCATGATCCTCTTGTCTTCTTCCACATGGAGACCCCAGATGCAGTCCTGGCCCTTCCCATAGGGCTCCGGCCAGTTGGGGGACAAAACCACCCCGGCGGCGTCCGTGATCTCCCCGCTGCACACGGCTGCAGGAGAGGTGTGGAAAGAGATCAGTGGGGCTGTGTTGTGGATGGCAAACCTCTCCTGGTCTGCCCCACAGAGGACCTTAAGGTCCATGAATAATCATAGTTTAGAGGTCCCGGGCCCTAAGGAAGTCAGACTATCCTCCACCAGGGCCAGGGCCTTCTCAGTGGTGGCTCCGACCTGGTGGAATGCTCTGTCCTATGAGACCAGGGCCCTGCAGGATTTAACCTCCTTCCGCAGGGCCTGTAAGACAGAGCTATCCCACCTGGCCTTTAATTTGAATTCAGCCTGATCTTTTATTCCCCTTCCTTCTCTCCCCTTTTTATGAAGATCACCCGCTCTGGGACCCCACAGCTAATTCTCCCCTGGCCTCCTCGCTGGCCCAAGTAGGACCAATTCAGCCAGCTAGCCCTGGGGATTATCCAACTGATTTTTGATTTTTATTGTTATTCATGTTTTTATACTGTACTTTGTGCTGCTTTTATAATTAAGTGTTTTAAAGTGTTTAAAATTTGTTGTTAGCCGCCCTGATCCCGGTTATTGAATCGTGAAGGGCGGGGTATAAATAAAAAATTATTATTATTATTATTATTAACTGCAGCCTTTGCAGGCTGGGGAACTTCCTTATGCCACTGATCAGAACAGGGCTTGCAATCAGTGCTCAACAGCAAGCCCTGCTTGCAAATGAACCACTAGGATTTCCTTTTAAGCTATGATTGCAATATTTCAAAAAGTGAAAATTTTGCGCTTTTTTTTTTCTTTGCAAAATTTCAAAGTAGAGAGAAGTTTGTGAGCTACTTTTATGGAAATCTGCCAAAATATAGAGATGAGTTGAAAAATCACAAAGAAGAGAGAAGCTTGTGAGCTATTTTTAAGGAACGTTGGCAAAAACAACACTGCCGACATAGGTTGCCATGCATCAGGATTTTCCTGGACATTTTGGCCAATTCCCACCCGGACACTGCTTCCGGCTTCAGTATCCTGGGTGTATCCAGGAAATTTCAGACGTATGGCAACCCTACTTTAAGCTCCTGTTGTTCCTAACCCTTTGTAGGTTTCCAGTATGCCAGAGGAGGACAGAACAACCTCCCGGAAATTTGGGGCATTTGTTGTATTTTACTCTTCTTTTGGTCAATAAACCACTTAATTGCAACAGCCGCTAAGCATGTGACCTTGACCTCAACAATACAATAAAGGTCAAATATCAGTTTAGAACAATAAAGGTCAGAAATGACATCAATATTTGCGAACGCATTTTGATGCAAGGGTAGGAAAGCCTTCTAAGCTGGGGGCCGCCTTCTCTTCTGAGCAACCTCCCCAGGGCCGTGTGTCTGTGGTGGGAGGGGCCTGAGACAAAAGGGGGTGGAGCAAGAGAGGAAATACAGTCGTACCTTGGATCCCGAACGCCTTGGTCCACGGACATTTTGGTTCCCAAACGCCACAAACCTGGAAGTGACTGTTCCGATTTGCGAACGTTCTTTGGAACCCGAACCTCCGACGCGGCTTGTGATCCAGAAGTCGCGCTTTGGTTTCTGAACGTTTTGGAACTCAAACGGACATCTGGAACAGATTCCGTTCGACTTCCAAGGTACAGCGGTATTTACTTTCGAAAGGTAGGCTAGTTTCCATTCTGTTTATCCTCCATCCTCTGGGTCGAACCACGACTGGCCTGTGGCCCCCAGAAGCCAGCCAATGCGGCCCCCGTAAGCCAGCCAAAGCTTTCCAACATGGCACCCACCTCGGCAGGCCGGCTCTGTCTCGTTCCACTGAGGGTTGGTGGGGTCCACACACTCGATGATGACGGAGCCTTGCTCCAGGGTGTATCCCGCCTCGCAGGCAAACTCCACGGTGGTGCCCACGGCGTACGTCGCGTCGCTGGTGGTGAAGTTCCCGTACTTGACAAATGGCTCATAGCAGTGCCCGGGTTCAAAGGCTGGCAAGGGGCAGAGCGAGAGAGAGAGGGCATCAGTCAGAGAGCTGGCGGCACGCTCAAGAGTGTTCGGGGGTCCCTCACGGGCAGGGCTCACTAGCTGGATGACCGCAGCTCGTGGAGGTGATGCCCTGCTTGTGCTCAGGCAAACCTCGCAGCAGGCATGCAACAGTGTGCCAAGGAGTGTCGTGCCCACGCTCCCTGGCCTTTTGCCTTCTTGGCTAGAAAACAGGGTTTATCCCCTGACCGTTTGTCCTCTCGCAGATTTGGTTACTAGACATAAAGCTTGGCTGGAGCATGACCGGCGACGCAGACGTAATCAAGTATTGGGGAAAATTTTTTAGGGAAACACCTGCTAACGCATGTATCTGCTAATGCTGGAAATGTGCTTAGAAGGAAATTTCCTGCTCAGGGTGGTTTCACTGCTGTTTCCAATTGTTGACTTCTGCTAATAAAAGGAGCCTCTGCAGAGCTAGTCGGCAGCTTGTCTTGGAGCATGCCACATGTAATGTTTCCAAGGGGTTGCTCGAGAGCAAGCGGGCAAATATCTCCCTGCTTGGCTGTGAAGCCTTGTTTTGCTGCCAAAATAAACTTTATCTGTCCGGAGCCCCACTCTCCCGTGGCTGGCTCAATCGCTGGCAGAATCCGTGAGTGGGCGGTTCCTAAACTTTCCCCAGCAAAGCAGCTTCTTGACGCCCAGTCTGCGCCTCCCCTCTCTGCGCGGATACTTTCTGCGCAAGGGGGATGTGGGTAGCGGAGGACCCCTCTCCTCCCCGCTTTTCCCCAGCAAGGAGTCCTGGCACCACCTCACCACTTCTGACTCCTGCAGCTTCTGTCCACTGGAGGCGTTTTTACTCTCCTGCGTTGAAGAGGAATTTCTTCTCCCGATCCCTGGAGGCTCTCTCTAATCCATTCGGCTTTTGCTCTCTCCCTCCTGAGCCGATGGCAGTTCCCTGACACCGCAGCTCACCTGCATTCAACCTCCTGTCATATTTGTTATTCCTATAGCAGCTAAATGGGCACCCCTGAGGTCTTCCGCAAGGACCCACAAATCCTCCGAGCCTCCCCTCCCACTCGCTGCCCCCTTGGCCACGAGGTGCTGAGAGGGGTTGCCTTTCCCCTCCTCTGAAAAGCATATAGACAAGCGTATTGTTGGCTCAGAAATGGAAGCCAGAAGAAATACCAACAAAAGAAGAACGGCAGACAAAATTAATGGACTACACAGAATTGGATAAAATGACAGGGGGGATTTGAAACCTGCGGGACCAGAGATTTACAGAAGATTGGAAGAAATATACGAATTACTTGAAGAGCAACTGTAATCAACAAATTACGCTAGTAGGACTACAAGAAGTTTTGTAAGGAGAAATATATGAAATATTGCAAAGAAGAGAAAGAAGAGCGATATTAGTTATGAGATTTAAATGTAATAGTGAAAATTAGAAATGTAAATTAAGTAAATAGATTGGAAAATTCTCAGATGTGATTGGTGGAAGTTCAAAAAATTGTATAAGATGTAAAAGTATGTTTAAATATTGTTGAAAATGATACGTTGAAAAACTAATAATTTTTTTTTAATAAAAGAAAGAAAGAAAAGCACATAGAGCTGAAGGAGGAAGTGGGATAGAGCGGCTCTTCTGGACACTTCCCCTTTCAGCTCTATGCCCATTTCTAGGCTATGATTAATTCTACTATGGCTGACTTTTACGCAAATCCTTTGGGAAAGCGAAGGGGTTGGGTGCCCTCTTTCTTTCTGCCTCTTGTGGGGGGGGGAAGGGGACCGGCTGGAAATGTCAGTGCCCATGGCACTCACCCCCCAAAAGTATGGCAGCCGAAAGCTCTGGTTCCCAATGTGAGTGGTAGCGCCCCCTGGAGGGCAGTGTGATTCCCTTACAGTGCCACTTACAAGGGGGCAGCAGGGGGGCCCTGGAGGTACAAAGGACCACCGCCTGATATCACAGGCTCCAGTTATCCGCTTTGTTGAATGAATTAAACTACATAGCTTTAATTGGATTTGAAATAATGGTGCAATTAATTGCTACTGTTTTGAATTTACTCCTCTATTATCTTCCTTAGTGGGTCATGCAAGCCACTATTCTGAATAATGCATTTTAATAGGGTGGGGGCACTAGGGGGGAGTTTATGGACCCAGGCCCCCCCTAAAAGTTTGGGAGTAGCTGTCCTAAAGGAACAAGCCCAGCGCCTTGCCCCATGTGCCCTCTGCCAACTCACCCTCGTAGCGCAGGGCCATGCCAGCGGCCACCCCGCTGCTGTCGGTGGTCAGCTCGATGAAGAAGCCCCTCGCGGTGCTGACCAGACCCTCGATGGGCAGGTATTCCACTTCGTACGAGTCGTACACGGGCGGAGCCTCAATGTCGTTCCCGTTCCGGATTATTAGCCTAGGAGGGGGGAAAGGAAGTGGCTTAATCCCAGCACGCTTAAAAAAAAGAAAGGTCAGAATTGCAAAGTTTAATTGGATGACCCTTGGGACAGGGGAGGACTTTGGGATTTCATAATTCAGTGGCGCCCCGTGTCAGGCCAAAATTCAGTGTGTCCCTGCCTTCCGTTCTGCTCAACTGCGGCCGTCACCCTGCCCTAAATCCATTTCTTTGTGGCCTCCCTGCCCACTCTGCAATTCTATTTTTCACCTGAGGTTTTTAAACAGAGAACAGATGGCCCCCTGCCAGCGATTCTTTAAGTGTGGTTCCTGAATTCGCAGGGGGCTGGGGCTAGATCAGTGGTTCCCATGCCCCACCTAAGCATCTCTATAATAATAATAATATAATAATAATTTATTATTTATACCCCACCCATCTGGCTGGGCTTCCCTAGCCACTCTGGGCGGCTTTCAACAAAACATTAAAATACAGTAGCTTCCCTAAACAGGGCTGCCTTCAGATGTTTTCTAAAAGTCTGGGAGTTGTTTTTCTCTTTGACATCTGATGGGAGGGCGTTCCACAGGGCGGGTGCCACCACCGAGAAGGCCCTCTGCCTGGTTCCCTGTAACCTCACTTCTCTCATTGAGGGAACTGCCAGAAGGCCCTCAGCACTGGACCTCAGTGTCCGGGTAGAATGATGTCACCACCGACATATAATTCTTATTATTCAAAAAGTGAACTCCTATTCACATGGAGGAAGCCTAAAAGGCCATTCACTGTTAATAACTCATGCTCGAATTGCCCCCCTTAAAAATCAAATTGCCCCACTGCGGGGGTGTGTGTGACCCACGTTGGGAACCTTGGGGGCTCCTTCCTACCATACAATTTATGATTCTATAACCCCACCCAGGGGCAGGAATGGGGATTCAGTGTGAGATCAGCCCAGACATCCTGGGAACAAGTGCCCCATGACCCCGTCGCCCCGAAAACCCGAGGTCTCTCTCTTGCCAACCTGTCGTCGTCCTCGGCCAAGGAGACCTTCTCAAAATGGAGGTGCAGCCGCTGTCCCTGCGGAGCCTCCAGCAGCCAATGGCAGGTCAGGTTGTTGCTGTAGTTGGCAGGGTAGCCTGGCGAGACGATGCGCCCGGTCGTGGCGTTCCGGATCACCCCGCCGCAAGACGCTGCGGAGAGAAGGGACGCGTCAGTGGGGCTACAGGAAGGGCTCCCCCCCGCCCTCTTCAACAATATCAATTTATTTCTTCACCGCCATCAACATTATTTACCCATCCTACACTGCAGGGTTGCAGGGCAGGCCGCAGGTATGTAAAAAATGCAATATTAACCTTAAAAGAAAATGTGATGAAAATGATGTATAGATGGTACATTACGCCTCTGAAATTAGCTAAAACGTACAAAGTTAGTAATAAATGTTGGAAATGTAAAGAAAATGAAGGAACATTTTATGACATGTGGTGGGAATGTTAAAAAAGTGAAAAGCTTCTGGGAAATGATATATAATGAGATGAAAAAAATGTTGACATATACATTTATTAAGAAACCAGAAGTATTTTTACTTGGCATTGTAGGTGATGATATAAACAGAAAGGATTGTAAGTTATTTTTGTACACAATGACGGCAGCAAGAATATTATTGGCACAAAACTGGAAGCAAGAATTACCGACGAAAGAAGAATGGAGGATGAAAATGATGGACTATGCAGAATTAGATAAACCAAAAGGAAGAATTCAAAACCTGCGGGACCAGAGATTCTCAGAAGACTGGAGTAAATTTACGGACTATTTGAAAAGTAATTGTGAGGAACAGATTACGCTAGTAGGTTTGCAAGAAGTTTTGTAAGGTGAATTATTTGAAATATTGCAAAAAAAGATAATGAGGAGAATTATTAGTTAAAGATAACTAAAGGTCATAGGAAATTAAGAAATGCATAATAAGTGATAAGGACGGAAAATCATCAAAGGTGTTGACAGAAGTCCGAAAATTATGGTATAAGATGAAAAGTTTTGCTGTATGAATGATAATTAACATGTTTAAAACTAATAAAAATGTATATATATATACAGTGGTACCTCGGGTTAAGTACTTAATTCGTTCCGGAGGTCCGTTCTCAACCTGAAACTGTTCTTAACCTGAAGCACCACTTTAGCTAATGGGGCCTCCCGCTGCTGCAGCGCTGCCACACGATTTGTTCTCATCCTGAAGCAAAGTTCTTAACCTGAAGCACTATTTCTGGGTTAGCGGAGTCTGTAACCTGAAGTGTATGTAACCTGAGGTACCACTGTATATTAAAAATTGGCAATATTAAAATTCACCAGCGGAGGCAGCCCTGAGCTAGAGGGTTCTGAGTTTCCTGCGGCAGCTGCCTCCATTTGCCCAACGGTAGGGAGAGGTCAGCCGGACAAGCTTGCTGAGGTCCGATGCGCTGCCAGATCCCAAACCCACAACCTGCTCCCCCCCTTCCTGTACCCTCTGGCTTTGCTCACCGACGCAGGTGGGCTCCCGGGCGCTCCAGAAGGGGTGGGTGGCGTTGAGGCAGGTGAGGCAGTGCTGGCCCTGCAGCTGGTAGCCGGTGGCGCAGGAGAAGCAGGCGTGGCCACCCGGGTGCACGCTGGTGACGGAGACCTCCCCGTAGGGTGGGCGCGTGGGGAACGCACAGCTGAGCAGGTAGGCTGGGGAAGGAAAAAGAGATGGGGAGAGTTGGGCTGTGTACATTAAAAACCCATTTAACACACGCACACATTCCCCAAGGATCCTGGGAAGCTAGTTTGCTAAGGGAGCTAGGAAGCGTAGCATTGTGAGAAGTCAAACTACAGTTCCCAGGATTCTTGGGCTGTGATTTAAATGTATGGCAGAAAGAAGAGAGCAGATTGGGGTGAATTTCCTACAAATTCCCCACTGAAAGAGAATCAGATTTGACAAGGGGTGGGTCTACACGCAGGGGGGAAAAACACGCTATAACTAAGTCAGAAATTAGATTATAACAAACGGGGGAAACCCTATGCAAAATGGCGTTTAAATATTTCCTGCTCTCTGACGCCACCTGGCGTTGCATGTTTGTAGCGCATCCAAATTGTTGATCCTTGCTGAGTTCAAGGTGTGGTGTCGTATATTTATTAACTCAACTTGTATTTGTTATTATTAATAATAATTTATTACATTTATATACCATCTTTCCCAAGGAACCTGAGGTGGTTCTCCTCTCCCCATTTCATCCCCTTAACATCCCTGCAAGGAAGGTTCAACTGAGAGTTCAGCGGCTGGCCCCCCTGGCTGTGTGGGGATTCGAACCATGCCTTCCTCCAGGTCCCCAGTTCTAACCACTATGCCACACTATTCATGTAAATACTGCGTGCTTAAAATGGCTCTCGCACACACCACCTCAGGAGGTGGCAGGCTCTCCTTCCTTGGAGGTTTTTCAGCAGAGGTAGGACAGCTATCCTTTAGTTGCGATTGCTGCATTGCAGGGGGTTGGTATGGATGACCTTTGGGGGACCCAACTCCATGATTCAATGATTGGGGTGAACAAATGCAAAATCAATACATCATGGCAATAACTCTCAAAATACTAGACCGTCTCAAAACATAATATGAAATTATGTTGTGTGTGCGGGGGAAATCCTTAAAGTGAAATTAAGAGGTAGAAGTCAGGGGAAAAGAGATCAATTGTAAAAAGACACAGTTTTTCTCTACTAGTCGAAGGAAGCAAAAGCTTCATCTGGAATTAGTCTGACACCTTTTTTATGCCCAGAGAATAAACAATAAATAAATATATAAAAATACTGGGTGGTCTCTCAACTAAGTCCTCCTCAGAACAGGCCCATTGAGATTCACAGAGCCAAACTACCAAATTCACTTCAATGGGTCTACTCTGAGTAAGGGTGGCATTGCATGTGACCCATTCCATTCATACAGCTATTTAAAAAAGCATTTTTAGATGTTTATTTCTTTATCTACTTAAAAGCGATTTGCTGCAGATCGGAGCACAGGATTAAAGGAACAGAATTCTATTACCGGTATATTTTTTACAGATTTTTTTGGGTAAAGGCTTTAAATATTTAACTACTTCAAGTGATTTGCTGCTACGGATTTAAATATAAATCTATGTGTATTGGGAGGGGGAGGGGGTTGTTAAAGGAAAATCATATTATATTTATACATCTTTTTTTTAAGGCTTAAAAAATTTATTTCTAAATTCAAAGTGATTTAATAGAGATTTTAAATGCAAAGCTATGTGTAACAGCAATAAGGAAATAAACACATGAACACAGCCCTATCTGGGATCGATTTTGTCTCTGAATATGACGAATGGGTTCTATGTTGCGTGTTGGTTGTTGTTATTTATTTCACTTATTTATTGCAGCGATATCCCATCTTTCATGCAAGGAGCATACTGTTTTCATCTATTTTTTTTAAATCTTCACAACAACCTTGCGAGGTAGCGTTGGCAGAGAGAAGGGGACAGGCCCAAGGTTATTTGTTGTTGTTGTTTAGTCATTTAGTGGTGTCCGCCTCTTCGTGACCCCCTGGACCAGAGCACGCCAGGCACTCCTGTCTTCCACTGCCTCCCGCAGTTTGGTCAAACTCATGTTGGTAGCTTCGAGAACACTGTCCCACCATCTCGTCCTCTGTCGTCCCCTTCTCCTTGTGCCCTCCATCTTTCCCAACATCAGGGTCTTTTCCAGGGAGTCTTCTCTTCTCATGAGGGGGCCAAAGTCTTGGAGCCTCAGCTTCAGGATCTGTCCTTCCAGTGAGCACTCAGGGCTGATTTCCTTCAGAATGGAGAGGTTTGATCTTCTTGCAGTCCATGGGACTCTCAAGAGTCTCCTCCAGCACCAGAATTCAAAAGCATCAATTCTTCGGTGATCAGCCTTCTTTATGGTCCAGCTAGTGATGTATGGAAGTGAGAGCTGGATGATAAAGAGAGCTGGACCAAGGTTGTTAGAAGGTGCAAATACTCCTAACAGATTCCACTCGCCACATGTGCCGGAAGAAAGGGCACAGGCAGGGATTGATGCCAGCAGGGGCAGACTGTGGGGTCTCAAATTTCAAATTTTGCAGGACATCAAAATTCGGCTCCCGGCCACCAATCACCTTCCGTCTGACATCACAGTGACATCACGCCGAGGCTCTGCACCCAGTGCGGCTGAACCGGTCACGCTCCCCGAAATCCGCCTCGGGGGCCAGTTGCGAGAAAGGGGGTTGTGTGTGTGTTGGGGGCTTCAGCTGTTGTGACAGGGTGTGTCAACATTGGCGGGGCACACCGTGGGGCTGGGAGACAGGTGTGTATATATATATATCTTTCTCTCAATGCCAGCCCCCCCTCTCCTGGTGCTCCGCGCAAATTACGTTAATTGCTGGGACCAATTATCTCCCCATTAAGCGAGTCTTTGGTGGGTGCCCGCTCTAACCTGCCAGCTTCGGCGATTAGCTCCGACAGCGATTAGCGTGCTCCCAATTAGCTAATTGCGCTGCAGCTGCGAGGGGGGTGGGAAGGGAATCCTGGCGCTGCCACGGCACCCGGGCTGGTGGCGTGGGCGGGCTGGCGGAGCGGCCTGCAGATCCACAGGCAGGCGGGCATCGGGTGGGAGCAGAAGGCTCCGTGAATTTCTTCGCCTGCATCTGCCAACAAGGGGGTGGGTGGGCGCAGTGAGAAAGATCGCTCCAAGAATCCTGACGTGTATATTTTGGGGCCGTGCATAAAAATAACACCCTTCCCTGCTTCTCATTCCCAGCATTTGCTGCTCAGGGGGGTAATAATAATAATAATAATAATAATAATAATAATAATAATAATACTTTATTTATACCCCGCCCATCTGGCTGGGTTTCCCCAGCCACTCTGGGCGGCTTCCAATAAAACACTAAAATACAATAACCTATTAAACATTAAAAGCTTCCCTAAACAGGGCTGCCTTCAGATGTCTTCTAAAAGTTTGGTAGTTGTTCTTCTCTTTGACATCTGGTGGGAGGGCATTCCACAGGGTGGGCGCCACCACCGAGAAGGCCCTCTGCCTGGTTCCCTGTAACCTCACATCTCGCAGTGAGGGAACTGCCAGAAGGCCCTTGGTGCTGGACCTCAGCATCCGGGATGGACGATGGGGGTGGAGACGCTCCTTCTGGTCTTCGGGCCGAGGCTGTTTAGGGCCTTAAAGGTCAGCACCAACACTTTGAAATGTGCTCAGAAACGTACTGGGAGCCAATGTAGGTCTTTCAAGACCGGTGTTATATGGTCTCGGCGGCCGCTCCCAGTCACCAGTCTAGCTGCCACATTCTGGATTAGTTGTAGTTTCCGGGTCACCTTCGAAGGTAGCCCCACATAGAGCGCATTGCATTAGTCCAAGCGGGAGATAACCAGAGCATGCACCACTCTGGCGAGACAGTCTGCGGGCAGGGAGGGTCTCATCCTGCGTACCAGATAGAGCTGGTAGACAGCCGCCCTGGACACAGACTTGACCTGGGCCTCCATGGACATCTGTGAGTCCAGAATGACTCCCAGGCTGCGCACCTTCAGGAGCACAGTTACCCCATTCAGGACCAGGGAGTAGGTTAGTCACTGGCCTGACATCAAGCTTCATGGCTGAGTCGTGACTTGAACCCTGCCCTCCCAGGTCCTAGTCCAACACTTGAACCACACAAGGCTGGGGAAAGTCCCCCCCCCTTCATTTCTGGGGAAACCTTCCAGAGAGGGCAGGGGCACATGCCAGGGTTGGGTGTGGCCAGAGAGAAAAGTGGGCGTGGCAATTCACCTATGAACAAAAAAAGTCTGGGAACCACTGGTTTAGAATAAAGCAGCTGCCTGTCCCCCCCTAGTGGTAGGTGAAGGACCTGCGCTCTCACCTTCGAACCGGAAATGAAAGGTCCCTGGATTGGCGGAAGACGGGCTCTGGAAGCGCACCACAACCTGATTGGTCGGGCCGCGGATCACCTGCCCGCGCATCAGGAAGGACTCGTTGGCCAGGGCGACGGGCTCTACGCCCCCCAGCGTCTCCACGGTGACCGTCTCTCCCTCCGCAAGGCTGATGTTCTGGACCTGCAGAGGGGGAAAGAAGGAAGAGGAACTCTGAGGGTGCACAGCCAGATGCGTTAACTGGGAGGTGAGATGGGGATGGTCTACCACAGGCTAATAATAATAATAATAATAATAATAATTTTTATTTATACCCCACCCTCCCCAGCCAAGACCGGGCTCAGGGCAGCTAACAACCAATAATAAAAACAAGTTGTTTAAAATACAACTTAAAAACAAGAATAAAATACAACATTAAAACATTAAGATGCAGCCTCTTCACAGGAGGAGAAAGGAAAAAAGAAAGAGGGGGGAGGGAATCAAATTGATTCCAAGCCAAAGGCCAGGTGGAACAACTCTGTCTTACAGGCCCTGCGGAAAGAAATCAGATCCCGGAGGGCCCTGGTCTCAAGAGACAGAGCGTTCCTCCAGGCTGGAGCCAGTGTTGAAAAGGCCCTGGCTCTGGTTGAGGCTAATCTTCGTTAGGGCTCGGGACCTCTAGGGTGTTGCTATTTATGGACGGGGTCCCATGAAAGGGGTCCCCTGAGTCTGTCAGGAGCTCGGCTTACACTCGAGTAGGACTCTGGTAGAGACACAGGCCCAACTGGCATGTTCCCTCCCTCCTGGTCAATCGTTCGGGAGCTGCAAAAGCTTTCTGCTGCCCGAACATCACAGCGACCAATGCCAACCAACACTGTCACACTTAAGGATCCACAGAGTTTGCGCAACTTGCATAACACACCTCAGCAACTCAGCATTTTGGCTAATCTACTTTATTTACATATAAACACACACGGAGCACTGCAACATGGCTCCTTCTCTCTCTAGTATAAGACAGCAAAGAGCAAAGGACAATAGTCCCACTTCACAGAACACAGTAACACAAACATCCTGTCTCCGTCACTTCCCACTCTGTGGAGTCAAAACATATACAGTCATGTGATAGACAACAATCCCATGACTGCAATCAGGGAGCAGGAATTCTAACAGGGTCATCTAGTCCAACCCCCAGGAATTGCAGCGAGGGAAACCAGACAATCTCTGCTTGGAAACCTCCAAGGAAGGAGAGTCCACCAGGCCGTTCAGCTGTCGATCTGCTCTTTCTGCCAGAACGGTGTGGGTTCTTGTCTACAGGAGTCCCACCAGTGGTACAGTCAAACCTCGGTTTTCGCACATCTCTCAGCTGCAGAACGTTTCGGAAGCCAAACGCTGAAAACCCGGAAGTGAATGCTTCTGTTTTCGAACATGCCTTGGAAATCAAACGGCACATTTCTCAATTTTCCCTGTTGAACTTGTTGACAGCCCTCTGATCCTCGGTTTTCAAAGGTTTTGGAAGTCGAATGGACTTCCGGAACGGATTACGTTCGGAAACCGAGGTTCCACTAGACAAAAAACAGGTGAACAAAGCCAGAACTGGGAACCTGAATATCTGCTAAGCAGTAAATGCCTCTGAATGGCAGTTGCTGGGAATCACAAGTGGGGAGAGTTTCTATTGTGCTCCTGCTTGTGGACATGAGTTCCACAGTTTAACTAGAGGCTGCCCGAATAAGTCCTTTCTATTTTTGTGTCCTGAATCCTTCCTAGCCCAACCTGGCTATGCCATGAGAGATGGATCCTGGGACCTTCTGCATGCAAAACACTGAGCTGCAGCCCTTCCTGTGAAAAGAAAGAGCCTAGTCCTCATGATTTTTTTAAAAAAAGAAATGTTTTAAATAGGAATATAGGAAGCTGCCTTCTACTGACTGAGACCCACGGTCCATCTAACTCAGTATTCCCTACACTGACTGGCAGCAGCTCCCCAGGATTTCAGACGGGGAATATTTCCGAGCCCTGCCTGGAGATGCTGCCAGAGTTGAACCCGGGGCCTTTTACACGCAAAGCATATTGTTCCCGGTTGCTGCCACGTCCTCCGGTGGCGACGGCTGCATAACTTATCTTGATAAACGAGTCACTGTTGCCGTCTCTCATTAAAGTGGTGATTGTATATTAATTACGGTAATTAAATGGAGCTGCTCGGTGATAAACGGCCAAAGTCAGGAGCCTCCTTGCACTAATTACACCAAAGGTGCCCAAGATGGATCGGCAGAAGAGCCAGTGCGCCGAGACGGAGAAGGGGAACCAGATTGTGAGTGCTGGTGGGACGGGAATCTCCCTCTCCGTGAGGTTTAGCAGGACACGGAATGATTTATGGGAGGAGAGAGACAGGAACAGGAGGAGAAAAGCCCTGGCGAGCACAGCTTGGATGTGGAGCAGGCGGTCGCTGCTCACCACACACAAAGGAAAGAAATGTAGAATCAGAAGGAACCTAGAGGTCCTCTAGACCACCCCAGCCAAACGCAGGGTCTGTGAGGCAGATTGAGGAAAAGGGGAATTTGGAGGAGTGATTTCTTTTTAGGGGAAGAAGTGAGGTGATTAGAGCCCTGGATAACCACCACCACCACCTCCTCCTCCTCCTCCTCCTCCTCCTCCTCTTCTTCTTCTTCTTCTTCTTCTTCTTCTTCTTCTTCTTCTTCTTCTTCTTCCTCCTCCTCCTCTTCTTCTTCCCTCTCCTCAATGAATCTGCACAACAACCCTGTGAGGTAGGTTAGGCTGAGAGGCAGCAATGGGCCCAAAGGTCACAACCAGGAATCTTCACGGCTGAGTGGGAGGGTCTGAGTCCTGGTCTCCCAGGAGAAATTAACACCAAAATGAAGATTAATTTTAAAAACCATTTTTTAAAAAAAATATTTTTTTTGCAAACTGATGGGAAGATGTGAAGAACCGAATATGTCTATCTCTATCTCTATCTATCTATCTATCTATCTATCTGGGGGTGGAGAACCCAAGAAACTGAAATTGACCAATTCGCCTGTCCCTGGATATCACTGCTTTTGCTCTTAAAAAGAAGCAACCCACCACATGGGTCCCTCTCTCGCCAGGCCCAGGTCCTGAGTGCGGATCTCGCTGCCTACACTGCAAGAATATAATGCCTACATTGGGGAGGTTCCGTTCCCCAGAATGGCTCAAGGAGGTGTAAGGGCAGCATTTCAGGGAGTTGTTAATTTAGCTGCCAGGGAAGAGAAAGAGAAAAAAAGAGGAAATCTCACAGAGTCCCAATTTCACAGAAATCTCTCCCCCCCGCCGGGAATTTCAGGAGTCTTTTTTACACCTTGCTGAAGATGCTCGCGACACCCACCTGCCCTCCCCACCAGCTAATGCTACACTGGGGAGAGTCCCCCAGTCCGGGCCGGAGGTGGTATCACGGCTGCAGGGCCCTCCGCCGGCACGTCCGCCCGCCAAGCCTCCTTCCGCCTGGGCCTAATGAAGCCCCGGGGGACGCGGCGTGGAGGGAGAAAGCAGGTATTGTCGAAATGTCGGCCAAATGCCACGTCTATCGATTTGACATTTGCTGCTGTTGCCTTTTGGGGCTGGCACGGCTGGCTGCATCCCGGAGACAAGATGTCTGTATTTGTAACGTGGCATTAAAATGCAGCCGGGGTCCCGTGTCGTCGTCCCTCCCCTCGCTTAACCCTGCAGGCGAGAAGAGGGACTCCTCTGTCTGCCGGCCTCCTTCGTCTTACCTGCCCCCACCCCAGAAAAGGGGCCGAGGCTCTCTTACGGACGATAAAGGACAAAAATCTGGGGCTCAGGGAACGCAGCCCTCAGGCTACAAAATGTCCCCCATGCTTGCTGGAGAATCTAAAAAACACACCCTCTAAATCCATCCAGAATTTTGTCCTGGGTCTTGAGGACCTGTTTCTCCTAAAGGGTTCTTTGCAGACGGAAGTTTCAGCCAGGAACAGGTGTAATTCACACGGAATCACTGAAGTCAACTCTTCATTCAAAGAAACAAGCATAACAACTCATCCCAGTAAATCTCGCCCGGAGGAGGCAGTTTGGGGGGCTGAAGGTCCCCGTCTTCCCACAGTTCCCGAAGTCTTTTGCTCTCCCGGATCCTTCTCAAGCAGTCTGAGACTATGGCTACATGCCACTCTCTGCTCCTCCCTCTTCACACCTCTTCTGGTCCTGGGAGACCAGCGAAAAGGGGAGCTTGTCACTGTAGGAGGGAGGAACCCCCTAATTTCTTCAGGCTCCACTCTGCCTCTTGGCTTCCCTCCCCTTCAGCCTCCGCTTCTGCCTCTGATTCTGCACTGCTCTCTGCCTCAGCCTCTTCCTGCTCACCAAACCCTGCTGCCTCTTCACCTTCGGACACCTCCTCTTCCCAGTCCGCTCCCTCTTCTCCCTCTGACCACTCATCCTCCCACCACCCCTCCCCTGGCCCTCAGCCTTCTCCCCTTGGATCCCGCCAGGTCATGACAGCTACCAGGCTGGGTTCAACGACTCACCCGGATCTCGACGCCGTAACCAGGGTACACAGAGATGGTGTAGGTGCAGTCGAGGGTCCCCCCTTCGTACGGGATGCCAGAGGGGAGGGGAGAGGCCAGCGAGCCTTTGGGGCCAGTGAGGTTCCAGCTGCAGGGACCTATGGGCAAAGAGGGCAAAATATTAGACAAAGGAAGGAGCACTGCTAAGTTCCACTTTCCTCTGATCTCCCCATCACAGCCAGCCCCAAAAGCCTTCTCCTGCCCTAGATGGGGGCATAAGACCTTCAGAAGAGCCTGCTGGATCCGGCCAGTACCAACCAGTTGCCCTCAAGCAGGACCTGAGTGCGAGAGAAACTCTCCCATCCTGTGGTTTCTAGCAATGGGTATTCATGGCTAGTAGCCCTTCACAGACCTCTCCTCCTCCAGAAACTCATCTCAGCCTCTTTTGAAGCTATCTAGGTTGGCGGCCAACACTGCCTCCTGTGGCAGGGAGTTCTAACTCTGGGCTACATGAAGGACTCAATCTTCCAGCATTTGGTTTTATCGTCGGCCCATGTCGCAAGCTTTTTTACCATACGGCAGTTGCTCCATCCTCTTGATCATCTGAGGTGGGGGCAAAATGGTGCCCTCCTCCTCCAAATAAACAGGCACCTGCTTTATACTGAGTCTGTCCACTGAGCTATCGAGCTCAGCATTGCCTACACTGACTGGCAGCAGCTCTCCAGGGTCTCAGGGAGAGAGGAGGGTCTCTTTCCCATCACCTGTGACCTGATCGTTTTAACTGGAGATGCTTCTAGGGGCTTCCATAATCTGCCTTAATACTAAGTCAGATCACTGGCCCACTGAGATCAGTATTGTCCACACTGACCGGCAGCCGCTATCTCCAGAGTTTCAAGGCAGAGGGGTCTTATCCCAGCCCTGCGTGGAGATTTCAGTGGAGACTGAAGCTGGAACCTTCTGCATGTGAAGCGGCCGCTCTACCAATCAGCTCCAGCTCCTCCATCTAAAGGTAAAAAACAAGATCCCAGTCCTCAGGCTTCTGAATTAAGGGCTGCACACAAGGCACACAGGAAGCTGCCATAAACGAGATCAGACCATTGTTCCATCTGCCTCAGTTGTCTGTACTGGCTGGCAGCAGTGGTTCTCCAGGGTTTCAGACAGGGGAACGGAGATCTTCTGCAAAATAGATGCTCTAACCACTGAGCGGTGCCCTGTGGTCCCGATTTTCCAATCTCATTTCAACCAGAGTTGAGCAGGATAACTTTTCTGTAATACGTAAGTTGTGTGTGTGTGTGTGCAGAATCCCATTTGCATTTCCTGCTTCAGGCCCCAGAACCTTCCTGGCCCCGCTCCAAGCAGGGCAGACCCCTTTGAACGTCAATCTCTCGCTGCTCCTTTCATTACAGAAGGAAAACAGAGAAACCCAAGCCCTGCCTTCCGGCTATTTCCTACACTCCAATCCATAATTAATTCCATTGTTGTTCCCTAAACGGTTTCCCTGACAATTATAACGGCATTCTTCCGGAGACCTGGGATGGCTGGGTCAAAGCCAAGCACTTTTAAAATGTAGGTAGCTCAGCTCCCGACGGCTCAGATCTAACGCCTGGCAACGCCGAAGATCTGAGCAACCTGGCCTCTCCGACTGAGCCAAAGCATTCTCTGGGGATATTTCAGGTCAAGGATGGGGGGGGGGGCGACATTTGCAGCCCCATCACCTCTCCCCATTGGCCACGCTGCTTCCTGGAAGTTGTGGGGGTGGGGTCTGGCAACATACTTTTCTTCTGCCCCAACCTACTTCACAGGGCTGTTGTGACCCTGATTGTTAGGAGCAAGCCAGCAATAAATCACAAGGAGTAAGTTAACTTTTTATTGGAAGAAACAGGATCTGCTCGGGAGTGCCAGGCCTAATGAGCACAGTGACTCTTCTTCAAATCGGAGACGGGGTCTGCATGAAGCCAGACCATATTCTGCCCCTTTTCATGCCTCTTCTGGTTCTGGGAGACCAAAGGGGAGAGGAGCTTGTCGCATCAGGAGGGGGAGACACCCGTGCCTCTTCACAAGCCTGACCCATCTCTGCCCCTTGGCCTTCCTCCTGCTTCAAATTCTGCCTCTGATTCTGGACTTATCTCTTAAACGGCCTCGGCCCAGTATACCTGAAGGAGTGTCTCCATCCCCATCGTTCTGCCCAGACACTGAGGTCCAGCGCCAAGGGCCTTCTGGGGGTTCCCTCAATGCGAGAAGCGAAGTTACAGGGAACCAGGCAGAGGGCCTTCTCGGTGGTGGCGCCCGCCCTGTGGAACGCCCTTCCATCAGATGTCAAGGAAATAAACAACTATATGACATTTAGAAGACATCTGAAGACAGCCCTGTTTAGGGAAGTTTTCAATGACTGATGCTTTAATGTATTTTTAATCTTTTGATGGAAGCCGCCCAGAGTGGCTGGGGAAACCCAGCCAGATGGGCAGGGTAGAAATAATTGATGATGATGATGATGAAGAAGAAGGCTCAGAGCCAGGGAAGTGGTGGTGGGATGACAATGAGTGGTCAGAGGGAGAAGACTGGGAGGAGGAAATGTCGGCAGCAGGAGAGGTGACAGGGTTTGGTGAGCAGGAAGAGGCTGGGACAGAGAGTAGTGCAGAATCAGAGGATGGAGTGGAGGTTGGTCAATAGGCAGAGTGGAGGCCGGCTGCTGAAGAATCCAGGGATCCTCTGTCTTCTGATACAACCAGCTCCCTTCCTGGTCTCCGAGAACTTGGAGAGAAATGAAATGGCCAGAGCAGAGGGTGCTTGTGTGCAGACTATGTGGGAAAGACCCTGGAGAAGAGGAGGAGTCCTTGTGGGCCTTCAGTCCTCGCAACTATGTCATTTTGGTGAGATCTCCCAGAAAGCGTTGCTGAGACCACTAGGCCTGAGCTGTGGCTTGCTTCCTCAAATAAAGAATTCACTGGCCTTGGGTGAGTTATTGTTTAGTTGCTGCCTACACCTGACTCCGGGACGCGGGTGGCGCTGTGGGTTAAACCACAGAGCCTAGGACTTGCTGATCAGAAGGTCGGCGGTTTGAATCTCCATTATGGGGTGAGCTCCCATTGCTCGGTCCCTGCTCCTGCCCACCTAGCAGTTCAAAAGCACGTCAAAGTGCAAGTAGATAAATAGGTACCACTCTGGCGGGAAGGTAAACGGCGTTTCCGTGCGCTGCTCTGTTTCGCCAGAAGCGGCTTAGTCATGCTGGCCACATGACCTGGAAGCTGTAAGCCGGCTCCCTCGACCAGTAAAGCGAGATGAGCGTCGCAACCCCAGAGTCGGTCACGACTGAACCTAATGGTCAGGGGTCCCTTTACTTTTAAGGAAAAGTGGGACATTCCGGGATCAAATCAGTAACTGGGACGGCTTCTCTTAATCAGGGACGTTCCTGAAAAATAGGGCCACTTTTAGGGTCTTCCCTTGGGGTTTCCCAGCTATTAACTCCCACCATTCCTCTGGGACCAACCAGTCCGTGACCCTTGCCCTTATTTATTCCTCCCCTCCCCTGCTTCACCCCACCTGCGTCACCCACCTGCACCCAGCATGGACGTGATGACGGTTGTGGTCTTGATGGTGGTTGTGGCTGTCTCCTCCTCCTCGCTGGATACCTGCCTGGGCGTGGTCACTTCCGGTTGTGCGGTGGGGGCAGTGGCCGTGCCCGGAGTGCCACCGGAAAATGCGTCGGTGGTGGCTGGGCCCGAGGCACCCTGACCGGTCTGGAAACCCAGCACAGGGGTGACCGGTGGCTGCGTGCGGCCGGAGTGCGGGCCGGATTTGGCCCACGGCACCAGCCGCCCCATGGCTGTGGTCAGGAGGTCTGTGGTGAAGGCTGGCTTGGCCATCTCGGGGGTCCTCTCCACGTCCTTCCCTTCGGCCTTCCCGCCCGCCAGGGTCGTGGGGGACACGGTGGTCATGGGCGGCGTGGTGGGCGGCCCGGTGGCAGCGTGGGAGAGAGCAGGGCGGCCGTCTTGGTCAGCCAGGTTGCTTGTGGGGACCGGACCGAGGTCAGCATCCGGAAGGACAGGCCCCGGACCCACGAGGCCGGCAGCCAGGAAGGGAATCTGGCGCAGGTAATCTTTCTTGAGGAGGGGCTCATGGAGAAAGTCATCCAGGAGAGGGTGGTGGTTGAGGAGCTTCAGGGTGGGCGCCGTAGTGACAAAGTGGGCCTCGCGCTCTGGCTCATCGGGGGTGGGGGGCACCGTGGGCTCAGCATCAGCCTCAGAGACCCCTGGCCTGTCAGGCTCCACGGCGGAGAGTCCTGGGTGCGAGAGAGAGAGAGAGGAAGATCGCCGATGAAGGTTATTCGCTGCAACTGGTGCAAAAGCTACAGCCATCGCTGACCTGGGAAAGCCTGGCCATTATTATTGTTATTGTTTCTGTTTATTTATATCCTGCCTTTCCCCCAAACAGTTAAGATACAAAACTATAAAGGAGAATAGTTAAAATGTGTAATAAAATCAAAACAAAATGAAAATCAAATCAATTGAAATACAGTCATACCTCGGGTTACAGACGCTTTGGGTTGTGCGATTTTGGGTGGCGCACCGTGCCGAACCCAGAAGTACTGGAACAGGTCTCGCTTTGCACATGTGCGGAAGTGCCGAATCGCAACTTGCGCATGCGCAGATGCGGTGCTGCGGGTTGTGAACGCTTCAGGGTTGCAAACGTGCTTCCTGCACAGATCACGTTCGCAACCCGAGTGTCCACTGTGCAGATATAGTGGTACCTCGGGTTACAGATGCTTCAGGTTATAGACGCTTCAGGTTACAGACTCCACTAACCCAGAAATAGTACCTCAGGTTAACAACTTTGCTTCAGGATTAGAACAGAAATCGTGCGGCAGCAGGAGGCCCCATTAGCTAAAGTGGTACCTCAGGTTAAGAATGGTTTCAGGTTAAGAACGGACCTCCAGAACGAATTAAGTAGTAGAAAGCAGCACAGCACTATTAAAAGTCCTTTCCTTAAAAAACGGCCGGTTTCCAAAGCCAATTTCCCCTGCTAGCAGAGGAACAGCAAGGAGGGAGGCAGCTTGACGTCTCTAGGCAGGGAGTTCCAAAGTTGCCTGGGTGCAGCCACCACTGAGACGGCTCTTGGTTGCTTCAAGACTGGATCACTGCAGTGGGATCTGTGTGGATCTTTCCTTGCGCCTGACTGGAACTCCCTGCCCAGAGGGGCCTCTTGTTCTTCTTTTATCTATAAGCAAATTCAGTGCTTTTTTCTGCGGGGGTACGCAGGGGTACGCATACCCCCAGACATTTTTGTGAATCTAAGTTTGGCCTCTTTGAGGGGCGGTACTTCAATATGAGTAGTAAAATGAGAGTACCCCTAAACATTTTTTTCTTTAAAAAGCACTGAGCAAATTTATACCCCTGCCTCTTTCCCTCTAAAAAAAAACCAAAACAGAGGCTGCAAAGAGGCAAAAAATGGGGGGGGGCAGTAACCATCTAATTATCTTTTTGTGATCAGCAGAGCAGCAATTAAAAAACCGCACTGATTTTTAAAGCTGGGCCTGAACAAAAAAACTGACAGCAGAATCTTTCTTTCTGAAAAGCAGCAGGAACAATCAGCAAAAGTTTGCTGGGGAAAGTCGTACGGGTGGTTTTTATGCTGCCCCTTCAATCATCTTTCTTCCCAGGGAATATGAATAGCGAAGGAGGAGAAAGTCATTAAAAATGACAGCAGGGACCCCGGTAGAGAGAGGGGCGGCTTAAACACCCTGCGGAAGAGAAGTCCACAGCTGGGTGCCCCTGCAGCAATTGGCTTGGGGCGAGAACCTGAGGCCCAGGACCCAGATGCAGCCCCCCAGGACACCCTCTCTGGTCTTGGGGACCCTCCCCAGGCCACTGCCCTCGCAAGGACCCTCTCCACCACCTCTTTCCATGTGTTTTTGCCGGGATAGAGGACAGAGAGAAAGGAGGGACGTGCAAGAATCAGCTGATGGTTTGGAAAGTGAACTATTGTTCTGTCCATTTTTGGCCCTGGTTCCCAGCCCCGGCATGTGGCCCCCCAAAGGTCATTCAGAAGCAAATGTGGCCCTTGGATGAAAAAGGCCCCCCCCCCAAAGCAGTGAAAAGAAAGCCATCACTGATCACCTTTCGCAAGGCAGTAGTGGCGCGGGGAATGTAAGAGCCCCAGCTGCCAATCTTATAGGGCAGGCCGACTCATACTCCGAAAATGACGTTGGTTTCTGCAGGAAGGCAGGGGAAGAAGTCCAGATTGTACAATGATGGAGTGGGTCCTCTAGAGTCATCTAGTCCAACAATGCAGGAATCACAGCGAAGAGAGACAGGTGGCATTTGCACTCTGCACATGCCCCCGGGGCACACTTCTTCCAAGTCAAACTTATTATTATTATTGTTTAGGTTTGTTTTTAAAAGAAGCAGAGGGGGTGGGTGCAGAAGCCATGAGCCACGAATGCTATCTGCACACTGCAGGCGTCAACCGGTTTAAGCAGGCAGGTCCCCCCGTGGGGCGCTTTGCCTCGGCTCCCGCACATTATCTCCCCGCTAAGCCAGGCACGCGGCGGCATTTAGGAGCTGTTAGGCTTATTGCTAGACTGCTTTCATTAGCCCGTAATGAGCCATCAAAAATGCCTCCCTGGTGGACTGGCCTCGTTCGGATGAATGGGGCAGGCGCCCAGGGAGAGCCGCGTGGCACCGTCACTCCCGACCGGAAGCCCCCCTTCTGCTGCAGATCGAGAAAGTTGGAGGGTACCCCAGGGTCATCTAGACCAACCCTCTGGAATCTCAGCACGCGGTCTCTCCTCCAAGCTGAAACCATAACAGACCCTGCTTAGCTTCACAAATGTGCCAGCGGTTTTATGGCTGCACCATCAGCCTGTTCTGACAGTGGCTGACCGGATGTCCTTAATGGGAAACCAGCAATCAGGATCCGATCACAAGAGCCACTCTCCCCTCCCCGTGGTTTCCAGCAGCTGGCCTTTGGAAGGACTGCTGCCTCCGACTGCAGACAGGGTGGTCTAGTGGTTAGAGTGTCAGGCTAGGACCTGGGAGAGACCAGGGTTCAAATCCCTCACCCGGCCATGAACCACGATGTCTGTAGTCATTCTCTCTTCCTTGTCTAACCTACCTCACAGGGTGGATGTGGGGATTAAACGAGGAGGTTCAGAACCATGCATCCTACCTCATGCTCCTTGGAGAAAATTGTGGGATATAAATGTGTGGGATGTGAAACACAAAAGCAGTCAAGTACAACATTCCTAGAGTGAACATGTTTACACATGGGGAGGAATGTTTGTCCAGCCAGCAGGTCAACTTCCTGTTTCCTTCTGGGCTGGGACAGACTTCCTCTGCATGTGACTACAGGTGGGCGGGGCCTCACCTGTGCAGGTAATGACAAAAGCACAGGGCAGGGCAGCCATCTCTTTCCCTTTGACTACATGCATCGAAGAAGCAACATCTGCTTAGCCAAAGATGCTCTCTTGGAGGACAAAGGGACTGTCTCCTTATGAGATAGTTTCCAGGTGTATGTTACTTTTCTAAGCTAAGTCTGCCTTCTGGGATCCGATTGTGAACAGAATGTGAGCAAACTCTTTTTATACTTTTATAGAAGACTGTGTCGTGTCTTATCTTTTATGAGGGAATAAGGGGAAAATACCAGAACAGTTATTATAGCGGCTTTAGCGAGCCTGAGCAAACGCATCCGCTGAGTTTAAAAAGGGGAATGTTACTCTGCTAAATTGTGAACTTGTTAACACAAGTTGGAAAGGCTGTAACCAAACAATATGTCCTCTCCTGCATCCCTGAACATTCCCACAATAAATGCATTAAATCCATCCATCCAAGGATTCCATTTGCCTCTGCAGCCTCCAGTTCTTCCTGTGTCGAAGTGTGGGCTGTAAATGCCTCAAGACCAGGGCGTTCTCTTCTTGGCAAATTATTTATTTTAGAGTATTTTTTGTTTTTACCTGGCCGACCCCATAATGGCCCAGGGCAGGTTATGACAATGGAATCTACCACGATAAACCAAAACAAAAAATATATAAAACACACCCAGCCACGCCCAAAAACCCTCCTCCAAAATGGAACAGATTCAGCCAAGGAGGTGGTTCGCACAAAAGAAAACAGTTTAGCCATCAAAGGCTGGGGGGAGATAATGTTGTCTCCAGCAGATGCTGCAAGCTGTACAATGAAGGTGATCAATGCCCCTCCATTATGGAGAACATGCATAGTGAAGGCACTTTAAACATTATTATTAGGGCTGCTATTAACAACAACAATAATTACAATATAATTTTAGGGTGCAAAGCTCAAGCTTCGTCTCTGTCACTCACCCGCTGCAAAATGGATCTCCTAAGTCAGGCTTCCTCAAACTCGGCCCTCCAGATGTTTTTGGCCTACAACTCCCATGATCCCTAGCTAGCAGGACCAGTGGTCAGGGATCATGGGAGTTGTAGGCCAAAAACATCTGGAGGGCCGAGGTTGAGGAAGCCTGGCCTAAGTCTTGAGTTGTCGACTGACCGGGAAAAAAGCACCCAGTCTGCTCTTGTGCTTTTAAGAGTACCAGGATGGGCCTGAAGAATAATGGAATCACAGAGCTGTAGAACTGGAAGGGACCTCTGAGGGGCATCTAGTCCAACCCCCTGCAAAGAATCCCTGACGGGTGGCCACCCAGCCTCCCATGAAGTAGAGGGCGTCATCTTCCAAGGGACTCCCTTCCCTTGTCAAAAAGCTCAGAAAGTTCCTCCTATTGTTGTGCCAGCATCTCCTTCCTTGTACAGTGGTACCTCGGCTCTCAAACTTCATCCGTTCCGGAAGTCCGTTCCAAAACCAAAATGTTCCAAAACCAAGGCACGCTTTCCCATCGAAAGTAATGCAAAACGGATTAATCCATTCCAGACTTTTAAAAACAACCCCTAAAACAGCAATTTTAATGTGAATTTTACTATCTAACGAGGCCATCGATCCATAAAACAAAAGCAATAAACAGTGTACTGAAGTCATGCAATCAATCCACCAGTAGCTGAACTTCCACACAGTCACAACAACAAAACGAAAAAGAGCCGCAAAAACAAAAACGCAAAATGAATAGCAAAAACAGACAGGCCTTCAAATCGGAAGCAGGGCACTCAAAACAGAGTACGTTCGGCTTCTGGAAAAGGTTCGCAAACCGGAACTGAGCAGTGTACAGAAATGCACATACCACAGTTATGGGTTCATATAAATTCCCATATTAGCGAAAGCAACACACAAAATGGCATCAAATTTGGGGAAATGTAAATATGAGGGGAAACATGCTTTGCAGATGCAGGTAGATCAGGCAAAACTGGCTACAAAAATGTGTCTTACTGGGAGAAATCTGCACCGAAATGCTGACGAATTTTCACAAGGACTTTTAAAAAAACAACACATCACAAACTGATGCAGAGAGCCGAAAACAAGCACCCAAAATGGGCAGGTTCGCCTATGGGCGTGGGGGACTTCGCTCCATCCATTTGAACGGGCATGGCTCTGAGCAGAACGTAATTGCCTCCCGCCCAGCGTTTCTACCTGACAACCCCGTTTCCAAGAGACACCCACACGGCCCCCGCAAGATGGAGCCTCGTAAACCGCAGCCAGCTCTGAAGAGGCTTAATTGCCTCTTCAAAGGGGCAGCCGCAGTCGTAATTAATCCGCCTCACGTTAAGTCTTGCTTCATATTCTAATTGGCAGTGCAATGCCATCTGGATCGGTGCCTGGACCCCTCACACCTGGGGAGGGAGACGACTCTAGTCTTGGGCAAGGAGGACAAAGGCACAGACCAAAAGTTCATATTATTATTATTATTATGGGGCCCCCAGAGGCCATGGAGCCGGGTCTGCGGGCTGCCAGCAGGCCTGGCAAGAGTCCTGGTCTCCTTTGTGTCCAGCTATCCTTTGAAGTTCATCTCATTCAGAGGTGTGGCCCTTTGGATGCCTCTGCCTGGCCCTCGGCAATCTCTCCAGGCCATACCTCCTGCCTAGCCACACCCCTCTCTCCAGGCCACGCCCCCACCACTCCTGCTTTGACGCCTCCTGACGTGTTGCTTGCCCGGCTGGCACCAGAGACAAACGGGTCCACTGGGTATAAAGCAGCTTCCTACGTTCCAATATTAAACAGTGGAACAGCCTGCCACAAGATGGCAGGGAGGCAGTTCAGTCACATCTGGGGCGGGGGGGGCTTCAGTTCCCCCCAACCACAGCCAAACCTTTACAGACCCTGAAACTCACCAGCCAAGCGACTTGCTTTCCTTCCTCGGAGGTTTATAAACCAAGGTCAGGTGGTCTCCTGCCAGCCGCGACTCCTCCATCGCAGGGGGTTGGGATGGATGACCTTTGGGGGTCCCCTTCTGATTCCACAATTCTACAATTTCCCTCCTCCCTCCAGTCAGCGGAAGCTCCCCCGTTGCTACATTTACGGGCGCCAGATTGCAGCTAAAGGAGCGACAGCAGGGCGGTTTAAAGGCGAAAAATTAAAAGGTGGGTGGAAACGGGCAACTTCGATTAGCGCCAGCCGTGCTGTGGCACTGCCGTCACCCATATTGGTGCCAGCCTTTGCCACGTGACACCCGGTTGGGAGGGGGGCCCCTCCGCCGCCGCTTAAAGAGGTTAACTTGCCCCCAGCATGGAGGGAATTATGTTTTAATAGAATCCATTTATTACACCATAAAAGTTAATGAGTTTATATGGAGAGGCACCAGGATCCCTTTTAAGGTTTTAATAGGGGATTAGCACGGCGTCCCAGACTCCAATGCTGCGTCGCTCGGCTCGTTAACCGTACACTCCCCCCCACCCCCATTTGATTTGTCAGCTCCAAAATACTCGTTTCTTTCCTCTCCGGGCACAGCACCCCACCAGCACCTCTGCCCACCCGCCGGGGAAACCGAGGCACACGGCACAGGGTCAAAAAGGCTGCCCTCCAGATGTGGTTGGACTCCCAATGGCCAGGGATGGTGATGGACTTCGGGAACATCTGGAAAGACGCAGCTTTGCCTCATCCCTGGTCGAAAGCCTTTCTGGGGAAGGCTCCAGCTTCTTGGAGGAAAGCCTGTCCCTCCCTGGATAGAATCCTGGAATCATAGAGTTGGAAGGGACCCCCAAAGGTCATCCATCCCAACCCCCTGAAATGCTGGAATCAAACCTAAGGTACACGAGAGCATATGTGTCAAATTCTGCACACCCCTCGCAACAGAGACCTTCTCCATTTAGTTGGCGTGGCCGATTACGTCAGCCTGATTTCCTAACTATCCTGTCTGTGCTGCGGAGGCTGAGGCACTCTGCACATGCTCAGAAAGCACGCAGTTTGCAAATTGGTTTGCAAATTCCTGCTCCTCCAGGCAGGAGCAGGGAAGCTTTTCCAGACCAAGGGTCACATTCCCTCCTAGTGGAGGCAAAAGTAAACTGCACCTTTCTGCAGGTGGCTAGTTTTATCTGGCCCCAATCCATCTTTCACCGAGGCAAGCAAAGAGGCAGAATTTAAGGCACACTCCCAGTCAGGCAAGAACACTCAAGCAGAGTGCAAATTAGGGTCAAGTTAAGGGGGTGTGGCCTGGGGAAGAGTCCTGAGGGCCAGACAGAGAAACCCCGAGAGCCACATTTGGCACCTGGGTCTAAGGCTCTCCACCCCCTGGAATTCAAAAGCCTTCCTGGTTCAGACTCAGCTCTGGTTGTGGGCTTTGGGGACCCACAGACCTGCCCCCCAACACGCCCAGTTTTGCAAAAGGCTGATAGGAAGTGTGGGCATTGCTAAGCCCATGGGCAGGTGTCTGCTTCAGGGGTGCCAACCTTTCAAACCAGCCAATGTGCCCATACCTGAAGGAGCATCTCCACCCCCATCGTTCTGCCCGGATGCTGAGATCCAGCTCCGAGGGCCTTCTGGCGGTTCCCTCATTGCGAGAAGCCAAGTTACAGGGAACCAGGCAGAGGGCCTTCTCGGTAGTGGCACCCGCCCTGTGGAACGCCCTCCCACCAGATGTCAAAGAGAACCACAACTACCAGACGTTTAGAAGACATCTGAAGGCAGCCCTGTTCAGGGAAGTTTTTAATGTGTGACATTTTAGTGTATTTTTAATATTTGTTGGAAGCCGCCCAGAGTGGTTTGGGAAACCCAGCCAGATGGGCGGGGTACAAATAAAAAATTATTATTACAGTGGTACCTTGGGATATCATTATCATTATTATGATATGCTTAAATTAGAACTCGTGGGCTTCCAATGAAGCTGAACGTAGGAAGATTCGGGACAGATAACTGAAAGTTCTCCATGCAGTGCTGAGTTAAACCGTGGAACTCCCTGCCACAGGAGCAGTCATGGGCACCAACTGGGAATCCTTTAAAAGAAGACTGGACCAATTTGTGGAGGAGAGAGCTTTTAAGGTCTGCTAGCCACTGTGGCTCTGATGGAGGCAGGAATTCTTCTGAATGCCAGTTTCTGGAAGCCATAGGAATGGAGCACAGAATCCTGTGCACAGATCCTGCTTCCAGGTTTCCCTTTGGGGCATCTGGTGGGCCCCTGTGAGAACAGGATGCCGCACTAGACGGCCTGATCCAGTAGCCTGTTCTTATGTCCTTATGCCTTCACGGCTGCAAATCTAATTTGCAGACCCGGATTTGCAGCTCAATTTCCGCAGGCTGAATCCAGGGCGCCAAAGGGCCTTCTGTTCCGCTTTAATCTCCCATGCTGGATCCGGCCCTTCCCTGCAAGCTCCTCGCTCTGCAAACTCCCCGGCCCAACCCTGCCATCTCTCCCCCCTCCCACCCTCCCACCACCCTCTTTCTCGGATATAACTCTTTTCCTGCTGCTCTCCTGATGGCGCTGATAATGAGATGGAACTACCGAATGGGTACTTGCGTGCCGGCAAAACGGGTAAATAAATTGAAATACTAATAACGGCCCCATCAGGAGAGCGCGGCGCCGTGACCCAGATGAGTGTGGCAGAGGCGGCTGCGGAGGCTTCAAGGCCGCAGCGGGAATAAACACACACACACACACACATATAGATGCCAAACTTATGGCTTGCGAGAGAGGCAATGCAGAAGGAGGGACCAGACCAGGCTTGCTAGATCAAAGAAATATAAGAGAGGGAGAAAGAGGGGTTCGTTTGCCCCAGTCTCCTGCTTCCAACAGAGGACAGCCAGAACTCCTCCCTGCCTTCCCATCTGAGGTCACAAAATGTAGATACGCTGCCTCTGAACATGGAGGCTTGCTTATTTAGCCTCTGAGGTACGTAGGGCGAGGGAAGGGCTCACATCCACCAGCTGTTCAGCCTGTAGGAGGCGCTTCATTGGGTTACTATGATTAGGCCTTGAAAGACATAAGAGTTCTCTGCCTCCGCTCCGTTTGCCAGGAGAAGGACCCGTAAGTTGCCACTGTATTCACTGTATTTCCCAACTGGCTTAATATTGTCAGCTCTGACTGGCAGCTGCTCCCCAGAGTTTCAGGAAGAGTGGGAGAACCTTTTAATTGCAGCTGCCAGGAACTGAACCTGGGACCCTCTGCAGTGTAAAGCATTTGCGGTACCACGGAACCAGAGCTCAAAAAGTAAGTAAGATTCTAATCCTCATGGTCCTGAATTAAGGGCTGGCTTAAACAGGATCAAAGAATCAAAGAATGATAGAGTGGGAAGGGGCCATGCGGGTCAAGTCCCTGCAATGGGAACATAGGAATCTTCCTTAATACTGAGTTAAACCATTGGGGTCCATCTAGCTCAGTACTGCCTGCACTGACTGGCAGCAGCTGTCCAGGCAGGGAGTAGGGATTGAACCCAGGATCTTCTGCATTCGGAACAGGGGCTTCACCAATGGTCTGTGGCCCTTCCCCCCTGTGGTTTCCAGAAATTGGTACTCAGAAACATCGCTGCCTCCAACCGTGGCTGGTAGCCATCAATAGCCCTCTCTTCCCCAGTGAATTTGTCCGATCCTGAAGAGCGCAGGATAGTTCTGCGTTGGGCTCTGCAAATTCCCCCATCGAGGTGTCCATTAAGAAAGCAAACACGAGCTTCAGCAAGCCGGAATAATCATTCAAGTGCATTGTCTGTGGCTGGGTGGTGTGTGTGTGTGTGTGTGTGTGTGTGTGTGTGTGTGTGTAAGCCTGGCAAAATGTGTGTGTCTGTGTGTGTGAGGAGAGAGAAGGGAGCCCTTCCGTGTAAAAAGAATCGATTTTGGCCAGAGGGATGAAGAAAGGAATGAATTAAAGAAACAGGCGTGATGAATCGATAGTGCAATGTGAATAAGAGGGAGAGGGCGGCGGGGGGCGGGGAGGGGGGGTGGGAGTTATTATCCCACAGCCCTCGCGCCAAATTGGAACCAAAAAATGCAAAATCCACACACTAAATTGCTGGTGACTTATCACGAGGAGTTATGAGAACGAATAGATGCGAAAACAGAGGCAGCTGCTCTTAAGATGTGCGAAATGTCGCTCTTTGGTCGAGATCCAAAGCTTTTGGCACCAGCACTCTCAGGGACTGGTTGGTGGTGGCTCCTCCTCTTCTGACAGTTCTTTATAATAATAATACAGTCATACCTTGAGTTGAATGTGCTTCAGGTTGAGCGCTTTTGGGTTGCGCTCCGCAGCAACCCGGACGTAACAAAGCACGTTACTTCCGGGTTTCGCCGCTTGCGCATGCGCAGACGCTCAAAATGACGTCATGCGCATGCGCAGAAGCGGCAAAATGTGACCCGCGCACACGCAGATGCGCCGTTATGTCTTACGTTCTATTCAGGATGCGAACAGGGCTCCAGAATGGATCCCGTTCGCATCCCAAGGTACCACTGTAATAATAATTTATTATTTGTACCCCGCCCATCTGGCTGGGTTTCCCCAGCCACTCTGGGCAGCTTCCAACAAAGACCAAAAAATGTCACACATTAAAAACTTCCCTGAACAGGGCTGCCTTAAGATGTCTTCTGAATGTCAGGTAGTTGCTTATCTCTTTGACATCTGGTGGGAGGGTGTTCCACAGGGCGGGCGCCACCACCGAGAAGGTATCCACTTTATCAGGTATCTGCACAGAGGGCCCCTCTGTGCCAGATTTGGGGGTGCCCTGGCTGCCCCTTGGGGTCTCCAACCTGCAGGATGTGTGTTTCATCCTCTGCGGGCCAGGTAAGGACTTGGTTTGGCACATACCCACCCCGCCGTTGCTCTGTGCCCTTGTAGTTTTTTGCAGAGTCGTCCCACAGCACTGAAGCAACCGTCGGAGGGAGCCAGCCCCGCAGGGAGGTTAAATGAAAAGAGACATCCACTCCGACAGGGTCGTTAGTCATGTCAGGCGGCCCGGCTCAGCCTTAGCAAAACAGTATTAGGTTTTAAATTGTGACACTAACAAACACCACCTCAGGAGATGCTTTTGCTCAGCACCTGTGCTCCAGGAGGGCTGGAATCTGCTGCCAGGAGGAAACCGCTGTGTCTCTGCATGAGTGGCCGCTCCTTTAACCATGAGCAGAGGACCCTAGCTGGGTCAAACTCTTTGTCCGTACAGCCTAGTTGTGTCTGCTCTGAGTGGTAGCAGCTCTCTGGGGTCTCGCTGGCAGGGAAGGGTCTTCCCCGTTGGAGAAGGGTCTTCTCATCCGAGTGCAAGGACCTGGTCCTTTTAAACTGGAGATGCTGTCAGGAATTGAACCCAGGACCTTGTGGGTGGTGAAGCAGTTGCTCTAACACACTGCTTTGGCCCTTTGCCCTAATAAAGAAAGATTCTAGTTCATGGGGAGGCAAACTAAGGCCCGGGGGCCGGATCTGGCCCAATCGCCTTCTCAATCCGGCCCACGGATGGTCCAGGAATCAGCATGTTTTTACATGAATAGAATGTGTCTTTTTATTTAAGATGTATCTCTGGGTTATTTGTGGGGCATAGGAATTCGCCATTCCCCCCCCCCAATATAGTCCAGCCCCCCACAAGGTCTGAGGGACAGTGGACCGCCCCCCCTGCTGAAAAAGTTTGCTGACCCCTGTTCTAGTCCTCATGGTTCTGGAAAAAAGAGATTGATTTCAATGCAAACATTGGAAGTTGGCTTATAATGAGTTAAACCACCGGTCCATCTAGCTCAATATTGTCTACACTGACTGGCAGCAGCTCTCCAGGGGCCCAAGGAGGAGACATTTCCAGCTCACAATAGAGATGTGAGGGATTGAACCTGGCGGCTTCTGCGTGCAAGGCAAATAGATGCTCTGCCACTGAGCTACAGCCCTTCCCCTAAAACTAAGCTAAGATTCCAGTCCTCATGGTTCTGAATACAGAGTCAGACCATTGGCCCATCCAGCTCAGTGTTGTCTACATTGGCTCTGAGCTTTTTTTACACAAGGGGTTAAGAAGAGGCTGCTGGGTCAGGCCTATGGCCCATCTAGTCCACCATCCTGTTCTCACAGAATCATGAGGACTAGGAACTTGTTTCTTAGAAAATAAAAGCGAGGTTCTCTGAAAGCTGAATTCTGTAGCTAGTGCCAAAGATAAGAGCTGAAGAAGAGGCTGCTGAATCAGGCCAAAGGGGGGCTATCTAGTTCAGCACCCTCTTCTCACAGCAACTGACTAGATGTCTATTTTGGGAAAGCCACAAGCTTGAATTTTGAATTGTTGATTTTGAATCCTTGATTTTTTGAATTGTGAATTGCTGTAACCCGCCTTGGGACCTGCCGGCAAAGAGCAGACACGAATAGCAGTGATAACCAATAATAAAAAATAAAGGTAGCAAACAATACCTGTGAGATGCCCACTGCCAGTCAGTGTAGACAATATTGGGGAGCTAAGTTTCCATTGCTCAAGTACATCCCCAAGGCTACCCTCCCTAGATGGGTGGGCGTTTGCTGGGTCAGGATCCCAGCTGTGCCCCCTCCCTAAATCAAGACACCCCCCAGCCCAGCCCAGCCCCCCTCTCCTTCCTCACTGTCGCTCTTTAAGCCCCTCACTTATGGGGAAGGAGTTACAGCCCAGCGCCTGCATGTTGGCATTTACGTGGAGCCTTTACACCCTGGAATTACGGCGGCTGTTGGCAGCTCCTGGGTACCCAAATGGGGGGGGGGGGAGGGAACTCGTATATTTTTTTTTATGGCTTTGCGCTCTGCTCAGCCAACGCAGGAGATTAAATGTCACTTCAGCAGCCAAACAGCGCTGGTGCGGGTGAGGAACCGCGAGCCGTGCCAAGCGGGAATGTGGGCGAATTCATGCACCAAAGGTCCTGGGCAGGGACGGGAAGCTGCAGAGAGGGTGCCTGAGCAGCTGAGATTGTCCCCCGCCCCACCTCCAGCCCCATCAGTGTGGGCAGCAGTTAACTCTTGGCGTCGGTCAGGAAGGTCAGGCAAAAAATAAAAAATACATCACAATTACAGAATTGCGCTTGGTGCCGATTGGCAGCAGTAGGGCAGGAGGCAGGGAGCCCAACACTAGGGGGCGCCAGAGCCAATGACAAGCAGAGCCAACACAGTCGAGCTTGGCTTGCTGGCTTGTTTTATATCCCACGTAAGAAGAGCCTGCTGAATCGAGCCAGTGCTCCATTTAGTCCAGGATCTGCCGGGCTTTTGGCTAATTAAGCAATCTATGGCCTTTTAAGGGATGCAGGTGGCTCTGTGGGTTAAACCACAGAGCCTAGGGCTTGCTGATCAGAAGGTCGGCGGTTCGAATCCCCTCTACGGGGTGAGCTCCCATTGCTCGGTCCCTGCTCCTGCCAACCTAGCAGTTCGAAAGCACTAAGTGCAAGTAGATAAATAGGTACCGCTCTGGCGGGAAGGTAAACGGCGTTTCCGTGCGCTGCTCCGGTTCTCCAGAAGTGGCTTAGTCATGCTGGCCACATGACCCGGAAGCTGTCTGCGGACAAACACCGGCTCCCTTGGCCAATAAAGCGAGATGAGCGCTGCAACCCCAGAGTCGGCCACGACTGGACCAAATGGTCAGGGGCCCCTTTACCTTTACCTATGGCCTTTTAAACTAGGAGGGGCTGGTGTTGTTTTGGTTCACTACTATGCTATGTATTTTGTGTGTTTTTATATTGCGAACCGTCGTGTGATCCTCAGATGAAGTCTAGCATGCAAATTTAATTAATCAGCGTCACCCCCATCATCCTGTTCTCACAGTGGCCGACTCTGCTGGTGAACCAGCAAGCAGGATTTTAGCCATCAAGAGCCCCTCTCCCTTCCTGCAACGCAGATTCCAAAGAATCACTTCCTCTGCTTCAGAAGAATCACTGTGGAGCGTCGCCTTCATGGCTAGTAGCCATCACAAGCCCTCTCCTCCTCCATGAATTTGCCCAATCCTCTTTTAAAGCCATCCAGGTTGGCGCCCATCGCTGGTTCCTGTGGCAGGGAGTTCCACAGTTCCCCCCTTACATCTGTCCTGAATCTTACCCCTGTAAAATTAGCTAAAAGGTATAAAATAAGTAATAAATGTTGGAAATGTAAAGATAAGGAAGGAACTTTATATCACATATGGTGGGAATGTAAAAAAGTGAAAAGCTTCTGGGAAATGATATATAATGAGATGAAAAAGATGTTGAAATATACATTTATTAAGAAACCAGAAGCATTTCTACTTGGCATTGTAGGAGATGATATTAACAGACAGGATTGTAAGTTGTTTTTATATGCAACGGCAGCAGCAAGAATATTATTGGCACAAAAATGGAAGCAAGAAGAATTACTGACGAAAGAAGAATGGAGGATGAAGTTGATGGGCTATGCAGAACTGGATAAATTAACAGGAAGGATTGGAAACCTGCGGGATCAGAGATTCTTAGAGGACTGGAGTAAATATATGAACTATTTGAAAGTAATTGTGATGAACAGATTACGCTAGTAGGACTGCAAGAAGTTTTGTAAGGTGGATTATTTGAAACATTACAAGAAAGACTATGAAAAGAATTATTAGTTAAGGACAATTAAATGCAATATAGAAATTAAGAAATGCAGAAAAAGTGATAAAGAACGGAAAATCATCAGAGGTGTTGACGGAAGTCTAAAACAATGTGTACGATGAGAAGATATGTTGTATGACTGTTGGAAGTGATATGTTAAAAAAACAATTAAAATGTGTGTATACACACACACACACACACACACACACACACGGTATTTTTCACTTTATAAGACGCACCAGACCACAAGACGCACCTGGTTTTTGGAGAAGGAAAACAAGAAAAAATAATAATTCTGAATCTCAGAACCCAGAACAGCAAGAGGGATCGCTGCGCAGGGAAAGCAGCAATCCCTCTTGCTGTTCTGGCTTCTGGGATAGCTGTGCAGCCTGCATTCGCTCCATAAGATGCACACACATTTCCCCTTACTTTTTAGGAGGGGAAAAGTGAGTCTTATAGAGCAAAAAATACGGTATATATCTGTCCTGAATTGTTCAAGGTTCAGCAATGTCTCCTTGCTCTGGGATGCCAAGGTGAGCCAGGAAGCCTCTCTGACATGTGGGCACCTTTGCCTGACAACCTCCCCCCCACATTCACCCATTTATGCCTCGATTAATCCCAGCCTTGGCACTTTCATGGGGGGGGGATTAAAAAAACAAACACGCACCCACATCTCCCGTTCCAGTGCAGGAGCCCGATTCCGTGCCAACTTTGTTGAGGGGGCCTTTGTTAGTGCCACCCCTGGCGCCTGCAGCCTTCCTTGTGCCTTACTCATCACTGCCCAGACTAAGAGGCAAGAAGATGGGAGGGCAATATGGGGGGGGGGCGTGCTGAGGGAGAGAGAGCTTAATGGATTCTCAGCACCTGCCAACTCTATCAGTCTGCAGCCTGGCTCTCCCTGGATAGGCAGGCGGAGAAGGGGATCGTTTGCATAAAGTTTAATTAGGGATTAGCGGGGGAGGGGTGGCTTTTATGCTCTTTGACTTTCTTTCTTTTTTAAAGATTAACACCTTGCCTTGGCATTAGGAGAGACGATGGGGGGGGGGGGGCTGGCAAGAGCTGGATGTGGAGTGCACCCCCCAACAAAAAATAATATTGCTATAGGGGGAGCAGAGGCCCAGCCAGCAAGGAGATGGGTCTCCAATGGATCCTTTCAACGCCCCTGGTCCAGGAAGGTGTCTGCAGGGCTTAAGGATGCCAGAAGAGTGGTGCAGCAGCAGTTGGATGAGGCCAAAGACCCCATCTAATCCAGCATCATGTTTTCACTGTGGCCAAATGCCCCAAAGCACCTAGGAATGGAGACAGACTTCCTCTGGGCCAGGTAAAAGGTAAAGGGACCCCTGACCATTAGGTCCAGTCGTGGCCGACTCTGGGGTTGCGGCGCTTATCTCGCTTTATTGGCCGAGGGAGCCGGCATACGAGGGAGCCGGTCATGTGGCCAGCAGGACTAAGTCGCTTCTGGTGAACCAGAGCAGCGCACGGAAACGCCGTTTACCTTCCCGCCGGAGCAGTATCTATTTATCTAAGGTGGACGCTCGGGTTGCGAACGTGATTTGTGCGGGAGGCCTCAATCTGTCCTCAGCCAGCCCCACACTTAACAGCCTCTTTGCTGCCTGCCGGTTGCTAGGGCTGTCAGCTTCTTCCTCAATTTCAGTATCACACCTTGTAGAAGTCAGCAAGGAGGAGGATAGGGCCTGTATGGAAAGCTTCCTTCCAGGTGGTGTGTCCAGTGGAGGCTGGTTGTCTAGGGCGAATGGGGCACTGCCCTCCCAATCTCACTCCTCCCTCAACCAGCCCCACACCTAACTGCATTCTTGCTGCCTGCCGGTCTCTGGGGCTGCCAGCTTCCCCCTCAATCTCAGTGTTGTCCCTTGTAGAACTCAACAGGGAGAAGGAGGAGGAGAATGGGGACAAAACCAGCTCTGCTTGCCATTGCTTCTGGCGCCACCTGCTGTTGGGCTCCCTGCCTTCTGACAATTGCAGCTGGCACCAGCCAGCACTGGATCTGTCCCAATGTCACATAGTCCGCCTCGCAGGGGTGCCAACTTGGAAAAAATATTGGGGGAGGCCCAGGTAAGCCCCACAGAATCGATCAGAAGACGCAACACATGCTCACCATTTGAATGGCAATGCCCATCAACTTTGGGGGTGACGGCCCCTCAAATATTTTAAGGGGGGGGCCCAGGGAGTTGGCTCCTATGCCGCCTTGCAAATGACAACACGAGCTTCGTTGCTCCCGTTACAAAGTGCCAGGGTTAGAGTTGTGTTTAGAGTGTCAGATGCGGGAGGGACTTGAGTTCAAATCCCCCACTCAGCCACGAAGCTCCCTGAGTGTGATCTCTGGGTGGGGGTTGTTGGCCAACGCGGGAGAAGCGACGAGTGCGACTCTTGCCTACCTGCAGTGGGATGGCTCTCAGCCACTTGAAGTTCAGGTCCTCCAACTCACAGCCCCCTAGGAGGGTGAGGAACAGGGCAGGCGAGGGGGTGTGGCTGGAGGAGAGGGGGCGTGGCCTGGGAAGAGTCCCGAGGGCCAGGTGGAGAGGTCTGAAGGGCCGCTGCCATCTCCTGGGCCTGCTTCCTGCCTCAGCTGAAAGGGAACGCTCCCTTTGTCATTCACATCACACAAGGAAGCGGGTTTATGAGTTAAGCCTGCGATTCCAAGACAGGCGAAGCTGACAGCGCTCTGCCCCCGTTCCCTCAATCAACCAGGGTTTTTCAACCATGAATTCGAACACGCCGGCTTGTTAGCATCGGCAGAGTCAAAAGATGTACCTAGATAAAACAATATTTCTAGGGAACGGGCAGATCGAACAGGGATGGTTTTCTCACAGGGGTGGGGGAACCTGCAACCCGCTTCCCCAGATGATGCTGGGCTGATGGGAGTTTGGGGGTCCAGCGTGGCTTGGAGGGCTACAGACCCCCCCCCACTCTCCTGCAGTATGATGAGCCTCCATGTTCAGAAGCAGTTTGTCTGTAGCTGCAAGGGGGTCGCCTCTGGACTTCACCAGCTCTCAAGTAAGGCCGGCCCTATTATGTGGGGTGAGGTAGCCGCCTCAGGCGGCAGGTGCTGAGGAGCAGGGATTCTCTGAATTTTTCAAAAATGGATACACTAAGGTTAAGTTAGGGACGCAGGTGGCGCTGTGGGTTAAACCACAGAGCCTAGGACTTGCCGATCAGAAGGTCGGCGGTTCGAATCCCCGCGACGGGGTGAGCTCCCGTTGCTCGGTCCCAGCTCCTCCCCACCTATCAGTTCGAAAGCACCTCAAAGTGCAAGTAGATAAATAGGTACCGCTCTAGTGGGAAGGTAAACGGCGTTTCCGTGCGCTGCTCTAGTTCTCCAGAAGTGGCTTAGTCATGCTGGCCAGAGGACCCGGAAGCTGTATGCCGGCTCCCTCGGCCAGTAAAGCAAGATGAGTGCTGCAACCCCAGAGTCGGCCATGACTGGACCTAATTGTCAGGGGTCCCTTTACCTTTTAAAGGTTAAGTTGTCCATAGAAATGTGTGTATTTGTGTGTGTGGAGGGGACGACTTTTTTTTTAAAAAAAGGAATGAATACATTTGCAAGCTGAATTTAAGATGGGGGGAAACGGAAAATCGCAATTGACAGGTTTGGCCATCCTTACATGCTGCCTGCAGTTATCTTTAAAAAAGAAAGAAAAGAAAAGAAAAGAAAAGGAGAGAGAGAGAGAGAGAGAGAGAGAGAGAGAGAGAGAGAGAGAGAGAAGAGAGAGAGAGGCACCTACGCTGAGGTTTCAGCAACGTGCAAACGTGCTCAAGTCCAGCTGGCTGACCATCTGCCTCTTTCCTGACAAACCAATGGGCTAAGAATTTTTAAATCTGTGGGCAGCTGCTTCTAAAAATATACGCAGGAGCATGGAAGGCTTCTTGGCCCTGGGGGGGCTGTGACCGGCCTGCTGCTCCTGTTGGACTACAACTCCCATCAGGAGCTCCCCCCCAACCCTGCTGTCCTCTGCCTGCCCTGCAGCAGCTCTCTGGGGTTTCAGGGGCTGAGAGAGAGGGATAATGTCTTCCCCATCACCTGCCTAGTGCTTTCAATTGGATATCATTGAATTGTAGAGTTGGAAGGCAACTCCAAGGGCCATCTAGTCCAGCCCCAGGAATCCTGCCCACAGCCATCCCAGGGTGGGATGAAACCACCAACTTTCTGGTTCACAGCTAAATGTCAGAGAGCGGACCTGGGAGCTTCTACTGCAGGCAAAGCTGGCTCTCTGCTGCTGAGCTGGGAAACGTCCTGATGAAAATAAAGTAAGGAGCTAGTCCTCATGATCCTGGATAAAAGGTCTGCAAAAGAAGCTGCCTTCGATGGTGACTCTCAGGGGTTCGGACTGGAGTTTTTCCTCCCCCCCCCTCACCTTGGAAATTGTATTCAATTATGGGGTATTGGAGTTTTTACGGGGCTAACCAGGCTGGGATAGTTGGGATAGCAGGCTTGTTGTTTTTTGAATGTCTGATGCAGATTTTTTTCAATTTTGTTGTTCTGTATAAAGATTATCGTTATCGTTAAATGCTGTTCAGGACTGAACCTGGGACTTTCTGCATACAAAGCAGGTGTCTGCCACTGGTCCTGATGACCAGACACCATGCATAAAAGCAACAAGCAAAATCTATTCCCAAAAACCCGAAGGCATTGTTGATTTTTTCCCTTTTTTAAAAAAGGCTAAAAATTCTGAACATAGAATAATAGAATTGTTGAGTTGGAAGGGAGCTGAAGCGTCAATAGAATCAGTATCTGGGCCACAGCAGACAAGGCCACGCAATTTCTGCTCCCTCACCTGGCTCTGACCACAGCGCCAGCAAGGCCATCTCCATTTCTCAAATGTCTTGCTTGTGTGAACATTTCTCTTTTTGTGCAACAGCAAAACTCCCAGTTTAACAAGACAAATGCTGACTGGCTCAATGGCTGCTCTTGTGCTGAGGTTTAAACTCCACTCCGCTCAGCCTGCCAAATCCAATATCTGCCACCCAATTTGCATAATACATTCCACCATTATTAGCGTTCCGCATAATCTGTTTTGGCTTTGTTAATCAGCACCCCCCCACACACACCTGACAGGAGCAGGGAATCAAATCCAGCTACCTGCCAGAGATCGTTCACAGAACATTAAGGGCTAGAAATTTGATATATATATATATATTTTAAAAGTTGAGGTCCTCAGGACAATTAACTCCAGCGTGCAGTTCCACAGTTCCGGGTAAAGGACAGATTCTGTGCCGCTTCAGAATTATAGCACCTGACTGTCATTGTCATCAATTCCCTCACCAACCTTGCTTGACACCCTCTTTGAATGAGGGTTTTTGCCTTGGCAAAAAATCCTAGAATTGTAGAGTTGGAAGGGACCTTGAGGGCCATCTAGTCCAACCCCCTTCAATGTAGGGATCTTGCCCTCAGTGGGCTCGAACCACCAACCTTCTGGTTAACACACTGACCCGCTGCACCTTCACTAGCCCTCTCCTCCTCCATGAATTTGCCTGGTCCTCTTTTAAAGCCATCCAAGTTGGTGCCTCCAGTGGGAGAGAGTTCCACAGTCTAACAATGCGCTGTAAAATTTGCACCCGCTCCTTTGCCCCTTTTTACCCTTGGGAGGCTCCCTGGACGGTCGTGTGGCCCCCAGTCTCGAAAAGGACAGAGGAAGGGCTGACCGTCACAGCACCCTCCAACCTGGTGGAGCAGGAACTGAGACGGTCTCCCTCTCCTCCTTGCTTCTCGGCCTTCCCCGTCTCCCCCACCCCCCCTACCCCTCCGGCGCGGCTCTCTCCCGGATTAATATTCATGCGGCGCCTCTCCGGGATGCGTTTGACCTTGTATGTTGCGTGACTCTCCTTGAATTGAACAGTCGCTTACCCGCTGACACTTGTCACCAGCCGTCTCCCTGCGCTCCCCGGAGCATCAGAGAGGAGAGGCATAAATGACACATGACGGATGGCAGATCAAACGCCGTGTTTTGAAATTACAGCCGTGTTGCCGTAATGGAGGCGCCTGCTGGCGGAGGGTGGGGAGATGGGGGCCCAGAGAGGGGCAATGAGACTTTTTGTCCGTGGTGGTCATGGGGAAAGGCACACAGGGAGCGTCGAAAGAGCATCCCGCGTCCCATGCCGCAAAAAGGAAGGCAACGTCAAGGCGGCAGAGGCTCTCAGGTGGGAGGTGGCGCCTGAACTACAACTCCCATGTGACCCCTGACTGCAAGCCACATTGGGAGTTGTAGTTCAGGCATCAAACACCTGCAGATGTTCTCCAAGCCTGCTCTAAGAGGCATCCTTGCCCTCTCAGAAGCAAATGATGCTTCCTAAATAGCGGCATCCTTCCATTGCTCCTCCAACTCTCCAATTTTGTGATTCTTTCCCTTGCATGAAGCACAGAATACTGCTTCTTAGGATGCGGGTGGCACTGTGGTCTAAACCACTGAGCCTCTTGGGCTTGATGATCAGAAGGTTGGCTGTTTGAATCCCCACAATGGAGTGAGCTCCCGTTGCTCTGACCCAGCTCCTGCCAACCTAGCAGTCCGAAAGCACTCCAGTGCAAGTAGATCAATAGGTACCGCTCTGGCGGGAAGGTAAATGGCGTTTCCATGCGCTCTGGTTTCTGTCACAGTGCTCCGTTGCACCAGAAGCGGTTTAATCCTGCTGGCCACATGACCCGGAAAGCTGTTTGCAGACAAACGCCGGCTCCCTCGGCCTGAAAGCGAGATGAGCGCCGCAACCCCATCGTCGCCTTTGACTGGACTTAACTGTCCAGGGGTCCTTTACCTTTTTGGCTTTCTTAGAGCAGGGCTAGGGAACAGCTGGGGCGCTCCAGATGTTTCAGGATTTCAGCACCCATAAACCCTACAGTTGTTCCTCCACCGCTTTCCGTAGCAACCCTATCATACGTGAGCTATTGGAGCCTGCTCATCATATGCCACTGAATAGCTCCATGTTGCCCAACAGACACAGTTGGACAAGCAATTCCCCCCAATACAATGCCAGAATCTGGTTAAGAACATAAGGACAGTTTTGCTGGATCAGGCCAAAGGGGGCTGTTCGAGTCTAGGATCCTGTTCTCACAGTGGCTGACCGGGTGCCTGTGAGGAAGCACAAGAGCACTCAAAAATAATTCCAAAAATTGACCCCAGGAGACAGATAACTTGTTCACCTATCCACAATGGGCCCCTGGTTCCCAGAAACTGGGGAAGCCTCGATTCGGGGGGGGGGGGGAGCGACGCACAGCATTTCCGCTGGCATGGACAGGAAGCATCAAGATGGCGTTTGACTGAATGCGCTCATGCGCAGATGAACAGATGCACCGCATTGCATTTATAGCCCAGTTTGAAGAGGAGGTTAAGGGGTGATATGATAGCCATGTTCAAATATATAAAAGGATGTCACATAGAGGAGGGAGAAAGGTTGTTTTCTGCTGCTCCAGAGAAGCGGACACGGAGCAATGGATCCAAACTACAAGAAAGAAGATTTCACCTAAACATTAGGAAGAACTTCCTGACAGTAAGAGCTGTTTGACAGTGGAATTTGCTGCCAAGGAGTGTGGTGGAGTCTCCTACTTTGGAGGTCTTTAAGCAGAGGCTTGACAACCATATGTCAGGAGTGCTCTGATGGTGTTTCCTGCTTGGCAGGGGGTTGGACTCGATGGCCCTTGTGGTCTCTTCCAACTCTATGATTCTATGATTCTATGATTCTATGTTCTCCGAGGAGCTCAAAGTGCTGTACAGGATACTCTCCCTCCTCATTCAATCCGTGTTGAGCTAATACATTCCTACAATGCGGGGAGGTGGGGGGTTGGACTAGATGACCCTCGTGGTCCCTTCCAACTCCCCAATTCTATGAATCGCCACAACAACCCTGCAAGGTAGGTTAGGCTGAGAGAGAGGCAGTGACTGGCCCAAGGTCACAGCCAGGGAGCTTCCTGGATGAGCGGGGATTCGAACCTGCGTGTCCCAGGCACTAGTCTAGAACTCTAACCACTACACAACACTGCCTTCCAAAGCTTACTTGGGGGGAAATATTGGATCTGTACACAACCCACTCTGGTGTGAGGACAGCTGCTGTATTTGAGGGTCCCTTTGCACCGGGTTTCCAGACCCAACGTCCCCCCTGCTCCCCTCTGGTTAGCCCTCACCCATCCACCCCCAAGGCGACCTGTCGAGGAGGCGGCGGTTTCCCGTTCCCTCCAGCTGTCCATAATTCCAGCCAGGTGGCCGTGCTGTCGCCTGCGCATTAATTAAATGTTGTTGTTTTTTACAACCCATTGAACCTTGTTTATGGCCTTGGTGGGAATTCTACACATTAGCACGGTTAACAACCGGCAAATGGATCCAGCCCTGCCTTCGCCCGGCCGTGATGGGGCCGTGGAGAACATCGAAGGTGGCTGCGAAAGAGGGAAGCCTGCTCTCCCCTTGCTCTGTCCTCCTAACTTCGCCCTCTTCTCGTGACATTAACATACACCCCCCCCCCAGGAAATTCAGCAGCAGGAGGAAAGGTTCTTCCTGTGAGGGGCAGCGAACATTTGTTCTCTGCTCAGCTTCAGGAGCTGGCCAGAGAGTTGGCTCTGAGCTCCTGTTCTCACAGTGGCCGACCAGATGCCTATTCTGGAATCCTGCAGTCAGGATTCGAACACAGGACCCCTCTCCCCTTCTGTGGTTTCCAGCAACTGCTATTCAAAAGCCACTAACCCCCCTCCATGAATTTGTCCGGTCCTCTTTTAGCACTGCCAGATCCTCCAAGTGTCCCTATTTTCCAGGGACAGTCCCGGATTTACAGAACCTGTCCCGGTTTTTATTTGATCCTGCTTTTCCCTAAAGGTAAAGGGACCCCTGACCGTTAGGTCCAGTCGTGGCCGACTCTGGGGTTGCGGCGCTCATTTCGCTTTATTGGCTGGGGAAGCCCGCGTACAGCTTCCGGGTCATGTGGCCAGCATGACTAAGCCGCTTCTGGCAAACCAGAGCAGCACACGGAAACGCCATTTACCTTTCTGCTGGAGAGGTACCTATTTATCTACTTGCACTTTGCCGTGCTTTCGAACTGCTAGGTTGGCAGGAGCAGGGACCGAGCAACGGGAGCTCACCCCGTCGCGGGGATTCGAACTGCCAACCTTCTGATCGGCAAGCTCTAGGCTCTGTGGTTTAACCCACAGCGCCACCCGCGTCCCGACCCGCTTTTCCTTAGGATACCCCTATTTTCATCGGAGAAATGTCAGAGGGTTTGCAGCACCAGAGGCTTAGAATAATTTTTTCCAGTGGGGAATCAATCGCCTAGCTTTTGAACCATAGACTGATTGGGGAGAGTAAAATCAGGAAATATAAATTGCCTGGCTGGGTCTGACCGAAGGAACAGCAGCATACATAAAACACAACCACACACACACACACCAGATGATGTCTTATTGCTGCATCCCAGTTGACTTTTCCAAGACACAGAGGACCCTGAAAGCAAAACAGCAAGAAATCCCATCATGTTTGGGTTAATCTCGCTCTGTCTCAGTTTCCTTGTTCCACGAAGTGCATTTTTGCACCCATTATTCAGCCAAAATAACGCTACTGTTATTAACATCCCGCCTCAAGGTGGCTTACACAAATCCAAACGACACAAATCAAATACAAAAAAGCTGAAAACATATATATATAGATAATTACTACAAAAGTAATTAGACTCTAATCACATGAAAACAATATTAAAAGACAAATCTTTTGAAACTTCACTCAGTCACAGTCACGGTTACAGTTATGGCTTTGTCTTTGATTTGTACACTCTCTGCAGAGGCTGACTCTCTGCAGTCACATTCTCAAAAATTAATAAAAACATATAATTTTAAAAGCCACAGATAATAAAAAACCAGCACAGCACTATTAAAAGTCCTTTCCTTTTTGTAAAAAAAACAACAACCAACAGGGCGAATATCAAAGGAAGGCTGAGTTTCAGATCCCGCATCATTCTGAAAAGTGCAAATTTGGAAGGTTTGTCTTTAAATGCTAGCGGAATTGCATTTATATCCCTCTCCAACTCCCTTCCTGACAATCCAGCATTGTGGTGGCACAGGGCTCTCAATTTTGCAAAGCTACACCGTGGCACTTTGCCAGTCGCTGGCCAGAGCTGTTGTATACGATGCGCGCTATGCAAATAATAATAATTAAAAATAAAAAACCAGTAAGAGCCAGACTGCAGCATGAGACATGAAAGTCTCCAGGCCTGTGCATAAATCATGCAAATACGCTCGCATTTTCCTTAATTGATTCTGTTTCTGTTAATCACCAGGAGGAGTTACGATGGCCAAAGCTGCCTGATGAAAACTGCGCCGAGCCAAGCGGGTTGGGGGGTGGGCTGTGGCCCTCCAGGCGCTGCTGAACTAGAACTCCCAGGCACCTGGTTGATGGTGAGAGAGGAGGGGAGCTGTAGCACAGCAATTTCTTGAGGGCCCGCACTTTAGAGGTTTCAGCAGGCAATGCTGAACAACTTGCAACTTTCTCTGCCTCCATGAGGACTAAAAACTTGAAATCCAGCACAGGTGAGGGATTTCAACCTTAAGATGCCGAGTTCCACACCCCAGGCCCAAATCCCGTACTGTTGTGGTCCAAGCACCCTCTGCAACCCAAATCCAGCCAGGAAAAGGGAAATCTTGCCTATATTATGCAAATTGAATTAATGTGCATAATTCATTCGTGCCTAATTTGTTCTGGGTTATGCACAGTCAGGGAGGGACGCGGGTGGCGCTGTGTGTTAAACCACAGAGCCTAGGGCTTGCCGATCAGAAGGTCGGCAGTTCGAATCCCTGTGATGGGGTGAGTTCCCGTTGCTCGGTCCCTGCTCCTGCCAACCTAGCAGTTCGAAAGCACGTCAAAGTGCAAGTAGATAAATAGGTACCGCTCCGGTGGGAAGGTGAACGGTGTTTCCGTGCGCTGCTCTGGTTTCGCCAGAAGCGGCTTAGTCATGCTGGTCTCTTCCAACTCTATGATTCTATGATTCTATGACCCGGAAGCTGTACGCCGGCTCCCTTGGCCAGTAAAGCGAGATGAGCGCCGCAACCCCAGAGTCGGCCATGACTAGATCTAATGGTCAGGGGTCCCTTTACCTTTTATGCACAGTCAGGGAATGGGCAAGGATGAAATAGCTGGTTTGGGACACCTTTTCGGTTCTGTTGCAACTGGTGTTGCTCCCTTGCTTTCATTGAATCACTCGGCGGTCATGAGGACTAGAAGATTTACCGGTAGTTGCCATCAACAACTGGAGAAAATACCATGGTTGTGTGATATACAGGAAAAGAAATCCTACGGTTCAGAGATGGCCTAATAATAATAATAATAATAATAATAATAATAATAATAATAATTTATACCCCGCCCATTTGGCCGAGTTTCCCCAGCCACTCTGGGCGGCTCCCAATTGAGTGTGAAAAACAATACAGCATTAAATATTTAAAAATTCCCTAAACCGGGCTGCCTCCAGATGTCTTTTAAAGATAAGATAGCTACTTATTTCCTTGACATCTGAAGGGAGGGCGTTCCACAGGGCGGGTGCCACCACCGAGGAGGCCCTCTGCCTGGTTCCCTATAACCTCACTTCTTGCAATGAGGGAACTGCCAGAAGGCCCACGGCGCTGGACCTCAGTGTCTGGGTAGAACGATAGGGGAGGAGACGCTCAGGTATACTGGACCTTTGAGGCCGTTTAGGGCTTTAAAGGTCAGCACCAACACTTTGAATTGTGCTCAGAAACGTACTGGAAGCCAATGAAGATCTCTCAGGACTGGTGTTATGTGGTCTCGGTGGCCGCCCCCAGTCACCAGTCTAGCTGCCGCATTCTGGATTAGTTGCAGTTTCCGGGTCACCTTCAAAGGTAGACCCACGTAGAGCGCATTGCGATAGTCCAAGCGGGAGATAACCAGAGCATGCACCACTCTGGCGAGACAGTCTGCGAGCAGGGAGGGTCTCATCCTGCGTACCAGACGGAGCTGGTAAACTGCTGCCCTGGACACAGAACTGACCTGCGCCTCCATGGACAGCTGTGAGTCCAGAATGACTCCCAGGCTGCGCACCTGGTCCTTCAGGGGCACAGTTGCCCCATTCAGGACCAGGGAGTCCCCCCCACGCGGCATAGGAAACTGCCTCACGCAGAATCCGACCATTGGTTCCCCTACCTCAGCGCTGGCAGCGACTCTCCAAGGCTTCAGACGGGTTTCTCCCCAACCCTCTCTCAAGATGTCAGTCAGCTGACCTGCTTTCCATATGCAGATCATGTGCTATGGCCCTTCTCTGCAAAGCCTCTCTTTGCATCCCTGAGGACTAGAAACTTGCCCTCTCCTTTTTGCTTCCAGAACAGAAAGCTGAATTCTGCACTCACAGCTCGGGATGAGGGATAAATTTAATTCTGTTTGCATTTGTACGAGAAACTGCACAATTCACACTTCTCACACCAAAGCACAAACTGAAACGCAGTGATCCTTTGAAATTTGCGCGGCTCTGAATTTTGCAATGCAGATCTTCAACCGGTCTGTAAAAAAAATGCATCACGTTAGCAGAGGCCGGTTTGTAAAAATATCAATATCAGTTAAAAACTGCATGCAAAAATGCAAAAATATAGGGACGGATTTGCATGCTGATAAATGTTCCTGAGGATTTAATGGTTCGGGTATTGGATGAAGCCCTGGGAGAGACCAGGGTGCGAATCCTCACTTGGCATTGACGCTCTTACTGGGTGAGAGCTCGGGGGGGGCAGTCACTGCCTTTCTCAGCCTAACCTACCTCACAAGGTCGTTGTAGGGATTGAAATGGGGAGGGGCAGAGCCATGCGTGCCGCCTCACGCTCCTTCCAAGACAAAGGCACGTACAGGTGCTACGTCTTGTATGCCGTCTTCCATACAGCGTTAAAACAAACCTGTAGCGTAGCTGAAATTCCTGCATAGCAGGGGTCAGTCTGGATGACCTTTGGGGATCCCATGATTCTGCGATTCTATGATTCTGACCTGACACAAACCAGAGGGAACGGATTCCTCCATCCCTGACTCGGGGCCCCATCCTGCCCTTTGCCCTCTTGCAAAACTGTGGCCTTATCTAAGACGTGGGGGGCGGGGTGGCCTTCCCCCAGGTGCCAAGGGCAGAACCTCAGCTCAGCAAATCCAATGCGCTTGCTGCAACCTTGACGCCTGCCCCCCTCCCCTCCCCTCCCGCCACCCGCGAAATCCCAATTCAACGGCCCTCCCTGCGGAGCTAATGCATTTGTACAGCAATTTCCATGAGCGGCGCAGATGAGAGATTGCGTGTTGGCGGGTTCTCCTCCTGGCTCCTGCTTCCCCGCCTCCTCGCTGCTTCCATACTCTGGCGTGGGTGGAGGGGCGGCGTGGAAAGGGGGGGTCTCCCCTCTCGGGCCCCAGCACCTGAGCAGAATTGGCACCGCGGGGCCTCGTTTGAGAGGAGGCGAGGAGGGAGGAAGCAGAGCGCCACTAGGGGAAATTGTAAGCGGCAGAATTGCAAAAGAGACAGGCCCGGCTGATGCCACATCAGGGGCCCAGTGGCGGTTTGAGCAAATTTTGCAAGCTTCCGGCAAACTAAGCTGTTCGTTCATCTAGCCCAGCATCGCCCGCTCTGACCGGCAGTGGCTGCCCAGGGTCTTCAACAACAGGTGTCTCCCAGCCCTGATGGGTAGCGTAGTCGCATCACTCCCCAAAAGAAGGAAAAAACAGGACCCAGATTTGCACATAAGAAGATCAGAAGAGCCTGCTGGGTCAGAGTGGCTGGGGAAACCCAGCCAGATGGGCGGGATATAAATAATAAATTATTGCTATTGTTATTGTTATTCCCCTCAACATTTCTCCGATGAAAATAGGGACATCATATTCAGCAACAGCAAACATTTTATTTTTTATACCCCACCCATCTGACCGGGTTTCCCCAGCCACTCTGGGCAGCTTCCAACATATATAAAAACACAATAAAACATTCAAAAACTTCCCTGTACATTGCTGCCTTTAGATGTCTTCTAAAAGTTGTATACAGTCATACCTCAGGTTGAAGGAGCTTCGGGAAAAGCATTTCCGGGTTGTGCGCTGTGGCAACCTGGAAGTATCGGAGCGCGTTACTTCTGGGTTTCGCCGCTCGTGCATGCGCAGACGGTCAAAATGACGTCACGCGAATCGTGACCCGTGCATGCGCGGACGCAGGTTGCATTCACTTCTGGATGCGAATGGGGCTCCAGAACAGATCCCGTTCGCATCCAGAGGTATCACTGTAGTTATATATCTCTTTGGCTCAGGGATTGCATAACTCTGTACACTCCAACATTTCTCCGATGGACATCCTAAGGAAAAGTGGAATGTTCAGGGATCAAATCAGAAACCAGGACGGTTGGAGAGTCTGGCCTGCCAGTGGCACAGAGGCCAACTATCGAAAGCAACCCTCCATGAGGACTAGAAGGTGGACCCAGTGCAAATCGCCATTTCCTTTAATGGGGCTGTGGAGGAAGCAGTCTTGGTAAATTGTACACTGCAGGCCAGACTGGTATTCTCTCTCTCTGCTGCCCTTCCTGACCCCTATTTGCAAATCTCTCCCCCCTCCTGCCCCCCAGGAGAGGAGACTTTCCTTCTCCAGGCCCTTTCTCCCCGAGCTGGGGCCTAGCCAGCACCCCTCCCAGGAGAGCAGCTAATAGCTGGGTCTCAGCCGGCCTGCGCAGCAGAAATATCAACGCTGCGATCTCCCGGACGGATATAAATCCGGCTACTTGCACGATTCAGCCCTAAGCCAGGGATCACTTCTTAATTGTCCAAATGCCACCTAAGGACGCCGGCTTCAAATCTCTCTCGTCTGCAGCATCTCAGAGCGCAGGGAAGCTGAAATGCTCTCGACGGGGAGAGAGAGATGGTCTCAGATAATGAAATGGTTTGGGGGGATTTACGGTGAGTTGTGGGGAGATGCAAAGACAAGAGGGAAGAGGAGAAAGGCAGCCCTCCGTTGCGAACAAAAAAAGCTGCCTTGTGGTGAGTCAGGCTCCAGCGAGAAGCGAGGTTGCAGGGAACCAGCCAGAGGGCCTTCTCGGTGGTGGCGCCCACCCTTTGGAACATCCTCCCATCAGGTGTCAAGGAGATAAGGAACTATCTGACTTTTGGAAGACATCTGAAGGCGGCCCTGTATTGGGAGGTTTTTAATCTGTGACGTTTTATTATCTTTTTATATGTGCTGGAAGTCGCCCAGAGTGGCTGGGGAAACCCAATCACATGGGCGCATATAAAAATGCATGCATGAATAAATAAATGTATGTATGTGTTTTTATTGTAGCACGGGTATCTTGTTACACTTTATTTATCCACCCCCCAAGTATGATGCCTAGGGCATTTAATTCATGAGAATTTTTAGTTTGTGAAATGTATTTTATTATTAAAAATACATTCTGTGCAATGCCCTTCCATCAAATGTCAAAGAAATAAACAACTATCTGACTTTTAGAAGACATCTGAAGGCAGCCCTGTTTAGGGAAGTTTTTAATGACTAATGCTTTAATGTTTAATGTGCTTTAATGTATTTGATGGAAGACACCCAGAGTGGCTGGGGGAACCCAGCCAGATGGGCAGGGTCTAAATAATAATAATATGTTGTTGTTTAAATTAATTAAATAATAAATATTTATTGAATAATAATAATAATAATAATAATAATAATAATAATAATAATAATAATAATAATAATTTATTATTATAGGGTCACAGGGCAGTTTGCAACATAAAAACACAAAAATACATGACGTTGTTGGCATCCGTCTGTCTCAAGAGACAACAACGTAAGTTTCTCCGCAGAGGCTGGACGGCCCTCTAGGAGGGATTCTTGAGCTGCGAGTCCTGCGTTGCGGGGGGGTTGGACTAGATGACCCTTGGCTCCCCTCCCAACCCTATGATTCTCTGATTCATTGGAGGGAACCCCCCCTAAGCCACCTTGAAAGCGATGCCTCTCCTTGGCCAGCTTGGCTCTCTTAAAAAAAAAACCCCACAAAACCCTTTGTGTGTGCAGGCGCCAGAGAGAGGGAGCGAGGAAGAAAGCCAGCGAGAAAGAGATAAGGGAAAAATAATTACAGCTCGCTCCTGAAACTACAGGATCCTTTTGAAGCAAAATTACTCAGGAGTCTAAATTCCCCAGCCGGCTTGAAAGGGTCTTGTTCAAACAGCACAAGAGAGAGGGAGGCAGCCCCCCCCCCCCAAATCAGCCGCTATGCCAAGCAGACAATCAGAAAGCGGGGCTGGAATGACAAAGGCGAATCCTGGCTCGGCGCAGGCCTTTGCAATAGCTCAGGCAACAAACCCTCAAGCGCCTCCTTCTTGAAGGCCTGCATGCCCTTTCTGACATGGAAAACTCATTGTTAATCTGGGGAACTCACTGCTGCAGGAGGCAGTGATGTTCACCAACTTGGTTTCAAAAGAGCATTGGAGGAGAGGGCTATTGATGGTTGCTATGGCAGCAATGCAGGGAGAGGTTTTACTTTCTTGGGCTCCATGATCACTACAGATGGTGACAGCTGTCACGAAATTAAAAGACGCCTGCTTCTTGGGAGAAAAGCAATGACAAACCTAGAAAGCATCTTAAAAAGCAGAGACATCACCTTGCCAACAAAGGTCCGTATAGTTCAAGCCATGGTTTTCCCAGTAGTGATGTATGGAAGTGAGAGCTGGACCATAAAGAAGGCTGATCGCTGAAGAATGGATGCTTTTGAATTCTGGTGCTGGAGGAGACTCTTGAGAGTCCCATGGACTGCAAGAAGATCCAACCTCTCCATTCTTAAGGAAATCAGCCCTGAGTGCTCACTGGAAGGACAGGTCCTGAAGCTGAGACTCCAAGACTTTGGCCACCTCATGAGAAGAGAAGACTCCTTGGAAAAGACCCTGATGCTGGGAAAGATGGAGGGCCCAAGGAGAAGGGTACGGCAGAGGACGAGATGGTGGGACAGTGTTCTCGAAGCGACCAGCATGAGTTTGACTAAACTGCAGGAGGCAGTGGAAGACAGGAGTGCCTGGCGTGCTCTGGTCCAGGGGGTCACGAAGAGGCGGACACGACTAAACAACTAAACAACAACAACCAAATGTAACAATTCACTGATAAATGTATCTATGTTCTGGTTCACTGGGAAAACTTCAGAAATTCATATAGACAGGTGAGCTCAGCTACTCAGCAGCCCCTCTGCCTGAGTGATAATTCCTGGCATCCTGATACATGAGTGCCAGATAGGTAGCCATTCCAGAAATAACAAACCCAGATGAAGACAAAAGGGTGTGATTAACTTGGCTGGGAAACAGGGAAATGTAAATCTATTTTTTGTTACACTTGATGGGTGTTTGGTGGAGGGCAAGGGGAGGAATGGGGCAGGGTCCAGGATGCTCAGATTACTGCCACCAGACCTCCCCTTTCATGATGTAATGTGATGTATGAGTGGTGTAGTTTGGGGGAGTGTAACATGAGGATTAGCAGCTAATAAAAGTTTGGGGGCTCTTTTGTTTGGGGCTTCCATCTTGTTCCACCTGGTGGCAGGTGGGAGTCCTTTCGTGACAGTCTTCAATAAAGACCAAGCCGACTGGCTGCTCTTTTGCTCTGGTATTCCTGGCTGGTGTCCTTGTTTTTTGTCCAAGGGAGCCCTCAGATTTCTCCGTTAACACTCTTTATGACAGTTCCTGCAAAAATGTTTCATTCTTATGGCTGTTTGTGTTATTGGGTGCTGCTTTTATCGTTGCTCGCTTTGAAAACAGTCCCTGGAAAGGACACCTGGGCTTATGCCAAATCAACAGCCAAACGAACAAATAAATGCACAACAAAAGCAGCTATCTGACCCCCGCCTGCCTCAAAAAAACGGCATGGCAAACTTCTATTTCTCACCTCTCCCCCTGCAAAAAAAAAACAACAACAACGATGACCAATGCTTGGCTATTATTATTATTATTTAAGCCTCTCTTGTCTAGGATAGACTCTTGCTTTTCTAGGGACCAGGAAGGCTTGCAAGTTTATTAATTGCATTTATAACCCCATCTGTTTCTGCAAGGAGCTCAAGGTCCCATGGTTCTCCCCTTCCTCCTTCAATCCTTGCAACAACCCTGTGAGGTGAGTGAGGCTGAGAGAGGCAGAGACTTGGCCCCCAAGGGCACACTCAGGGGGGGATTTGAAATCTGGTCTCCCCCAGGTCTTAGTCTGACACCAACGACTAAGCTAGGTCACAGAAGTGGGTTTTGCAAGGGTTAAAACAGAGAGAGTTAGGGACCCCCAGATTCCAGGACTGCCCCTGCACCTTTCACCTCTGTCTCCCCTTTTTATGAAGATTACCCACTCTGGGATCCCACAGCTAATTCTCTCCTGGTCTCCTCGCTGTCCCAAATAGGACTAATTTAGCTAGCTAGCCCTGGTGATCACCTCATGTTTATTGGATGGATTTTCCCCTTAAATTGATTTTTGAATTCTGAATTTATTGTTATTCACGTTTTATACTGTATTTTATGATGTTTTTTGTTGCATCAATTAAGTGTTTTAAATTTGTTGTTAGCCGCCCTGAGGCTAGTTTTCTGAACCAGGAAGGGCGGGGTATAAATAAAGTTGTTGTTGTTGTTGTTGTTGTTGTTGTTGTTGTTGTTGTTGTTGTTGTTGTTGTTGTTGTTGTTGTTGTTGTTATTAGATGTCAGACTGATATTCTCAGGCTGCATCCTGCTGCCATATTCCCCCTCCCTCCCCTTCCCACTTGAGAACAAAGGAGCCACCAGAACTGCCTCCTTCTTCTCTAGTTAGAGGAGCACTAGAAACTTTTCTGTCAAAGTTCAACCCCATGGCATCTCCAGCTAGGGCTGGGCAGACCCCCCTAGTAGTTGACACTACTGGGGCAGATGGACCAGCGGCTTGACTCCGTATGAGGCAGCTTCCTATGCTGGGGGTGAAGCTCAGTATTTGAAATGAAGAGAAAGAAGAAAGGAGGAGCAGAGATGAAAACATCCTTGTTTAAAACCAGCCGTTTATTCAGAATCATGAGGACTAGACTCTTGATTTATTTTTAACATCAGAGCCCAGCTCCCTCTGACCTTTGCAAACATGGCACAAAATCATTACCCTCTCCTTACCCTGCAAAACTACTGCGCCGTGCCTGGCTTTCTCCTCTATACTATATGCAACACTTCCTTCCCACATACAATCTGCTTTTTTTGCAAGCGGAGAAGAGGCGGATGGGCTTCTTTTTCCACGAGGCCAAAGAACAAGAGAGTTTTCTCCCCCCCCCCATTCCCTCCCCCCTGCTCCACTTGGCTGGAGGATGCAATGCCTGTGAGGTTAGCCAGGGAGTGGGATGGAGGGGGCGCGCGCAATGGCTTTTGCTCCTGGCATCAGAGGCTGCGTTCTGCCAGCTCTCCAGCAACAAAAGTCCCTGTGCGGTTATGTGTGCTTGAGATAAGCAAGCCATTCAGGGCGGGGGGGGGGGAGCTGGGAGGGGGGGAGAAAGGAGAGAAAGCAATACAGTTTTGACCTTGTAAGCTAAAAGCAGGAACACGTGGTGGGCTGGAGAGAAGGCGAGCACACACAAAGCTTCTGAGCAACTTCCGCCTTGCCCACAACAGATGCGTTGTCATCCCCACTGAAAAGGAGCAGGAATCAAAATTCTGCGTTCTGAATTCCGCACTGGCAAAAAAACGGATTCTGCAGTGTTTTGCAGATCAAACCCAAATTTCTCACCTCTTCACTCGTTTTGTGATGGACAAGGATCCGAGGCCAACACTGCCTGCTGCCAGGCCTCACCAGCCCCCAGCAGAGGAGACGCACCAAAGACACACAGAGTTCCACAGCGGTGCGGAGCCACCGTGGAGAAGGCCCTGCCGTCAAAGCCATGGACAGACGACAATACTGATCTACCTTCTGGCTGCAGGCCCCAGGGCCGCATCCCAGCATAGGGAAGCCTTCCAGGGGCCACATGCCGGAGAGGGGTGTGGCCAAATTCTGAAGTGGGCGGGGCAACAGAGGCAACTCTTACTTTTGTACAGGAGGCTACGTGCTGCCATGCAAAAACAAACACGTGTCGTGGTCCAGCAGGTGCAATCTGTGGGGCAGCCCCCCAAGTGAGAAGACTCCGAGACCAAACGATAGTAGGATAAGGAAAGAAGAGTACGTGCAGAAACAGGCCTCCTGTAGAAAGGCAAAATTATAATAATACATATTTTGCCTTCTCTACTAAGAACATAAGGAGAGCTTGCAGGATCAGGCCAAGGGCTTATCTAGTCCAGCCTCCTGTTCTCACCGTGGCCAAACAGATGCCCGTTATGGGAAACCTGCAAGCAGGATTTGAACACAAGAGCAACTCTCTTCTCTTGTTTGCCCCCTTGGTGAGCATGTTGGAAGGTTCAGGGCACAGAAAAGAAACTCCTTCTTCACTCAGCTCACAGTCAAACTCTGGATGCAGGAGGCAGTAACGCCCATCAGCCTGAAAGCCTGTAAAGTGTCTAAAGGACTATCACACAGAAGATGGAGGCCAACTAGGAAAACCACAAGCAGGAGCCCAGCAACTGGCATTCAGAAAGATTCCTGACCACCTTGACTAGTAGCCATCAATAGCCCTCTCCTCCTCCATGTAGGGACATGGGTGGCGCTGTGGGTTAAACCACGGAGCCTAGGACTTGCCGATCAGAAGGTTGGTGGTTCAAATCCCCGCAATGGGGTGAGCTCCTGTTGCTCGGTCCCTGCTCCTGCCAACCTAGCAGTTCAAAAGCACGTCAAAGTGCAAGTAGATCAATAGGTACCGCTCCGGCGGGAAGGTAAACGGCGTTTCCGTGCGCTGCTCTGGTTTGCCAGAAGCGGCTTAGTCCTGCTGGCCACATAACCCCGGAAGCTGTACGCCGGCTCCCTCAGCCAATAAAGCGAGATGAGCGCCGCAACCCCAGAGTCGTCCACGACTGGACCTAATGGTCAGGGGTCCCTTTACCTTTACCCTCCATGTATTTGCCCAATTCTCTTTTAAAGCCACCTGAGTTGGCAGCCATCGCTGCAGCAGGGAGTTCCACAGTTTAACTCTGCTCAGCGTGAGCAAGTCCTTTTATCTGTACTGAAACTTCCAACGCTGCAATAAACAAAAGAATGATTTTTTTTCCAGTTAATGTGTTACGTTTTCCTCCTCTGCCGGTCTACTCTCTTTCCATGTTGGTGCTTTGGATTTTTAAAAAAAATTCCAGTCTGCCAGACGTGGGGTATGTGGAGAAGCAGCCCCCTCCCCGCCCCCCCCCCACAGAGGGAAAAGCCCCCCCATCTCTATGCCAGCCACCTCTCCCATCGCACGCCGTCTTGGCAAGCCTCCACCCTGGCAGCTGGGCCGTCTGTCAGCTGCACAGACGGGCAAGGCATGCCAGCTGCCAGGATCCGCCACATTCTCTCGGTGCAAGTAACAATTCTGTGTTTCAGAAATAAAAAGGAAGGGATTTCTCAATGGCATCCTGGGGGTGGGGGGGCCCCCACATACAACAAATTTAAAAGCCCAAAGCACGAATGTGAAGAACCCAATTTAACACGCTGAGTCGAGAGAAGGAGGCTATTCCGTTTGGGCAAAATCCCTGCGGACTACCTATTTATTTATTTATTTATTGTGATTTTATCCCACCTTTCCCCAAGTTCTTCTCCTCCCCATTTGATCCCCAAAACAACTCTGCGAGGCAGGCTAGGATGAGAGTGAGTGATTGGCCCCCAAGGTCGCAACTTCATGGCTGAATGGGGTTTTGAACCCTGGTCCCCCAGGTTCTAGTCCAGCACTCTAACTACTATGCCACACAGTCTCTCACTGCACTGGTGCTCCAATACTGAATAAGTACAAGTGCACCCACTTTTTAGTGTGAATGGGGCCCTACCAACCTCGGTCTGCCCCCAGCCAGCCCCCAGCCAGCTGCCTTCTTGCTGCCTGCCGGTCTCTGGGGCTGCCAGCTACCTCCTCCTCAGCCTCAGTGTTGCCACTTGGAGAACTCAGCAGGGAGGAGGAGGAGGACGGGGACAAAGCGAGAGTAAGTTGGCTGTGGTGCCACCTGCTGTTGGGCTCCCTGCCTTCTGCCCTACCCATCCCAAAGGGCACCAGTTGCCACTGCAGAAGTGTCATCGAAACAGGAATCTTGAACTTGGAGCCTCGCTGGTCAATACTCTCCCACCTTCCTGTTGTTTCAGCTTAAGAACATAGGAAGAGCTTTGCTGGATCAGGCCAGCGGCCGATCTAGTTCAGCATCCTGCTCTCACAGGGGCCAATCAGAAGTCATGTGGCAATGGGTAAAAAAGGTAAAGGGACCCCTAACCATTAGCTCCAGTCGTGGACGACTTTGGGGTTGCAGAGCTCATCTCGCTTTATTGGCTGAGGAAGCTGGCGTACAGCTTCTGGGTCATGTGGCCAGCAGGACTAAGCCGCTTCTGGAGAACCACAGCAGCGCACGGAAACGCTGTTTACCTTCCTGCCAGAGCGGTACCTATTTATCTACTTGCACTTTGAGGTGCTTTTGAACTGCTAGGTGGGCAGGAGCTGGGACTGAGCAACGGGAGCTCACCCCGTCACGGGGATTCGAACCACCGACCTTCTGATTGGCAAGTCCTAGGCTCTGTGGTTTAACCCACAGCACCACCCTGGAGGGAAATGTTCTATTCCAGCTGGTGCTTTACTAATGCCAGGGTCCCAGCCACGGGAGGTATTAGCCTCTCACCAACTCAGGCAGGGTCCCTGACGCAGCAGACTGCAAACAAACCAAAGTGAAACCACAGGAAATCAGGACGGCTCTGAACACAACCCAGAAGCAAGGTCAATGTCGCAGAGGGAGCAACAGAGCAAGGAGGTGGGACTGGAGCCAGAGACCTGCCTTTTGCTTCCAGCAACTGTCTTGTGGAGCAGGGGGTTGGACTAGATGACACTGTGGGAACCCTTCCAGCCCTACAATTCTAACTGGCAGACAAAAGAGGAAGCCTTTATGCACTTTGGTGTCCTGCAACACACCCTGACCACTTCCAGGCCTTGCTTATAATAAAATAATAATAAAATTTTATGTTTATCCCGCCCTCCCCAGCCGAAACCGGGCTCAGAGCGGCTAACAACAATAAAAGTAACACAGCATTCTAAAATCAATTCATTCTAAAATCAATTCAGAGTCAAATTAATGGCAACCATTGGGCCAGAGTTCTGTGAGGATTACCAAAGGAGGGGGTCAGACTGTGACTTGGCCAAAGGCCTGGTGGAACAGCTCTGTCTTGCAGGCCTTGCAGAAAGATGTCAAGTCCCACAGGGCCCTAGTCTCTTGTGACAGAGCATTCCACCAGATCAGGGCCACGGCCGAAAAAGCCTGGCTCTGGTGGAGGCCAGCCTAACCTCCCTGTGGCCCGGGACCTCCAAGATGTTTTTGTTTGAAGACCGTAAGGTCCTCTGTGGGACATACCAGGAGAGGCGGTCCCGTAGGTACGAGGGTTCTAGGCCGTATAGGGCTCCAGTATACCTGAAGGAACGTCTCCACCCCCATCGTTCAGCCCGGACACTGAGATCCAGCGCCGAGGGCCTTCTGGCGGTTCCCTCATTGCGAGAAGCAAAAGCTACAGGGAACCAGGCAGAGGGCCTTCTCGGTAGTGGCACCCACCCTGTGGAACGCCCTCCCATCAGATGTCAAAGCGATAAATAACTACCTGACATTCAGAAGACATTCAGGGAAGTTTTTAATCTGTGATATTTTAGTGTATTTTTGGTTTCTATGGAAGCCGCCCAGAGTGGCTGGGGAAACCCAGCCAGATGGGCGGGGTACAAATAAATTATTATTATTATTATTATTATTTAAAGGTTAAAACCAGCACCTTGAACCTGATTCTGTACTCCGCTGGGAGCCAGTTCAGCTTGCATGTAGCCTGACTGTTTTGGGTTTGTGGGTGCATACTAGGACGTCGCTCTTCAAACCTTTGGGTGTTTTGGGGGAGTGTGGGGTGGTTCTTCCTCTGACAACTCCAAGGACCCTCCAGCCAAACCCCTCAAGGGGGTCCTCAGTACTGATTTTAGGGGAGCCTGCCTCCCTCTAAAGGTCCTCACACCGTGGGGTATCAGCCTGATTCATCCTTGGAACTGGTACCAGGTCAGGGTTAGGGATGAGAGGCTGGTGGTGGGAGAAGGTGGAGGTTCAGGAGAAAAATCCAAGGCTGGCAGTGGCTGCCTCTGCAACCTGAAGCAGCCGTCCCTCTCTGTCTAATGGCAGGGCTGGGGAGACCAGTTGCAGCGGGCCCCCTCCCTCCATTTAAAAACAGCAACAAATCTTCTAAAACGTGATGCGTCTGTTAAATAAAATGGGGCAAATTGTTCCAAATCATTAAGACCGAAAAAAGCTCTGGATTATTAACTCGACGGCTCCTCTGATGGAAAAGTAATGAAAGAGGCATTTATCATTTTGCAAACACACGCGGATAAAATTGTTGGCGGGCTACGACCCCCACTGCCGACGCATTTAGATGAGTAAAAGGCCTAGTAATGTAATATATTTTGCCGGGTGCCTTTCGGCTAGAGGTCTTTCCGGTGGTGGCAACTTGGAAAGGTTCGTGAAATGAGCTCTGAAGGAGCCGGACTTCTGTTGCCAAATTCCAGTAGCATCATTAAGGGAAACTGCCCTCTCCCTTGAATCCATTTCCAACTGCCCTGAGTGGGAGAGAAATCCAGCCGAGATTGAATCAGGCTTTTTTCCTTTTTGCAATCTGGGTTTACTAAGCAGAATGCTAATTTGCTGGAAGAAATTAATATAATTACTTTGGGGCAAAGGAATTTGGGGTGTGGCAGGTGGAGTCCTGGGCTGGGATCTGATCTGGGAGATCCTTTGCATCCTCCGCTCTGCCAGGAAGCTCACTGAGTCACCTTGGGCTCAGTCACTGCCTGGCGTACCTCACAGGGTTGTTGTGAGCAGTAAAATGGGGAGGGGGGAACCATGGATGCCCCCTTGAGCTCTTGGGAGGAATAATCGCATATAAACGTCCTAACAACAATGGCAGTACTAGTAATAATAGTTTGCATCCAATGTCAGCCATACGCAGAGTAAACCCATTGAAATGAATGGCCATCACTAACCTAGGTCCACTAATCTCAGTGGATTTACTCTATTTAAATCTTAGTTAGATCTAACCCAACGATAAAAGAATTTAGAGAATTTAGAGGAATTACTTGCCTTCTGCAACATTTCAAATCCCAAATTTGCACCTATGCGCACAAAAGAACACGTGCAAATGTGTCTCTGGAGCATAGCTGTCAACCTTTCCCTTTTCTTGCGAGGAATCCTATTCGGAATAAGGGAATTTCCCTTTAAAAAAGGGTAACGTTGACAGCTATGCTCTGGAGGCCCGTGCTCCCAAATTCCTTCTGCTCAGGGCCATGATCCGGGGTAAGGATGGAATGCATATAGATTACACCCCCCTCCACCCCATAATAATAATATTGGACACATATTCTGCCAAAGCGACACCGCCCGTCGCACAATTCCGCCCTCCTCCCGGAGCAAGTCGTCTCGACTCAGGCAGGGCGCCGTTTCCCCGAACGCGTCTCCGCATTTGCTATTTATTGTTTAGCCTGCGAAAACACAGGCGCACGACGCTGCTTGCTTGCAAGGAAACCATTATGAAGCCCGTCGCCTAACGCACATTTCCTCGAGGGGAACAACCCCCCCCATGCCATTGTTGTGTCCTCTCTCCCGCTCGGCGCCTCGCCCATCTTTCACCCCCTCCTTAAGCTTCTCCGCAAGACAGGCGCGTCGCAACATGTCCAGCAATTTGCCATCCTGATTATTTTCGGGTATAAACACGTCGGCGCGGGGAGGCGCGCGCCTCTCTCCCCCGCTTGCTCCTGTTTGCAAGAGAACAATCGATGCGCCTTCCATGTCGCCTCTCCGTCCACGGAGCGCCCAGTTAATAACCCAAAGCTGCTCCTCTATTAATGCATGGTTATTTAATAAACATTGCACAATTTAAAGCTTCTTTTAAATACATATACAGATAAGGCTTTGAATCAACCTGTCCTTTAGCATTTTCCTGACCTAAGTCAGCACATATTTATTTATTTTTTTGCCGGGGGTGGAGAAGGTTAGAGTTTATTTTCCCCCAAACAGGCATACATAAAGTTTGTTCGTTTGTTGCAGATTTGGAATGCGATCGCGTCTTGCGCGAGGTTTATAGTCCAAGGAGAGCGCGCATATGCAAAAACGTGTATATTCAACCACTCCCATTCTTGCCTTCCAAGCAAGGCCTTTGAGCTGTCAGACTTACTCCCTGGGCTCTGGGCTTCTCTGTGAGATTTCGCGGAGCCATTCGAGATCTTGTGAGAGCACCCCAGAGGCCGGAAAGCAAGGTGAGGAGCTTAAAAGCCCCTTTCCACGCCAGGAAAACCAGGCGCAAAAAGGAGCTTTTAAGCGCTCTGCCTTATGTGCAATTGATTTGTGCCGTTTCGATCTACTGTATCACACCTTTTTCTCCAAAGAGTTCAAGATGGCATGTACATGGTTCCAGTCCTCATTTAATCCTCACAACGACCCTGCGAGGTAGGTAAGGCTGAGAGGCGGTGACTTGGCCCCCAAGAGAGGCTGAGCTTTGCAGGCAGAGATATTGCCAGGTCCAGCCCTCGCAGGAATCTGCATAGGACTTCAAAGTTCCCTTGCCCATGGAAATCCGACCAAGACAGGCAGCGGTGGTGCAGTGGTTAGAGCGCTGGACTAGGACCTGGGAGACCAGGGTTCAAATCCCCACCTGGCCAGGAACTTTCACCAGGGGACCTTGGGGCCAGCTGGTCACTGTCTTTATCAGCCTAGCCTACTTCATAGGGTTGTTGTGAGGATAAAAGGGGAGGGGGAGGGGGGAGGGGAGCCCAGCACTTCAGAATCTTTGGAGGAAAGGTGGGAAAAGAATATCATGAACAAGTAAGTAAATTGCTAGTCCTACGAGGCCACATAACGATGTGTTTGGGGCCATAAGTATTTTTGCAGAGTAAAATAAATGGATGTAATATTTATGTATTTTATACACGGTTTTTTAAAGAAAAAAATGTTTTATTGATGCAGCTCTCTCAGGGATCCCTTGTTTGATGAAGAGCAGAATGAGAATGAAATGAAGCAAAATAAATAAACAGCAACAAAAGGGATTTATGGGGTGGGGCGTGTGATGCAAATTTGCCGATGTGAATAGACTGACAGGTTGCCTTTTCTCCAACTGGAGGTCAAGTTCCTCCCCCTCCTCAATTTATCCCCCCAGCAACCCAGCAAGGTAGGCTGAGAGAAGACTGACCCAAGGTCACCCAGTGAACTTCATGGCCAAGTGTGGGTTTGAACCCATGTCTCTCCCAGGGTCTAACCACTAGGCCACTCTGCCTCTCAGGTAGGCATGGGAGAGACTCCCGGCTGAAATCCTGGAGAGCAGCTGCCATTCAGTGCAGACAATACTAACCTGACTCAGGATGAGGCAGCTTTCTGTGCTTCTATGCCAAACGTTTATTTAGAACCATGAGGACTAGAATCTTACTTAATTTTTCAGGGAAGGCAGGTTAGGCTGAGAGGCAGTTTGACTGGCCCAAGATCCACCCAGTGGTGGAGTGGGATTGTGAACCCTGGTCTCCCAGATATACTCTAGCCACTACACCACACTGCCTGCAGGAAGGTGTCAGCAGTGAATCTCAGTGCTCCCATGCTTTGCAGCACACCCAGTGAGCAGGAAGATCTGCCCAATGCCTGTTGTAGAATTATCAGAAAGGTTCTGGCCCGGAGCAGCAAATCCGGCAGAGAAGCAACGGGCAGCCTCCTTTGCCAACCAGCGCCATGGGCTCCCGGGAGCTCTTTTTGCTTATTCAGTTATTGTATTCTCCCCAACCCCCCTGGAAAGCCAGGAGGGTAGTGGAGTATGGCTTAGGAATAATTCGCCTTCTCGCGCGCACAAGGGTGAGAGATCATTTGCAGCCAGGATGAGCCGCAGCTGCTGATCAAAACTCCTCATTTCCTCAAGGAGCCTCTTCCCCACTTTCCCCACCTGGAAAAGCCCAGCGCAAAGTCAGGCGAGGAACCGGACGACGGCAGGCGGAGAGGGCAAAGCGCGGCTTCGATCGCCCAAGCAACAGCCGGCCTTGAATTTTCAAGCACCTTGTTCCATTTTTTCTCCATCCTCCCTTTGGGTCAGAGCGCCGTTCTCGGAGCTGATTAATATTTTAACCCTCCGGCACATCTTGTTACCAGATTTGAATTATAGATGCTATGGCAGCCGCCAAGATTCGGAGCATGGGAAGCTGCTCTGTTATGGCTTTTCAGCGCATTCAGGAAGATTCAGTGCGGGCGCTCATCTCATAACAAGCGGAAGATGTTTTCTGCAACGCCAAGAGGCCACGGGCATGGCAGGGGACCTGGGCGCCAGCAGATCCTCAGCAACAAGGCAGTCTTGCTCTGTGGCCCTGAGCCACGCAAGGGCATGCTTCTGCATGGCACACTAACTATCCTATCGTTTGTTGGCGCATGATTTGCATGGGGAAATATTTATGCAGATAAACACACAGCACACATAAACGCACCGTGCGCTTTTGTCGTCTCCACCTAGCTGTGTTGAACAGACACTGTGTGTGCCTTGGCAGCCCCTAGCTCTCGAGTGCATGGTCTAAGAACACGTCACTTTGAACGGGACTGGGCATGAAAAACCCCTCAAACCAGATTCTGAATTATCTGCAAACATTGAGTGACATAAGAGGCAGGTCAAAGGTCTGTGCAGCCTGGTGCCCTGTTCCCAACAGAGGTCAGCCATTTTTATTTACAGCCTACCCTTCAAATAGGGACGCGGGTGGCGCGGTGGGTTAAACCACAGAGCCTAGGGCTTGCCGATCAGAAGGTTGGCGGTTCGAATCCTCGCAACGGGGTGAGCTCCCGTTGCTCGGTCTCTGCTCCTGCCCACCTCGCTGTTCGAAAGCACGCCAAAGTGCAAGTAGATCAATAGGTACTGCTCCAGCGGGAAGGTAAACGGCGTTTCCGTGCGCTGCTCTGGTTCGCCAGAAGCGGCTTGGTCATGCTGGCCACATGACCCGGAAGCTGTATGCCGGCTCCCTCGGCCACTAAAGCGAGATGAGCGTCGCAACCCCAGAGTCGGCCACGACTGGACCTAATGGTCAGGGGTCCCTTTACCTTTACCCTTCAAATAAGGCCTGAGTTGAACCCCATTGTCCCTCCCTGAAACATCAAGGAGTATTGGAACTTTCACTCTGTGCGTGCTCAAATGTACCTCCTCACTCTTTCAGGAGCCCAAAGACAAACTCTTGGGGCTAAAATCAGACACTGGGACCGTGTCCCCCCAAAAAAACCCAGCCTTACTTTCTGGGTGACCATGCCCCTCCCCTGGCCCCATTACCATCTTGATCCACCTCGTATCCTCACCCCCAATTCACACCCAGCATGCCACTACCACCTCCTTTTACCCAGGCCCCCCTTCTTTTGGCCTGGCAACTCTGAAATCTTTGGAAGACGATGGCTCAGGGGGGAGAGAAAAACACAAAATATTTGTGCAGGTGAGAGGTCCATCAGCAGGCAAATGGACCCCACAACTGCATCGCCATTGTGCGAAGTGTCTTTGAGACCCCTCTTGGAGAGTAGTTAAAGCCATGGTTTTCCCAGTAGTGATGTATGGAAGTGAGAACTGGACCATCAAGAAGGCTGATCGCCGAAGAATGGATGCTTTTGAATTCTGGTGCTGGAGGAGACTCTTGAGAGTCCCACGGACTGCAAGAAGATCAAACCTATCCATTCTGAAGGAAATCAGCCCTGAGTGCTCACTGGAAGGACAGATCCTGAAGCTGAGGCTCCAAGACTTTGGTCACCTCATGAGAAGAGAAGACCCTCTGGAAAGACCCTGATGCTGGGAAAGATGGAGGGCACAAGGAGAAGGGACGACAGAAGACGAGATGGTGGGACAGTGTTCTGGAAGTTACCAGCATGAGTTTGACCAAACTGCGGGAGGCAGTGGAAGACAGGAGTGCCTGGCGTGCTCTGGTCCAGGGGGTCATGAAGAGGCGGACACAACTAAACAACAGCAACTTGGGAGAATGGATGCACAAGAAACTGCATCCCTCTCTCTGCCTTTGCCTCGTTCTTACGCCGCCTTCCATTCCCCCTCCGTTCCGCAAACGGAGGACCGCCAGGGAGCCCTGCCATGTACGTTTATTCCTCCTGCTGCTTATTTCCAGAGCTGAACCCATTACTGCGCTGTTTATGGGCAGCGTTTCAAAAGGCAATCTTTCAATCGGGCGTGTTTAAAGAATTGATTGGAGGCCAAATTACCCTCTCCCGGAGTGTGCGGAGAAACAGCACATTATCTCCAGTGTTTAAGGGCCTCTCCCTCTCCCTCCCTCTCTCCAGCTGCTGGAGGGGCAGCCCCTATTCTCCTTGGGGCTCCCACTTTCCTTGAGGGGTGTCATTAGGCGGGCCCAGGGTCCAGCCTCTTTTACAGATGAGCGTCACCGGATTTGAGGCTTGCCGTGCTCCCAGCTGAGCATCCAGAAGACCAGCAGTTTGAACTGGAGCAGTGTGGTCCAGTGGTTAGAGCAGGAGCCCCCAGCACGCCACCCTCCTGATGTCACTGATTTTATTGTACAGTGGTACCTCAGGTTAAGTACTTAATTCATTCCGGAGGTCTCTACTTAACCTGAAACTGTTCTTAACCTGAGGCACCACTTTAGCTAATGGGGCCTCCCGCTGCTGCCGCGCCGCCAGAACATGGTTTCCGTTCTCATCCTGAAGCAAAGTTCTTAACCCGAGGTACTATTTCTGGGTTAGCAGAGTCTGTAACCTGAAGCATCTGTAACTGGAGGTACCACTGTACTCAAAGCCCACCTTCCCGAACACATAGAGTGAACTGTCCGCAGTCCTGACTCCACATATAGAGTGAGCTATCCTTGGTCCTGATAATCTGCAGCTCCTCCTGAATTTCTATTGTGTCTGGGTTAGAGAGTCGAAGGAGGACCTGGGAGAGGCCAGGGTTCAAATCCCCACACTCAGCCATGAGGCCAGTTACTGCTTCTCAGCGTAGCCTCCCTCACAGGGTTGTTGTGGAGATTAAATGAGGAGAGGGGAGAACCGTGCATGACGCCTTAGGCTCCTTGGAGAAATAGATGGACTATAAATGCAATAGACAGGTAGATAAATAATATAGACAGATAGATATGTAATAGACAGAGACAGACAGACAGACAGATAGCCTGGCTTGAAAAGCAGTGAGGAGGTGGAAGGGTGACAGAGAGCTGGGTGGGGTCATTCTCTGGGCACACAAACCCTTCCTCTCCCAGGATCTTCAAGGCATGATTGTCCATCAACAGCCAATAAATTTCCTACAGATTGAAGGCTGTCGAAGTCCCTTGGGAGACTTCATTTCCCCCCTTCCTTTCTCTTTCTCTCATTTCAGGGAATTAAATGCACTTAACACCAGCTCTTTAAAATAAAACAGCTTAGCATTTTCCACATCCTTGCTAATGGCTGGAGACGGAGGCGGCGGTTGAGAGGGGGTGGAGGAGAGAGGAGGGGACCCAGCGTTACTCCTGCTGCAGCAGCCTCCTTGGAGGACTTCGCCTGACAACTCATTTGCATCTGTGCAAAATCCCCAAACTGTCCCCTGGGTAAGCCGGATGCAGAACGTTCATCTTCCCAGAGCAGGTGGTCGTAAATGGGTATAAGGAAGCATTGCCTAGGTGACTGCTGGTGGTTTGAGATGGTGCTGAGTCCTGCCTCCCTGTCTTCAGCTACCTGCTATTCTCAGTGCACCCCAAAGCCTTCTTTCAGGCCCAGAGCATCCGCTTGGCTTGCAGAAGGCCCCATATGCAACCCTCCCATCTCTGGGCACTGGTCGGTATAGACAATTCTGAGGTAGGTGGACACCAAGCCTGATTTGGTATAGAAGGCCCCAGGTCCAACCTTCACATCTCCAGGTCGGGCTGCCGGAAATCCCAGAGAGCTGCTGCCAGTCAGTGCACGCAACACTGAACCATATGCACCAGTGGTTTGATTCAATATAAGGCACCTTCCTCTGTCTGTGACCTGCTACCTCATTCCTTTAAGCAGGAGCTGCCTTTAAGCAGGGGCTCAGAGGCCCAGTTGTCGTGTCTGCCCACATTACATCCACCATGCTCAGTATCATCCTCTCAGGCCACCAGCAGCTCTGTGGAATCTCAGGCTACCCCCATCTTGGGTTAGCAGTCCCTTTTTAACAGGAGCTTTTCAGGGACTGGCAAGCGGGGAAGTTCTGCATGCCATGCAGGTCCTCTCTGCCCCTGAGTGACAGGGCAGGCTTCCCTCTTCCCTGTCCTCATCAAATGACACAAAGGGGGACACGCAGCCTAGAGCCTGAAGGCATGTTTTGTCTTAGCCTTTCAGGGTGTGTTCCTCCACAGCGTTGAGTCTTTGAAGCGTGGTGCCACCTTCCTTTCTGAGAGAAGTGCCAGCTTTTAACCGGAGGGCAGAGCTGGAACTCAAAGCCGACCCTGGCGTAGGAGGTCCCGGGGTCAACTCCAGCTTCTGATCACCCAGGCCCTGCAGGCCAGCAACTCGGAGGCGTGTGTGATGTGTTTCACTGCACCAGGACAACCCTGGTGGGGGGAAAAAACCCCTTGCAGTCTCTGACGCACAGGTGAGGCCAGGTAGCTTAGTAGCCACAAAGACCTCCTGCCCCATCACAGTTTCCTTATACGATGCTTCTAAATTTCCTTACAGATACCGTATTTTTTGCTCTATAAGACTCACCTTTTCCCTCCTAAAAAGTAAGGGGAAATGTGTGTGCGTCTTATGGAGCGAATGCAGGCTGCGCAGCTATCCCAGAAGCCAGAACAGCAAGAGGGATCGCTGATTTCACTACGTAGCGATCCCTCTTGCAGATTCAGAATATTTTTTTCTTGTTTTCCTCCTCCAAAAACTAGATGCATCTTGTGGTCTGGTGCGTCTTATGGAGCGAAAAATATGGTGTTTTCTCTTTCAGCAGGCGGAACATAGATAAGAAGAGTGTCCTGGATCAGTCCCATTGGCCATCTAGTCCAGGATTCTGTCTTCACAGGAGCCAACCAGATGCCTGTAGGAAACTTGGAAACAGGATCCGAACACAAAGGCCCTCTCCCCTTCTGGGGTCTCCAGCAACTGCCACTCAGAGGCATCACATCACCTCCATCAATTTCTCCAGTCCTTTTTGGACCCTCTTCTCTCTCTGCCATTACCCACAAGCCTGTTTTATCTCCCACGCCGAATCTTTCTCCTGCCTCACATTCATCAAAGCCCTCCCCTCCCCACTCCCCAGAAAGCCTTGCCTACCTTTAATCCATCGCCGGCGCCCGAGAATGACACATGCCGCGTTTAATTAACTTTATTGATATTCAGAAATTAAGAGAATGACTAAAGGTAATTGCTCATTAAAAATCATTAAACTGACGCAGCAGGCATCAAGCAGCCTACCTCCCTGCTTTTTCCAATTAAGGCAACCTCCACTCTCCTGCCCCTCCGCGTTTCTCGCCCCAAAGCCCTGTGGGCAGCAGGAAGTGGGGCCGTCCTGCCTCTACCCCACGCCGGGCGGCTGCTGACACGTCCCTCGGGCAGGAGAGGCATCCGGCTGGATGAAGGCAGCGACGCCGGGGGAACGAAACAGCACGGCAGGTCTGAGCTGGCGCCTGGAAGGACACAGATTGCTTCATGTCGCTGCATTCCACAGCTCCGAGGCTGGCAGGTGAATGCGTGCCCTTCTCTCTCTCGTTTTATTTAATGTGCATTTTAGAAGCATGTGGAAATATCCTGCGTCATCAACCACTTTGTGGAAAGTGTGCGTGTGTGTGTTTGGGGCTACATTTCATGCATGCTTTTTTTTTTTAAGTTCTCTTCCTGCTTCATCCACATTCACCCCCAAAAAGGCCATTTTCTGCGTGCTGAATAAATTCTGCAACTCAAACGGCATGAGGTGCCAATGCATCGGGGCTGTGGAATTTATTCTGCTTGCAGAATTCTGCAACTCAACCACATTTTGATGTTTAAATGTTGTATTTTGATCTTGTTTTTAAGTTATATTTCAATCAACTTGTTTTATTATTGGTTGTTTTTTTATTTCAATCAACTTGTTTCTTATTATTGTTTTTATTTCAATCGGCTTATTTTTTTATTATTTATTATATTTCAATTGACTTGTTTTTTTATTATTTGTTGTTAGCCGCCCTGAGCCCGGTCTTGGCTGGGGAGGGCGGGGTATAAATAAAATTTATTATTATTATTATTATTATTATTATTATTATTATTATTATTATTATTTGCATCTCACGTCATCAGAGCCACAGTCAAGCGACCGGGAATGGGGCACTCTCTGTGAACGTTGAAAGGTAAAAGATCCATTGCTCCACCCACTTTTGCTTCTGGTCCCGCCCACCACAGGCATGAAGGTTTCCCAGAAAGGAAGGGGGGGCACTCAAGCCCCACAAGCTTTCCTGTTTGAGACAGAAGCCACGAAGGATCGCTCTGCGTATAAAGGCGACTAAGAAGGAAGACGGTGAAGGAAATCTGGGGGAACCTCACACAGGCCTAGGAACTTGAGTCAGTTGTGGCAGGAAGGGGGGAAGAGGAGGCAGAGGCTGGTGGACCAGGGGTTGAAAAGGAAAGGAAGAAGGAAGAAGAACATGGGAAGAGGGAGGTAAGGGGGAGATGGGGAGCCTGTTGTGGGGACAGGGGGAAGGAAAGTCCTGCTGAATGGAAGGTATGGATTTGCTGCCAAGGACGGGAGCAGGAGCAGGAGAGGCAGAGGCCGCTGACAGCAGCCTGTGCCCAATACGACCCAAATTGAAATGGAACAGACTCTGCCCCAGTGCATCCCTCGCAAATTAATCTCCAGATTAAGCTAATGCGGCGTTTGCTGTTCCGCCTTATCTGGTCCCAGCCAGAGAGCCGGAGAACTGAGCCCTCCTGCTTCGCGCACACACGGTGCTGCATTCCAATTTTTCCTTAAAGCAGCCGCAAAAGTTGCAGACGCATGTGATTCTTTGGGGCTGCGGTTGGAGTGGGGGCAGGACCCACATCCCTGCTACGGAATTGGCACTCGCCAATCAACACCCCCGTGGCCTTGCCTGGATACACAAACCTGCTCCCTTTGGCTATTTATTATTTTTATTCCGTTGAAAACACCTGGGGACTTTGGGATGAGGGTCTGTAAAAGAGGATTGGGCAAATTCACGGAGGAGGAGGAGAAGTGGAGGGCTATTGATGGCTATTAGCCACAGTGGCTCTGCTCTGCCTCCACAACCAGAGGCAGAAATGCTTCTGAATACCAGCTGCTGGAAACCCCAGGAAGGGAGAGGGATCTTGTGTTCAAGTCCTGATTGCAGGTTTCGCACAATGGGCTTCTGGTTGGCCACTGTGAGAACAGGATACTGGACCAGATGGGTCATTGGCCTCATCCAGAAGGCTCTTCTTATTTTCTGATGTGGGAATGGCTTCTTTGATGACCCATTTAAATTGCAAGCTGCCCCCTTATAACATAAGCAGATCCTGATTCAGAGCAATTGTCCTATCTAGTTTATTACGACAATGCAACAAAACAAGTTTCTCCCGCTGCAGACTCTACAGTGTGGGTAGGCAAACTAAGGCCTGGGGGCCAGATGTGCCCCAATCGCCTTCTAAATCCAACAGTCCGGGAATCAGCGTGTTTTTACATGAGTAGAATGTGCCCTTATTTAAAATGCATCTCTGGGTTATTTGTGGGGCATAGGAATCTGTTCATTCCCTCCCCAAATATATAGTCTGGGCCCCCACAAGGTCTGAGGGACAGTGGACCGGCCCCCTGCTGAAACAGTTTGCTGACCCCTGCTCTGGAGCCACAGCAGGCGCTACAACCTTCCGACAGCTTGGCCTTGGCCCCAAAGGCGCATTCCTCCGTTGTCTCCCAAGACAAACGGATGCCAGTCTGTAGGTTTCACTTCTAGCCAAAGGCGTTCTGCATATGCTCAGAGATGCCGTGAGCTACCAGTTCACATGGGACAGAGCTGGCCTGCTCAGCCCTCTCACGCCCTCAGCCCCGATGGCATGAACATGGGATTGTGAGACAGTATGCCAGCTTCCAAGGCACTTAGGAACCCAGGAAGCAGCCTTATTCCAAGTCCGTCTAGCTCAGTATTGTCTACACTGACTGGCAGCAGCTCCCAGCCCTTCTTGCAGATGCCACCGGTAGGAATTGAGCTGGGGGCCTTCTGCTCCACCACTGAGCTACAACCCTCTTCGCTAAATACATCCCTTCCATTCGCTTGGTGAAAACTCCGCCTTCTGCAAGCCTTTGAGAATGGCAGTTGTTGTTGTTGTTTAGTCATTTAGTTGTGTCCGACTCTTTGTGACCCCCTGGACCAGAGCACGCCAGGCACTCCTGTCTTCCATTGCCTGCCGCAGTTTGGTCAAACTCATGTTGGTAGCTTCGAGAACACTGTCCCACCATCTCGTCTTCTGTCGTCCCCTTCTCCTTGCGCCCTCCATCTTTCCCAACATCAGGGTCTTTTCCAGGGAGTCTTCTCTTCTCATGAGGTGGCCCAAGTATTGGAGCCTCAGCTTCAGGATCTGTCCTTCCAGTGAGCACCCAGGGCTGATTTCCTTCAGAATGGAGAGGTCTGATCTTCTTGCAGCCCATGGGACTCTCAAGAGTCTCCTCCAGCATCATAATTCAAAAGCATAAATTCTTCGGCAATCAGCCTTCTTGATGGTCCAGCTCTCACTTCCATACATCACGACTGGGAAAACCATAGCTTTTACTATATGGACCTTTGTTGGCAAGGTGATGTCTCTGCTTTTTAAGATGCTGTCTAGGTTTGTCATCGCTTTTCTCCCAAGGAGCAGGCGTCTTTTAATTTCGTGACTGCTGTCACCATCTGCAGTGATCGTGGAGCCCAAGAAAGTAAAATCTCTCACTGCCTCCATTTCTTCCCCTTCTATTTGCCAGGAGGTGATGGGACCAGTGGCCATGATCTTCGTTTTTTTTGATGTTGAGCTTCAGACCATATTTTGCGCTCTCCTCTTTCACCCTCATTAAAAAGTTCTTTGATTCCTCCTCACTTCCTGCCATCAAGGTTGTGTCATCTGCATATCTGAGGTTGAGAGCGGCAGTTACCCCACGACAACTTTGTTATGTGTGTGTGTGGGGGGGCTCCCTCTTGCCCCCTTAAAGCCCCAGGAGCCACCTCACAAGCCATTCCCTGAGACCCGCCAGCACTAGCTCTGGGGAGGAGCCACAGTCAAGACAGAGATCCCGTTACATAAAGGAGCCATATGTTGGCCGTGCTAATCCCAGGGTTGTGATCAACGCTAAAGATGTCAACATATCCCTCCTGAGTCCAATGGTAACACAACACCTGTGCTGTTCCCTCTCTAGGGGTGGGTGGGGGAATCTGTAGGATGTGGGGGGCCCCTCTGTCACCATGTAGGGGGCCAGCAACCCAGTGTGGCTTCTGAGGCAAGAGGGCATTTAAAAGGAAAGCCAATCCATTTGTTGCCATTTCTCTCTCTGAAAAAGCATTGCACAGAATTTGGTCACGTCCAAACCATCCCTCTCATAGAACCATAGAATTGTGGGGTTGGGAGGGACCCCAAGGGTCATCTAGTCCAACCCCCTGCAATGGAGGAATCACAGCTAAAGCATCCCTGCGCTTCAGCCCAGCAATGCTCCTATAAACAGTCACGGCTTCCCCCAAAGGATTCTGGGAGCTGTGCATTAAGGGTGCTGAGCGTTGTTAGACGATGCCGCATGGCGTTACAGTTCCCAGAGCTGGAATTTTCCCTATTTTATTTTTTATTTGTTTCATAAAATTTATGCATTGCTTAACATACCCTTAAAGTAGTTTACAAAAAGAAAATCAATTTACATCAATACTTTAAAATGCTGAAACAGATTAAAACTCACCTCAGCTTTCTAAGCTCCTGGACAGCCTTGCCCAAACATGAATGTTTTTAGCAGGTGTCAAAAAGAGTGCAGGGAAAGGGCCCTGCTTGAGGTGAACAGGCAATAATCATGGTTTCTCCCAAAGGATTCTTGGAGCCGTGCTGTGTTAAGGGTGCCAAGAGACGTTTGGAGACGCCGCGCAGCGCTACAGTTCCCAGAGTGGTTTCTCAACCAATCTCCCATCACAGGGAACTCTGGGGATTTGTAGCTCTGGCTGTGGAGTGTGTGTGTGTGTGTGTGTGTGTGTGTGTGTGTGTGTGTGTACGACTCTCATCACCTTTAACAAACTACACTTCCCAGAATTCTTTGGGGGAAGCCATGATTGTTTGAAGTAGGTGCTTTAAATGGATGGTGTGAATGTGGCCTTTAAGAGAGGGGGAAAGAGATGGGGGAAGGCCCACAAATGCCACGACCTGAATGAATGAAGCCATTTCAGCCTCACAGCAGACCACTAGGCCACCTTGCCTAGCGTTGCTTGGACTTAAGGTGGAAGCTTTCTGTGTAGAGGATCCAAGGTTCAGACCCCCAAGATCATCTTCAGGAAGGGCTGGGAAAGACTCCTGACCTGGAACCCTGGACAGCTGCTGCCAGTCAGTGCAGACAACACTGAGTTAAAGGGACCAAGGGTATGACTTAGTACACATGGTCTTCAGGGTCTCAAGCAGGAATTCTTGTGGGATGTGAAACACAAGAGCAGTCAAGTACAACATCCCTAGAGTGGACATAAAAGGGAATGTCTGGACCAGCCAGTCGGAACTTCCTTTTTATCCTGCCTGGGACAGATTTCCTCTGCATGTGACTAGAGGTGGGCGTGGCCTCACCTGTGCAGGTAACAGAAGCATAGGACTGGCTGCCATCACTCTCTCTCTGACTACTTTTGTTGAAGAAGCAACATCTGCTTAGCCAAAGATGCTAGAGAGGACAAAGGGACTGTTTCCTTATGAGACAATTTCCAGGTGTATGTTACTTTTCTAAGCTAAGTCTGCCTTCTGGGATCCAATTGTGAACAGAATGTGAGTGAGTAAACTCTTTTAATACTTTTATGGAAGACTGTCGTGTCTTATCTTTTTATGAGGGACTAAAGGGGAATTACCTTTAAAACATATTATAGAGGCTTTAGCGAGCCTGAGCAAACGTACCCGCTGTGTAAGTTTAAAAAAGAGGAATGTTACTCTGCTTAATTCTGGAACTGGTTAACACAAATTGGAAAGGCTATAATCAAACAATATATCCTCTCCTGCATCCCTGAACATTCCCACAGATCTCCCCCCAGCCCTACCTGGAGATGCCTTTGGAAATTGAACTCAGGGCTTCTGTATACAAAGCAGGGGCTCTACTAAAGTGCTGTGTCCCTTCCCTCACAAATAAAGTGAGGCTCCAGTCCTCATGGTTCTGAACTCAAGGCTGATTTGAACAGGAACACAGAATACTGCCTTTCTTCCTTGGTTCGTGCCGTGGGTTTTCTTCAGTTATCCAATAATATGCATGCATTTGTTGTTGTTTCGTCATGTCTGACTCTTTGTGACCCCCTGGACCTGAGCACGCCAGGCACTCCTGTCTTCCACTGCCTCCCGCAGTTTGGTCAAACTCCTGCTGGTAGCTTCGAGAACACTGTCCCACCATCTCGTCCTCTGTCGTCCCCTTCTCCTTGGGCCCTCCATCTTTCCCAACATCAGGGTCTTTTCCAGGGAGTCTTCTCATCTCATGAGGTGGCCAAAGTACTGGAGCCTCAGCTTCAGGATCTGTCCTTCCAGTGAGCACTCAGGGCTGATTTCCTTCAGAATGGAGAGGTTTGATCTTCTTGCAGTCCATGGGACTCTCAAGAGTCTCCTCCAGCACCAGAATTCAAAAGCATCCATTCTTTGGCGATCAGCCTTCTTTATGGTCCAGATCTCATTTCCATACATCACCACTGGGAAAACCAGAGCTTTAACTATACAATATGTATGCATACTTCAGTATATTTATTTGCCACATCCATCTAGCTCAGCACTATCCCTAACCAGAAAGTAAGATTCCAGTCCTCAGCAGACAACTGAGACACCCTCACCCAGTTTTCAGATGGAGAACGCTCCCAGCCCAACCTGGAGATGCCAGTGGGGCCTTCTGCATGCAAGGCAGGTGTTCCCCCTTGCACCATGGAGCTCCTTCACAGGGAGGGGGGTCAGCAGTGAGAAAGTGCGGGGTGGATTTCGGAAGCTCACCGCAGCGAGAAGTGGAACAGAAAAGCTTTCTAAGCAAGTGGGGAGAGGTGGGCAGCGGGAGCTGGAGTACCTGCCAATGTACTGGAGGAAATGAGCCTCCGTTCGCCCCCCCCCGCCCCCTCAGGATTCCAGCCTGCCTGACCTCTATTAACCAGGGTTAGCTTTGTTTCAGTTGCCTGCCTCCGTGGGGAAGCTGCAGCACTGATGTCCTTGACTGCCCTCGCCAAGCAGAGCGAGGAAGGGAGGGAGGGATGTCCCTGGCCACATATGTGCAGAGACAAAAAGGCTTTAGCGATGGACAGAGGGGCAACGGGAACAAGAGGCCAAAGAACGGCAGCCGCCGGTTCCAGATAAGGCAGGAGAGGGGGAATTGCATCCAGGTCTCCTTCTGATATCAGAAATCCCCCAGTTCGCTCTTCCTCAAACAATGCATGAAATGAAACTCAGGTTATCCTCTGAGATTCGCGCGGCTCCAGAGCTGAGCTACGTTCATTATCCTGAAAGCAAAGCTTCCAGTCCTCCTGGTTCCATGGCTCCAACTCAAAAACAATAGAAAAACATGTCTCTTAAGGATAACTGTACCTGTGAATGCATCTGTCTATCTATCATCTATCATCATCTATATCTCTATCATCTATCTATATCTATCTATATCTGTCTATCATCTATATCTCCATCATCTAGATCTATATATCATCTATCTATCTATGTATCGGGGACGCGGGTGGCGCTGTGGGTTAAACCATAGAGCCTAGGACTTGCTGATCAGAAGGTCGGTGGTTCGAATCCCCACGACAGGGTGAGCTCCCATAGCTCGGTCCCTGCTCCTGCCAACCTAGCAGTTCAAAAGCATGTCAAAGTGCAATAGATAAATAGGTACTGCTCCGGCGGGAAGGTAAACGGCATTTCCGTGCACTGCACTGGTTCTCCAGAAGCGGCTTAGTCATGCTGGCCACATGACCCGGAAGCTGTACGCCGGCTCCCTCGGTCTATAGAGCGAGATGAGCGCCGCAACCCCAGAGTCGGTCACGAATGGACCTAATGGTCAGGGGTCCCTTTACCTTATCTATCTATCTATCTCTCTCTCTCTCTCTCTCTCTCTCTCTATCTATCTATCTATCATCTATCTATCATCTATCTATATCTATCTATCTATCTATCTATCATCTATCTATCTATCATCTATCTATCTATCTATCTATCTATCTATCTATCTATCTATCTATCATCATTACAGTGTAGCACACTGTTAAACTGTGGAACTCCCTCCCACTGGAGGCAGGGATGACCACCAATTTAGATGGCATTAAAAGAGGATTAGACAAAATCATGGAGGAGGAGAGGATGATCATTGGCTGCTAGCCAGGACGGGTCTGCTCTGCCTCCACAGCTGGAGGCAGCGATGCTTCTGAATACCAGTTGCTGGAAGAAGGCACAGGAAGGGAGAGTTGCTCAAATCCTGCTCAAATCATAGAATTGTAGAGTTGGAATCTCATCTGAAGTATGCATTGTGGGAATGTTCAGGGATGCAGGAGAGGACATATTGTCCGATTATAGCCTTTCCAACTTGAGTTAACAAGTTCACAATTTAGCAGAGTAATATTCCCCTTTCTAAACTCAGCGGATGCATTTGCTCAGACTCGCTAAAGCTTCTATAATAACTGTGCTGGTATTTTCCCCTTATTCCCTCATAAAAGATAAGGCACGACACAGTCTTCTATAAAAGTATAAAGAGTTTACTCACTCACATTCTGATCACAATTGGATCCCAGAAGGCAGACTTAGCTTAGAAAAGTAACATACACCTGGAAACTATCTCATAAGGAGACAGTCCCTTTGTCCTCCAAGAAGGCATCTTGGGCTAAGCAGATGTTGCTTCTTCGGTGCATGTAGTCAGAAGGGGGAGAGGTGGCTGCCCTGCCCTGTGCTTTTGTCATTACCTACACAGGTGAGGCCACACCCACCTCTAGTCACATGCAGAGGAAGTCTGTCCCAGCCCAGAAGGAAACAGGAAGTTTACCTGCTGGCTGGACAAACATTCCTCCCCATGTGTAAACATGTTCACTCTAGGAATGTTGTACTTGACTGCTCTTGTGTTCCACATTCCACATGCATGACAGGTGGCCATCCAACCTCTGCTTAAAAAACTCCAAGGAGGCGATTCCACCACCTTCCAAGGAAATCTGTTCTACTGTTGAACAGCTCTTACTCTCAGAAAGTGTATCTGAAGAAGTGTGCATGCACACGAAAGCATACCAAGAACTAACTTAGTTGGTCTTTAAGGTGCTACTGGAAGGAATTTTTTTATTTTGACTATGGCAGACCAACACGGCTACCTATCTGTCTCAGAAAGTTCTTCCTAATGTTTAACAAGAATCTCCTTTCTGGCTGGCCGCTGTGAGAACAGGATGTTGGATTGATGGACCACTGACCCGAACCAGCAGATTACATATATTTGTGAAAATAACACACAGCAAGCAATTATGGCAGGGGAAATAGCTTGCAAATGTGTGTCCACGAAATTAGCAAAAAAATACTGATGAATTTTCACGACGACTCTGGGCAGGGAGAGAGATGGGTTTGCAAATGGATGCAGAAATGCAGGGAATTTGTGTGAAGACTGGAAAAAAACAGGGAGCAGAGAGGAACCAAGATTTGTCCAACATTAGTTAGAGAAGAGGGATCGTTCCCATAGTTTCAGCTTCTCTCCGCACCGAGTGGACAAGCTAAAATCTTGGCTTCTGCAGCATCTTTGCAAGAGGCACCCGAGCAAATCAGTATTGGCATCCTGCCGGCTTTTTAGGAAGCACCTGTTTACCCAGGCATTCCCTTGATCTCTCGACCCAAGCCTCCTGCTTTAATTGCCGCGCTGTCTGATTGCCTGCTTCAATTATGCTCGTTTATTTCAGCGTTTTAGAAGGGATCGTTTCGCTGTTGGGTTTTTCGCGATTCACCTTTTGATATTTCTGTGCCTGCTTTGCACACCTTGCAAGCTGCTTCGGCAAGTATGTTGGCGTTAAGCAGTAAATAAATTCCATAATCACCTTCCGAACCTTCACGGGAGGCAGCCCACCAGAAGCTCCAAAGGAAAACCACTCCCCCTCTTGCAGTTTCCAGGAACTGGGATTCAGAAACATTATGGGGGCACAGCATAGCCAACCTGACTAACATAGGTGCCAACTCCCTGGGGCCCTGGGTGCCCGGCACCCACATAATTCCCCATTAAGGCGCTGGGCACCCACAAATTTCAGTGCCAGGGCAATGCACGCTGCATGGCACCCATGGCCCCAGGCACTCCTGCTGGCTAATAGGCAATGATAATAATAATAATAATAATAATAATAATAATAATAATAATAATAATAATAATAATGCCCCCCAGGACCCATACCTGCCCCTCTCCTCCTCTCAGAATCTCCTGCTTCCCTTGGTTTAATGGCAGAGCTGGTCCTCTAGCAACCTTTGGGAAGCTCATAATGAGATAATCCATTTTCTCCTCCCTCTTCATTTTTTTTTTTGGGGGGGGGAGATCACACCCCTCCCCCACTCCAAGTAGCTGCCCGTCAGAAAGCCACGCCACTCCTCCTCAAGGAGAAAGATGTAACACGCTCCCCAGATCCCCTTAGCGAGATTAATTACGAGGTGCCCGGCCCCAGCTAAAAATACAGATATCTCTGGAAAGCTGTAATTTTCCTGCACTCAGAGCAGAAAGAGAAACGCAGGCCTGCCGGCGCATCGCGTTCCCTCGCCGCCTCTTCCACCGCCTCCACACAGAGAAAAACCTGCTTGGTGGGTTGCCAGGGTCGATTTCCCTCAGGCGCCAAAGGGGCCTCCTCAGACCAGCATCTGGTCTCCTCAGGTGATCTTCCGATCTGCCCCTGGTGAACACAGCGGCACACTGTGATGCGCCCCAATTCCGATGCTTGGGGTGGCGATCCGAACTCCCTGGCTGAAGCCCCCTTCTCAGCCTGCACATCACTGACTAAGTTGCCCCTTATAGAAGCTCACCGAACAACGGACCCACAGCCCTCTCCCGGGGGGAAAAAGATGTATCTCTTTCTTGCTCTCAAAGACATATTTATGTATCTACACAGCAAACTTTGCTCTGGCAACTACGAAAATGTGAGCTGGTCTGCAAAAAGTTTGAGGTGGCAGGTGGAATTTTATTTTATTTTATTGTATGTTTAGCTGTAGAGCAGGCACCCCCCCCAACCGTTGGCCCTCCATATGTTTTGGACTACAATTCCCATGATCTCTGACCACTGGTCCTATTAGCTAGGGATTATGGGAGTTGTAGGCCAAAACATCTGGAGGGCCGCAGGTTGGGGGTGCCTGGTGCAGAGGAACCAAAGGCATGGTTTGCCATTGTGGAAACACAGATCCCGTGGACCTCCGATGAAGTTGAAGGGTGGAAGATTCAAGACAGATAAAAAGACACACACGCCCCTTCATGCAGCGTATAGTTAGACTATGGAACTCTCTGCCACAGGAGGCAGTGATGGCCACCAAACTACATGGCTCTAGAAGAGGGTTAGACAAATTCATGGTGGAGGAGAGGGCTATTGATGGCTACTTGTCAGGATGCCTTTGGTCTGCCAGAAGCCTTCTGGTCAAGAATCCTGATCTCATAGTGGCCAACCAGAAAGCAGGATTTGAGTACAAGAGGAATCTTCCCTCCTATGGTTTCCAGCAGCTGGTATTCAGAAGCCTTCGTTACATATCTTTAGGCACGAGGTGAAAACGTTTCAAGCTTTATGAGGAATGGTTGAAGGAGTTGGGGATGTTAACCTGGAAAACAGGAGACTGCTTGGCAGGGGGTTGGACTCGATGGCCCTTGTGGTCTCTTCCAACTCTATGATTCTATGATTCTATGATTCTATGATTCTATTCTATTTTGGAGCCTCCATTGGCTCCCAGGACATTTCCCAGCACAATACAAAGTGTTGGTGCTGACCTTTCAAGCCCTAAACGGCCTCAAAGGTCCAGTATACCTGAAGAACATCTCCACCCCCATTGTTCAGCCCGGACACTGAGGTCCAGCACTGAGGGCCTTCTGGTGGTTCCCTCCCTGCAAGAAGTGAGGTTACAGGGAACCAGGCGGAGGGCCTTCTCGGTGGTGGCGCCCGCCCTGTGGAAAGCCCTTCTGTCAGATGTGAAAGAAATGAACAACTACCTGCCTTTTAGGAGACACCTGAAGGCAGCCCTGTATCAGGAAGTTTTTTATGTCTAATATTTTACAAATTTTTAGGTGCTGTAAGCCACCCAGAGTGGCTGGGGAAACCCAGCCAGATGGGTAGGGTATAAATAATAAGATTGTTATTGTTATTATATGGTGGCCATCTTCAGATATCTCAAGGGCTGTCACATGGCCAATGGCTTCAAGTGTTGATCCGTCATGGTTGCTTCAGCTGAGATTCCTGCATTGCAGGGGGTTGGACTAGATGACCCTGTGGGGTCCCTTCCCGCTCTGCAGTTCTTTGATTCAACCAGGCATTTGGCCGAATACCATTCCATGGCTTTTTATATGTGTTTGTGGGAGGGGGTGTCACCGGCTTGTTTTTGTTTTATTATGTATTTTGTATTTTCATTTTGTATTTTTCTGTTGCAAACCACCCTGTTGCAGTGTGGTATACAAATAATAACAACAACAACAATAATAATAGCTGCCTTCCACCATAGAGGCAGAACATAGGCATCTGGGCTAGTTGCCACAGATCGCCTTCTGCTCCATGAAATGATTTGACTGCCTGCTGCAGCAACTGCTGGGAACTGGCTGATTCCTAATCGCATTTCTCTTGCTTCTTTCATTTCCGATATTGAATTTTAATGTGCTACAATTTGCATTCCACGGGATTTCACACTGTAGGACAATAAAAGACAATGGAAGGAATGAAAGAAGCAATAAATATATATATATATTGTAACAAAATCAATGTGGATGTTTAATGCAGACCTCCCAAATGGTGGTTCATGGTTCATGGGTCACACTTTGAGAGCCCCCATCCAAAGGTGATAGACGGGCTCCATCACTGGGGTGCAGCCTTCAATCTGGGTGTGCTCTGACTCTCGAGGAGACGGCCTTCAAAGCCCCATTGCAGCTCCTCTGGCTGTACTCCTTCAGCTCTGAAAGAGGCTGCCCCACGGGGGCTTCCAAAGCCGCCAGGGTGTTTTAAAAGGGCCGCAACAGCTTTCTCTGCCCGCTTTTATGAAACCCTGCTCACTGTTTAATAGAACGTTTAGCTTCACAAGGGATCTGCTTGTACTTATTGCAGAAGGTTTAACAGCTCTCTCAAAGCACATCCAGCAAGGTTTGCCTCTCCAGGTGGGGAGGGCAGAATGGAAGGCGGAACAATGTGAGCCATGGACTTGTAAGGCTGCAAGGGACCCCCAGGGGTCATCCAGTCCAACCCGCTGCTGCAACGCAGGAATCGCGTCTCAAGAATCCCTGGCCCCTATTTCCCTCCCAGAGCTACAATTCCTGGAGCCGCTCTCAGCCATCATTCTCTGGGAACTCTGGGAAGGGGAGAGGGGCCTCAAATAACACTCAGCACCTTTGATAAACTACAGTTCCCAGAATTCTTTGGGGGGAAGCTGTGGCTGCTGAAAGTAATAATAATAGCTGCTGCTGAACAATAATAGCAGCTGCTGAAAGTAATATTAATAATAATAATAATAATAATAATAATAATAATAATAATAATAATAATAAATTTTATTTATACCCTCCCTCCCCGGCCAGAGCCGGGCTCAGGGCGGCTAACACCAATAAAATCACAGTAAAAACATAATAGGGGGGAAAAACAATTTAAAATACAGGTTAAAATGCAATGTAAAAAGCAGCCTCATTTTAAAAGTAGCCGATAGATCAAGACTATAAGGGGAGGGCAACATAAGGGTCAGACTGAGTCCAAACCAAAGGCCTGGCGGTCATCAAAGTGTCATCAAAGTGACTTTTAAGTGCTTGTTGTGAATGCTGCCCCTAGCAGGACTCAGCAGGGAGGAGAAGGAGGAGGAGGGGGGAAATATTAGGCGTTAGCTCCGCCTTTCACTGGCTGTGGCTCCGCCCTGTCTTTCTGTCCCCCCCCCCTCAAAAGCAGCCCCCTGCCAGCAAGATTTCTCTCCCTCCATTCCAAGGCACCCAAGAAGAGTTCAAGATGTGCGACACCAGTTTGGCTTTTTTAAAAAAACACACACACACCCTGCGATTTCGACACTTAGCGGTTCATGTTCCTTTCGCCTCCTGGCCCCAGGAGATGCCGGATGGCGCGCAGTTCTCCTCTGGCTCCATCCCAGGAGCCGGGAGTTTGCTAAAAGGTTAGCCCACCGTCCTCGCTCCCCCGAGGACGCGCTTCTGGTGCCCTGAGGCGTCCGCTGAGAGCCAGCTGCTACACACACACACACACACACACACACACACACACAGAGAGAGAGAGAGAGAGAGAGAGAGAGAGAGAGAGAGAGAGAGAGATAGCGATAGAGAGAGAGAGACGAACAGAGCGCACCAAACTCCGAGGGAAAGAAAGCGCCAGCTGTCCGCCACGTGTGGCTTCCAAGACGCCCCCCTCTCCTCCCCATTACAGTGGTACCTCGGGTTACAGACGTTTCAGGTTACAGACGTTTCAGGTTACAGACTCCGCTAACCCAGAAATAGTACCTCGGGTTAAGAACTTTGCTTCAGGATGAGAACAGAAATCGTGCTCTGGCGGCGCAGCGGCAGCAGGAGGCCCCATTAGCTAAAGTGGTGCTTCAGGTTAAGAACAGTTTCAGGTTAAGAACGGACCTCCAGAACGAAATAAGTGCTTAACCCGAGGTGCCACTGTATATGCAAAGCGGCTAAGACAGTACCAGCTAATTGCCCCAAAATGAACGCGGAGGCGGGTGAGGACTGAGTCAGGGGTTCGGAGCGGCCGACACAACTCGCTCCAGGCTCGTCGTTAGTTTCGGAACGTGCGAAGACGCCTTAGACCGAGTCAGACCGTCGGCTCCAGTTTTAGCCAGTGCCGGATTAAACCCTGCGGAGGCCCTTAGGCAATCGGAATTATCTCGCGCCGCCCTCGCAAATTATCTCCTAATACGTTTGTTATTTTACCAACCCACAATTTTAATAAGACAATTTTATTTCCAAAATCAAACCAATATTATTTTGATTTTTTGTGGGGCCCATAGGCAGTATTGCATTTAGCCCAGTACTGTTGGCACTGACTGGCAGCAGCAGCAGCTCTCATGAGTTGCAGGCATTACCAAAGGAGGTGCAAATGGGAATCGAACCTGGAACCCCCCCTGCATGAAAAGTAAGGACTCTAAGCCTTCCCTAAGGTGCTTCCTTTAAATATAAAGTAAGAGGCTGGTCCTCATGATTCTGAATTACCGTAAGTGCTGATTCAGAAGGGCCTGTGGGAAGATGCTTGGTACCAAGTCAGGCCATTGGTCCAGCTACTCCAGTAAGCATGGTGCCATCCAGATGTTTGGGCTCCGACTCCCATCCTTCACTGCCATTGGCTACATTGGCTAGGACTGATGGGAGTTGGAGTCCAACAATATCAGCAGGGAACATGGGACTGTTCCTCGTCCCTGCCTGGATATTTGGTTTGATTTATTACATTTGTAGGTCATTTCATTATTTAAAAAAATGCAACCAAGCAAAACATCTCAGAGTAGACCCGTTGAAAATAATGTGCCGGTTAGTCATGTTCATTATTTTCAAAGGGTCTCCTCTGAGTAGGGCTGGCACTGAACAGAAGAAGAGACCAGCTGGATCAGGCCAGCATCCTGTTCTCACAGTTGGCCAACAAGTTGCCCCAAAGGGAAGCCCACAAAAAGCTGGGCACAAAAGCAAATCTCCCAACCTGTGGCTTCCAGGAACTGGGATTCAGACGCATGGCTGCCCATGGAGAGCCATTGTGCCTAACAGCCTTATCCTTCATGAATTTGTCTGGTCTTACGCTCAAGCTGGTAGCCGTCGCTGCTTCCTGTGGCAGAGAGTTCCATAGTTTAAAAATGTGCTCCTATTCCATGCTTGAATTAGCCACAGCTTAACTATAGCTGCAACCCTATGTCTCAAAGTGGTTTAGAATACTACATATCATACCAGGACTTAGCTGAGATTTCAGGGGGGTGGACTAGATGGCCTCTGGGGGTACCCCTCCAACCCTCCAATTCTATGATTCTATGGACCTGGGCACACCTTCTGCGCACATATCAGAGGTATGGACAATTCCCAGAATTTGATGAACATCGACTGCTGCATCTTGCCTACAGCGGTTTTCCTAATTATGATTTAGATGAAGTAGTACCTGCATTTCAGGCCGATGTGGGCCTCCTGCCAATCATTTTCATTGGATCACCTCAATTTCTGGCATTTCTGAGTGAGTGAGAGAACAATCATTCATTCTCTCCCCAGTATCTTGCTTATGGATCAATCCTTGGGAGGGGGAGAAAAAAAATCCATCCCAGCAAATATTTATGAAGTACAAAAGTGTTCCTTCTTAAAATTCATGCCCAAGGCATTTCCCTGGAGGGACTGCGTTTTGTTGGAACACGTCCAACACTGGGTATCTATCTATTGGGAGCAAAGATCTCCATGATGGTTCCCAAGAGACATCCCGCGGCAAGGTTCTCAGGGCGCCCGGTTCTTAAGACCGGCCCTATCATTAGGCAGAGTGAGAAAGCTGCCCCAGAGGCATCACTCCTGATAAATTACTCTGCGCCAGCACTTAACAACTGCTATGCTGGTCTGTTGTTATGGAGGAAACTGTTTCGTCAAGTAAGTTTCAATGGCCAGTCGTGGAACTGGACGCTGTATGCATGTGAACTCATGTGTGTGTCTCTGTGTGTACACCATTTTCATCCTGGCCTCTGGTGGAAAAATGTCTTGAGCTGGCCCTGCAAGCAGTGTCAGGAATTGCTGGGCCCTGTGTGTGCTGCTGCCCCTTGTGGGGAGCCGCTGAACTGCAGGCAGCAAACTATGGGCTGGCTCGACCCACCCAGGGCGACAACTGGCTGCTTCAGGACAGGGGTTCCTGCTCCTGCTTGGCTGTGCTCAGGTGACGAGGTCTTCCTGCAGCCTGGTGGCTCTGACTTAATCTTTGGCCCTGGCTGTTGGCAGGCAACCATTTAAGAAGTTGTGCCTGAGTTTAATTTTTTTCCTCTTCCCTCCCTGTACCTTTTCCCTTGTGTATCGTGTTCTTTCAGACAGAGAGTCTGTGGGCAGAGGCTGCCTTGTTTTAACTGACTGTGTGTATGTTACTCTGGGAACCCTTTTGACTGAAGAGTGGGCTACAGATACTCCAGAGAAACAAACAAACCCGAGGTCTCAGCTAAGGCGTTCTCAGCTATCTCCCCCTACACAGATTCACAGAAGCCTCTGCAGGTGATTTCTGTAATATATCTATTTATTTGCTGCGTTTTTATATATCTTTTCTGCCAAGGTGCTTTACAATTTTAAAAATACATATGTAAAATTAGTCCCAGCAGGAAAAGGAGACAGTAGAAAAGGAGACATTCCAAAATTCAGTGAACCCTGATGGCTCTGCCTGTATCCCTCCCTGTCTTAATTAAGCTGCCCATCTCATGGAAACAGAGAAATCTGTTGCTGGTGCAGCCAGTGAGACCATTAAAATAGAGCCTGGCTGCTGGATCAGACCAAAGGGGGCCCATCTAGTATCCTGTTACCACAGTGGCCAACAAAATGTCCAGTATGGGAAGCCTGCAAGCAGGAATTGAGCACAACATCAACTCTCCAGTTGTTCCCCACCATCTGCTATTTCAGGGTAGGCTGCCCCTGGGTATGGAGGTTCTGCTACCTCAGCAGACCTCCATAAGAAGAGCCCTGGTGAATCAGACTGAAGTCCTCTCTAGCCCAACATCCTGTTCCCACAGTGGCCAGCCAGATTCCCATGATGCAAAGCCAGCAAGCGTGACCTGAGCTCAACAGCATCACTCTTTCCACTTGTGGTTTTCAGAAGCTGGAACCCAAAGGCGGGTTGCCTTTGAATTCTTTATCAGCAGGGGCAATCAAAAATGGGGTGGCCTGGTAGATGATGGTATACTTACCTTAGGAATTGTCTGTGGACATGCGTAACCAAACAAACACTGTCCCAGGGGGCACCCTTTGGTGCTGGGGCACTATTAAGGTTTTCCTTTGGCACTCATGAACCCTCATATTAACATGAGAAGGACCTGCTGGATCAGGCCAAGGCTCCATTACTGCCTTCAGACATTTGTGGGGGGGGGGAGAGTTTGTCCCTTTGTGCCTCTCTCAGAGCCGCTGGATTCTGAGCGCACACCTGATTTACTTGTAGATCAAAAAAAGGAAGTAAGCAAAATCAGCCCCAGCCAGCACAGGCCTCTGGACCCCCACAAAGCCAAGTCCTACTCCTTCTGCTCTTGCGAGAGAGAGGGGGAGGGGGGGTCATGCCCACCAGTGGGCAAAGCCCCCAAGCGAAGCTCACATGAGGATTAACACCTTCCCCAGAGTCCCCCTTCCTCTGCGGAAAAGGATAGCTCACCGATCTCTGGCTAAATCAGGCATGTGGTGTGACCAGCCCCAGGAAGGGAAGTTAATATCGGAGTGATTCACTAGGATCAAACCGGGGATTTGTTACAAATCTGAAAGTCTGATTTCTCCCAACCGGCAATCCGTCTGTCCATCCTCAATTAATAGCCAAGAAGGGAGATCAAGGCCTGAAGCAGCAGTTAAGCCGAGAGGCTTTCCCAATTTGGCACGGGCTCAGGAGCTCAGCCTCGCTGCCAGGATGCTGCCTGCCTCTTCAAACCGGGCCAACAAAGAGGGGGAGAGGTGTATGTTCAGTGGCACCTACAGGTGACTAAGGACCAAGGACCTTGTCATGGCTTTGCTGTCATTTCAAAAAGTGAGGGGGCATGGAGAGAGGAGGAGAGAAAGATTCAGAAAGCAGCCAGGCAGCTCTCAGGGAACCAGGCCTGTGAAGCAGCTAAGGGCTCATCGAATCATAGAATTATAAAGTGGGAAGGGACCCCCAAAGTCATCTAGTCCAACCCCCTGCAAAGCAGAAATCGTAGCTAAAGAATCCCTGACAGCCTCTGTTTAAAAAAACCCCAATGAAAAGAGGTACCAGTTCCTCTCCTCTCTTTCTGGGGAAGAAGGCAAAAAGGTCAAAGGCATTTTTCTTTTTAAGTGTTCACATGATGATGTCTCAGCCACAGGAGAGAGAGTGTCCAGTTGCCAAGAGATAAATTGATCATGAAATAAACTGGCCATCTTCAACCTGGTGCCCTCCAGATGTTCTGGACTGCCACTCCTTTGGCCAAGAAAAGCTCCACAACTTTTCTGTCTGGATTTTCACTTTTTGAAATATGGCAACCCTACCATATCTAAGAGGGACGTGGGTGGCGCTGTGGGTTAAACCACAGAGCCTAGGACTTGCTATTCAGAAGGTCGGTGGTTCAAATCCCGTGACGGGGTGAGCTCCCATTGCTCGGTCCCTGCTCCTGCCCACCTAGCAGTTCGAAAGCACAACAAAGTGCAAGTAGATAAATAGGTACCGCTCAGGCGGGAAGGTAAACGGCGTTTCCGTGCGCTGCTCTGGTTCGCCAGAAGTGGCTTAGTCCTGCTGGCCACATGACCCAGAAGCTGTACGCCGGCTCCCTTGGCCAGTAAAGCAAGATGAGCGCCCCAACCCCAGAGTTGGCCATGACTGGATCTAATGGTCAGGGGTCCCTTTACCCTTTACATAACTAAACTATGGAACTCCCTCCCACATGAGGCAGTTACGATCACCAATCAGGATGGCTTTAAAAGAGGATCGAACAAATTCAGGGAGGAGAAGAGGGCTGCTGATGGCTCTTAGCCAAGATGGCTACTCTCTGTCTCCACGGTCAGAGGCAGCAATGCTTCTGAATGCCGGTTGCTTGAAACTGCAGGAGCGGAGGGGGGCTCTTGTCCTGGATCCTGCCTGCAGGTTTCCCACAATAGGCGTCTGGTGGGCCACTGTGAGAACAGGATGCTGGAATAGACGGACCATTGGCCTGATGCAGCAGGCTCTTCTTATAATCTTATGCAATCTGCTTTGGCATGGAAGGTTGATGAGCCCCTCATCAGTGGTGGACTTGGGGCTTTCAAATTTCAGCAGAGCCCTGTGCAATGCCAAGATTTGGTGCCCCCTGTAGCTCCCTCTCATCTTGGCGCCTAATAATAATAATAATAATAATAATAATAATAATAATACATTATTTATACCCCGCCCATCTGGCTGGGTTTCCCCAGCCACTCTGGGCGGCTTCCAACAAAATATTAAAATACCGTAATGCATCAAACATTAAAAGCTTCCCTAAACAGGGCTGCCTTCAGATGTCTTCTAAAAGCCTGGTAGTTGTTTATCTCCTTGACATCTGATGGGAGGGTGTTCCACAGGGCGGGTGCCACCACCGAGAAGGCCCTCTGCCTGGTTCCCTGTAACTTGACTTCTCGCAGTGAGGGAACCACCAGAAGGCTCTTGGAGCTGGACCTCAGTGTCCAGGTAGAATGATGGGGCTGGAGACGCTCCTTCAGGTATACTGGATAGTGTAGGTGAAGCGGTCCCACCCCCCTAAATCTGCCTCTGCCCTTCCTCCTTCACACAAATAGAATGACTTGTTTGGCGCTGTCTCCTAAGGCGAGGTCCCTTTTTCTATCTGAGAGTCCTCCCGCCGCAACACACACACATGCTCACCTTGCTCCACCTTCCTAAACTCCAAGGGCCATCTGGACTTTGATTTCTTTGGAAGACACTGGTGAGGAACTACTCAAGATCGCTCTGCCTGCTTTGTTCTCTCTTCAAGACCCTTGGCCCACCCCTGTCCCCAGGCACACAGTTCAGGGCCCCCCAAACTGGGCTTCTCCCTCATTGCCATTGCATCCTTGGTGTGGCGGGGAACCTATCCGACTTCATTGTCTGTGATTACAAAACCAGGATTACATCCTTAATGCAGAGCACCTAGGTGCAACGTTGTGTATTTTTCAGAAACTACACAGGTTCTCAAAGCTCACACAGCCTTAGAAGTCAAGTTTCACCTTGGACTGGCCAACAGGATTCCTAAGACAACACCCCCAAACCCTGTATTAAAATCCGGGGGGGGGGGAACCATGCAGCTGTGCGTTTACCAAAAGGATATCGTTTGGGAAGGGTGGCGAGTGCGGATCATCCGCTCCCTGACTACACAGGAAAGCATCTGTCTATACAGACCTGGTTACCATGACATACAGTTATATATATGTACGTGTGTGTATAATATGGAATAACAATTACAGCGAGTGTCCTTACAATAGGCCACTTTCCTTTGATTTCAATCTCGGTTGCACCCAGAAGCAGGGCCTTTCATGTGTGGTGCAGAGCTTTTTCACCCCCTGCCTTAAAATGGCATCTCAGGATCCTTTTGAAAAATTGCACTTCAAAATGCACAAGAGCAAATATAAATCAGGGACAAGGGGAGTTGTTAACTTATTGTTACAATCAAGGTATTGTGCCTCTTCTCCCGGTTGTGACACAGGGAGACAGATGGGAGGGGGGTGTCCATTATTTGGAATAAATCCAAGGGAACAATTTAAAACAAAAAATTCAAAAGGCTTCACATTTATTCATGGAGCAATCCTAACCGCAGGGTGGTGTGTGCATGCATACATACATGTGTGTGAGAGAGAGATAGAGCCATCAACCCAACTTTTGAAATACTTCAACACTTCAACAAAAGATATAGGTCCAATTTGACTTTTTGTTGTTGACGGTGACACCACCCACTTCCTCGCAACCCAGTTTTAAAAGTCCTGGAATAGATTCAGGACTTTTCAGCTGAGGTTAGATGGCCATCTGTCATGGAAAAATTAGTTGAGATTCCTGCATTGCAGGGGGTTGGACTAGATGACCCTCGGAGTCCCTTCTGGCTCCACAATTCAATGATTCTATGAAGGGGGCACCTTGTCCTCAGTGCCTGAAACAGCACAATCCTCTATAAGCCCCACTGGGAGGGGAGAGGCAGGAAACTGGATCACAGCCTTGGCAGCTCAGATTCTCTTGGAGGGGAAGAAGAGGTGTCGAAAGGGACTGTGTCCCTGTAAATGGCGCACTGCCCCACTTTCACAAGACCCCTTCCAAATCCCCCTAGTAAGTCTGAGAACACAGACCTTCCTTTTAAACATTTATTTTTAAAAGAAATGGGGATCAGGCATTCTCCCCAAGCTGTTTCTGCTATTTTTATGCATAAAATATTTTTTATATCTGTGCATGTTTTTCACTGCTTTAAAGATAAGTAAATAAAAAAATTGTCCGGAGTTTATCGGCGGCACCTAGGTCCCCGTCAAATAGCAAACACTCGAAAGTTGCTTTGTAGAGCCTTGAATAAAAGGCAGTCTAATTACGCAAACAGAGAACCCACCAGATGACTATGTTCCCTAAGTAAAAACACACTCAGAAATTAAGAATCATAAATAATATCCCTTGGGACAGGGATGCCCCCCCCATCAGTGGAGTGTTGCTCTAACAATTCAATGCTTCAGGAACCCCTAAGGCAACCCCCCCTTTCCTTACAGATGAGCTAAATTAACCCCAGGGGAGCAAGTGGGCGCTTAGCCCTGCTTGATCTGGGATTAAAAACAGGTTCAGACCTTGGCCGGTCCAGGGGAGACTGTGCAGACAGGAGTACGATTAAAGGACAGAGGTCAGGGTGACCCACTTTAAGAAGCCTGGCGGGTCCCTGGGGGTATCCCAAGAGAGGGGCTGGCAGATTCTAGAAGGCTTCCTTTTTGGGGAACCTTCTCTCTTCCTCCTCCTAAAAAAAAGTATTGGCGAGAGGAACTTGGAGAAGTTTCATACGAGGAGCGTCCCTGGATGATTATTATTATTTTAAATCCAATCCAGGAGAATCAAAACGGCCGTATGGGCTGAGGTTGGGGGGGGCGCTGGCTGGGGAAGGGGGCTGAGTTGCCCGAGGCGCCTGGCGAGACCCTCATTTGCAACACAGAGCAGCCTCCTGTAACCTAATTATATCAGCTGCTGGGCTCTTTTCCTCTTCGCCTGCGCGTACAGATTTGGGGTGTGTGTCAATTCTTCTCCGAGGGGCTCGAACACGATTGTACGCTGTTTCCCCCTTGTTTTCCTCGCTCCGTCAAATAACAACATTCTCCCCCCCCCTTTAAACAACAAGAAGATTAGCACGCACGGTGGGGTAATTACAAAGGGAACCCCCGAAGCTATTGGCTCGCAATCTGCTAAGAAAAATAAAACGGGCGGGGGGGACGACAAGAGAAGAGGAGGCGAGATAAACAGGGGGTATTAAGAACGCAATTTATAGCGAAGCGGGTTTGGGGGAGTGAGGCTTGGATGCTAGGCAAAGCACTTTGTTATTTCCCCACAGTCAATCCCCCCGCCCCCAAATCTCACATCCCTAATAATGAAAGAGATGGAGGGGGCTTGCCTACCACCCCCACCCGGAGCGATCGCCTACCTTGCGCCCGGACCCCGAGGAGGGCTGCTAAGAGGAGACAGGTCGCTGGAGCCGGAGACCCCTTCATCGCCCGTCCAGGGGGGCTTCACGAGCGGAGAGGCGGAGAGGCTTCCACCGCGCCCCCAAGCAAGCGCTTTGGGGTTCTCCCCTCCAGGGCTGGCCGGCCGGCCGGGCTGCTGTCCCCCTTCGGCGATCTGCTCGGTCGAGGCTGGGACTTCTCCTCTTCTTCCTCCTCCTCCTCCTCCTCTAGACATCCGAGCTCCGCGACCAGCCCCCGAAGCTGCCGGCTCCGCGCGATGTACAGCCGGCGAGCGAGCGAGTGAGCAAGCGAGCGCCGCTTTCAGCACGGCGGACAGCGCCCAGCAGCGCCGGCGCCGGGGATCGCCGCCCGCCGGGTGCTGAAGGACAGCTCCTTACCGTAACGCTCCGAGTACGGCGACGCCGGCAAATCCTGGAGAGCGAATCGTCTTGACTAACATCGGCCTAGCCTCGGGGGAGGGGGGCCAGGAAGAAAGAAACACAACCTCCTCCCACTCTCTTTCTCCCTTCCTCCTTGCCTGGAGGGTGGGATTCTAGCGAGCAAAGCAGTCTCCCAAGTTCTGGAAGGAGAGAGCGTTCAATCCCTTCGTATCTTCCACTAATCTTTTCTTGTAGGTTGAGATCCCCTCTGGAGAGTTTCTATTCCCCGCCTACCACCCCCCTCCAAAAAAAATCCCCACACAGGTGGGAAATGGGCTATCAAAGTAGGAGTGGGGGTTCTAAGCTCAGAAAGAGTGTGTCGAGGTAGGGAAAGGGGGTTCTCAGTCAAGGAAGGACTTCAACAGAGTGTGCCCTTTTCTGATGTCTGCTCCCAGGAACCCCGTTTTCATCTCTCTCTCTCTCCACCCACCTCCCCTCCCTATCAACCCATCATCACCCCTCAAAAATGCTGATCTAAATACTCCCATCTACTTGCTCGGCGTTTTCAAATTCACGGGATAATGAAGATGGCTTTTGAGCATACAAAGGACAATAAATTATTACTTTGCGCTCAATAAATGCCAAGGCTGCAGGCAGCTGCATCAGCAGCAAACTGTGCTCACAGGAGAAGTGGGGAGGGGATGTGGGGAGGGGGGAGAAGGAGAGGGAGCGAGAGAAAGAACTTAATTATCATTATATTATATAGTTAAAAGCCAATGGCATTTTGAGCCAAGCTCTGCAGAACAACCAGAGGCGGTTGTGGAGGGAAAGATCACCCCCTGCAACCCCCCCCCCAGCCCACTTCTGCCAGTCAGCTCAAACCCTGGCCACCCAGGGGATTGATAAAGTGCCCCCACCAATTGGCTCATGAATTTATGTCCTCTGGGCTTAGAGTAACTTGATCGGTCTGGACTCAGATGAGATGGATGGCTGAATCCCCACTGTGCTAAATCTCTGTTTGGGCCAGGCCTGGCACAGAAACTCTCCTGCTGCTGCTGTCGACAAAAGCCATCATAAGAATGCAGGGAGAGCCCTGCTGGATCAGGCCAATGGCTTACCTAGTCCAGGATCCTGTTCTCACAGTGGCCAACCAGATGCCCAATGTGGGAAACCCATGAGGGGGACCTGAGCACATCTCTCACCTTGTGGTTTCCAACAGTTGGTACTGGCAAGCATTGCTGCCTCCACTAGTGGAGGGGAGAACATAGTCACAATGGCTCATAACCAATGGCAGCCTTCTCCTCCAGGATTTTGTGCAATCCTCTTTTGAAGCTTTCTGTGTTAGTGGCCATCACTGCCTCCTGTGGGACAGAGCTCCACGGTTTAACTACCGTATTATTCGATCTATAAGACGCACCAGACCACAAGACGCACCTAGTTTTTGGAGGAGGAAAACAAGAAAAAAATATTCTGAATCTCAGAAGCCAGAACAGCAAGTGGGATTGCTGCGCAGTGAAAGCAGCAATCCCTCTTGCTGTTCTGGCTTCTGGGATAGCTGCGCAGCCTGCATTCGCTCCATAAGACGCACACACATTTCCCCTTACTTTTTAGGAGGGGAAAAAGTGAGTCTTATAGAGCAAAAAATACGGTAAGTGCTGCATCAAGAAGGACTTGCTTTTATCTCTTCTAAATCTTCCAACATCCAGATTCACTGGATGTCCACAAGTTCTACTGCTGTGGGACAGGGAGGAAAACTTTCCTCTCTCCGCTTTCTCTATGCCACACATCATTTCTGTCACGCTGCCTCTTGCTCACTTTTTCTCTAAAGTCCCAAATGCTGCAACCTTTCTTCACAGGCGAGTCGCTCCATCCCCTTGGTCATTTTGGCTGCCCTTTTCTGAACCTTTCCCAGGTCTTCAATATCCTTTTTGAGGCAAGGTGACCAGGACTGTCCACAATACATTGGAGGGAACACACATTGGAGGGAGGGAACATTGTGTCCCCCTAGATGGGGGAGCCAGTGTGGTGTAGTGGTTAAGAGCGGTGGACTCAGGGACGCGGACTTAGAAAAAATATTGGGGGGGCCCGGGAAAGCTCATGAATAATAAATAAGCTCATGAATATGCAAATAAAGTGGCTCCGGCCCTAAATAGGGCAAGCCACGCCCCCCAGCCAGCCGATTGGCTGGCTGGGAGGTGTGGCCAGTCGGGATTCCCCTGTTCTCGCGGGATTTCCGGCAGTGCCTCCGATTAGGGCGCGCGGCTGGCTGGCTGGCGAAGGAGCAGGTGAGGAGGAGGCGGGGGACGGCAGCGGCGCTCTGCTGAAAGGGCGCCCGCCCGAGATTATTGGGGGGGCTGAGCCCCCCCAAAAATTTTTTTGAGGGGGCTCGAGCCCCCTCAAGCCCCATGGAGTCGGCGCCTATGGGTGGACTCATAATCTGGTGAACTGGGTTCGCTTCCCTGCTCCTCCACATGCAGCTGCTGGGTGACCTTGGGCTAGTCACACTTCTTTGAAATCTCTCAGCCCCACTCACCTCACAAAGTGTTTGTTGTTGGGGAGGAAGGGAAAGGAGAATGTTAGCCGCTTTGAGACTCCTTAAAGGGAGTGAAAGGCGGGATATCAAATCCAAACTCTTCTCTTCTTCTAGATAAGATGTGGTGCAGAACCCCAGGCCTGTGGGCCAGTTGAACTGCAATCCTTGAGCTGCAATAACTTTTTGCCACTAGCCCAGATAAGGAATGAACAGATATATCGAATGGCTTTTGAAGAGGATTAGGCTCAGCTCTGCCTCTGTGTTGTCAGCATCGCCCTTGAGCCAGTGCCACGAACTGGACTCATCCACTTCAGCCCCGACTGGGCTAGGCGAGCTGGGTAGCACTTCCAGAGACCACCTTCTGCACAGGAACAGGTCAAAGTGCTGTGGACTCACAGCTTAGAGTTGTGAGCACCGGATTCACTCCAACAAGAAGACAGTCGTCACACAGCAGAGTACAGCAGAGTATAGCAGAGCATAAACGACTCGGAGAGCAGCTCTGCAGAATATCTTCTTTTATTCTATCTACAACTATAATACACAACTATGTACAGAGCTAAATGCGTCTGTGGTTGGAGGCAGCATGCTTCTCCTCTGGCTGAGAGGCTCCTCAGGCAAAGTGCGGGGCTAAATTATTATTATTATTATTTATCGAATTTATATACCACCCTGTACCCAGAGGTCTCAGAGTAGTTCACAGAATAAAATCAAAATACAGTGGTACCTCGGGTTACATATGCTTCAGGTTACAGACTCCGCTAACCCAGAAATAGTGCTTCAGGTTAAGAACTTTGCTTCAGGATGGGAACAGAAATTGTGCTCTGGCAGCACAGCGGCAGCAGCAGGAACCCCCATTAGCTAAAGTGGTGCTTCAGGTTAAGAACACTTTCAGGTTAAGAATGGACCTCCAGAACGAATTAAGTACTTAACCCGAGGTACCACTGTATAAAACCACAGAATACATTATCAAAAAAAAAAGCAGCAACCCAATAACCCCCCCAACCCCACATTTTAAAAGGGCATAGGATGTCAATCAAATCAACCAAAGGCCTGGTTAAAAAGGACCATTTTTACCTTGCGCCTAAAGATGTATAATAAAGGCGCCAGGCAAACTTCCCTGGAGAGAACATTCCACAGATGGGGAGCCACTGCAGAGAAGGCCCCGTTCTCGTGTTGCCACCCTCCGGACCGCTTGAGGAGGATGCACACAAGGAAGTGTGATTAATTTTACAAGAATTTATATGCAAATATACTCAAAGTCCCATTGTCTCTCAGCCTCACACAAATTTGCTAATTCCTAAAATAACCCTTGTCTCTGTGTTGGCTTTCATAGATGTAACAAAAGAGAAGAGAGGGAGAAATTACCCTGGATAAATACAAAAACGGGGTTCAGAACATAAAGAATTTAGTTTACAAGCTTATAAATTGTAGTTAAGTACTTTATCTGCTTATGGCACCCACAGGTGCTGGAAAGGAGGGGAGCGAGGGTGCTCAGGTCCTGCTTACGAGAGTCCCACGAGAACAGGATTCTGACTTACATGGGTCATTGGCCTGATCCCACAGGCTCTTCCTATATTGGACTTTGACCTGAGAGATCAGGGTCTGAATCCCCACTGAGCTACAAAACTCCACTGGGTGACCTTGGGCCAGTCGCTGCCTCTCAGCCTATCCTACCTCACAGGGTCGTTGTGAGGATAGAATGGGCAGAAGAACCACGTACACCACCCTCAAGCTCCTTGAAGAAGGAGGTGGTATATAAATGTAAGGTAAGGGTAAAGGGACCCCTGACCATTAGGTCGTGGCCGATTCTGGGGTTGTGGTGCTCATCTCACTTTATTGGCCGAGGGAGCTGGCCTACAGCTTCCGGGTCATGTGGCCAGCATGACTAAGCCGCTTCTGGAGAACTAGAGCAGCGCACGGAAATGCCGTTTACCTTCCCGCCGGAGCGGTACCTATTTATCTACTTGCACTGGTGTGCTTTCGAACTGCTAGGTTGGCAGGAGCAGGGACTGAGCAACGGGAGCTCACCCCGTCATGGGGATTCAAACCGCCGACCTTCTGATCGGCAAGTCCTAGGCTCTGTGGTTTAAATGTAGCAACAACAAAAAAGTATTATTACGTCTGTGTGTGTATATCCTCTAACAGTCTAACTTTTACAGAGTTGAAATTCGGCTCATTGCACAAAGTGAGGAGTTCCAACCTTTGCTCCGCCCACTTTTCCCTCTGCCCTGCCCACTTTTTTGCACCTGCCTATGCCCACTTTTTTGCACATGGCCCCTGGAAAGGGGATCTTTAGGAACGGTGACCACTGGGCTGGGAAAAGGTTCTTTGCCCTCTGCTCCCTAAAGATTTCCTGGGTTAACCCAGACCTATAGAATTCTCCTGCCCTAAAATTCTGCTTGCCCACTTCCTGAACCTCAGGCGTCTTTCCCGTTGCTTTCCAGAGCAAGAGAATCTTTATTGACTATATCTTGAATCCTGCCGTATTTCTTGGCCTGACATCCTTCTGGGGCAGATATCATGCGCAATTAAATCCAAGCGGCGATCCTTTTTATTTAATACACTTAATGGATTGCAACATATCTCAGCTTCCAGAAGTCTGCTCCTGTGCCCTGACTGGTTTTTTTTAACCTTTTTTATTTAAAAAAATTGCTTTAAATTGAATTTTAACCTCCTACCGAGGCTGAGAGATTTGATGTAAGCATGGAGACTTTTCTCCGAGCAGGCAGATGGCATTTGGAAAGATCTCGCAGAGAAATTGCTGCAAGCTGATTTCTGGACATTTATTTTGATGTTGGAGATGTGTGTGTGCGTGTATGTTTGTGTGTGTGTGTGTGTGTGTCGGGTGTTGGTGTTGGGGAGAGGTGGAATTTAGCTGTTTATTTAAAAATATACATTAATCAAAATCCAAATGGGCTTCCTTCCACCCCCCCCCTTGGCTGTTGTTAGGAATGAGGAAGAGAAATTGACATGGGGAGTTACTGCCTCTGAAATGTTGATTTTAGCTGCATGGACGCAGTACGGCCGCTTGTCCAAATCTGCCCAAAGAGGTTTGAATTTACAGAAGCAGCCGAGCCAGAGGGATAGAGGGACGGTCAGCAAATTCATAGTTGCTGATGTTGGGGATTTTAGTCTGGACACCACCAGAGACTGAAGCTGGCAACGATTATACACGTGCGCATGCACAAACACACACACACACACACACACACACACACACACAGAGTGCTGGAAAGGGATTGGTGGCAAGGAATACGGAATCGGCTGGAGAGTGTTAAGTCAAAGCCAGGCTAGGCCATGGGCAGCTAGAGTGGTCCATCACTTGCCAAGCCCACAGTGTGTGAATACTCTCAATTCCCTAAACTCAGTGGCTACTGGGGAGGATTTAGCAGAAATCTGGAACAAAGCAGGCAGAAGACCCCATTCTGACGACTAGCCAAAAAACCCCACAGAGAGATCAGAAGCTCATGATACAGTCTCCACCTAGTTCAGTGCACTGACTGGCAGCTGCTGTCCAAGATTCCAGGCAGCGTTCTGCCCCAGCCCCACTTGCACTTGTCTTTGGGGGTTGAGTCTGGGGACCTTCTGCACGCAAAGCAGGTGCTCTATCCCTGAGCTCTTGCCCCAAAATGGAAGGATCTGGTTTAAATAGGAGCATAGGGAGATGCCTTAAAGCAAGTCAGGCTCATTGGTCCACAGAAGGTGGTGGGCACTGGTTGGCAGTGGCTCTCCAGATGGGGCTGTGTCCCAGCCCCACCTGGAGAAGCTGTCGGGGACTGGACCTGGGTCCTTCAGTGTGCAAGGCAGATTGCTCTACCAGAACACAGCCACCATTCCTTCACACTGGATCCTGGTATTTGTCGGAAGCTGAGTCAACGCGAGGTTTCATGCTGCCTGTTAGTTGCACATTGCTTACTTCCTTCTGTGTGCCAGCTGAGGGCTCTGAGGCTGCAGTGCACACAGCCCAGAATATTATATTATTATTATTATTATTATTATTATTATTATTATTATTATTATTATTATTATTATTATTTATATACCGCCCTATACTGGGAGGTCTCAAGGCGGTTCACAGAAAAGATCAACATAAAAACCACAATATATATAATCAAAATAAAAACAACCCAATAACAGCCCCCCCAAAAGAGCCACATCTTAAAAGGGCATAGGATAGCTTTGAACACATTAAGCTGCCTTATAGTAAGTCAGACTCCTGCTCTTCCTAGCCATTCTTGTTTTTTAGGAGAATAAGAAGAGCCCGTGCAGGATCAGGCCCATGGCCCATTCAGTCCAGCACCCTGTTCTCACAGTGGCTGACCAGATGCCCCACTGTGAAACCCGCAAGCAGGATCCAAGCTCCAGAGCCCTCTCCCCTCCTGTGGTTTCCAGCGACTGGCATTCAGAAGCATAGCTGCCCCCAACCATGAAGGCAGAGCAGAGCCACTGTGGATAGCAGCCATTGACAGCTGTCTCCTCCATGAAACTCTCCAGTCCTCTTTTCAAGCCATGTAAGTTGGTTGCCATCACTGCCTCCTGCTGTGGCAAGTTGCATAGTTTAAACTTTTTTTTTTTTAATGTTATAACATTTTTATTGTAATGAAAGATTAGTTTTCATCCACATTAACAGTCTGTAGGCTTTTGAAAGTGGTAACTGGCACATATGTGACCAGTGTATACAGTTTATTAGGTGAATCCTCATCTTCATTGCGTTTTCTGGATAAACACACACGGATACGGTAAGGAACATTCCTTACTCCTTTTGCCCAGACAGCCTTGTTCAAGCGGGTGTCAATGCGTACATCAGGAGTCCCCATCTCCTTCATTGCAAATTTACGGATCTCCTTGAGAGCACGAGGAGCCTGCTTCTTGAAGCCCGCACCATGGATCCGTTTGTGAATGTTTATAGTATATTCCCAAGTAACCACCTCATTGATGGCTGATCGTCCTTTCTTCTTTTCACCTTTCTTTGCAGGAGCCATCCTGCTCAGGACCAGACCAGACCATAGTTTAAACTATTCACCCTGTGATGAAAGACTGTCTTTTCTCTGCCCTGAATCTTCCAACATTCAGATTCATGGGATGTCCACGAGTTGTAGTGTTGTAAAAGCTTATTCTTTAGCATTAGTAGCAGTGGTATTAATAGTAGTGGTGGTAGTAGTAGTAGTAGCTGATTGCCGAAGAATGGATGCTTTTGAATTCTGGTGCTGGAGGAGACTCTTGAGAGTCCCATGGACTGCAAGAAGATCAAACGTATCCATTCTGAAGGAAATCAGCCGAGTGCTCACTGGAAGGACAGATCCTGAAGCTGAGGCTCCAAGACTTTGGCCACCTCATGAGAAGAGAAGACTCCCTGGAAAAGACCCTGATGTTGGGAAAGATGGAGGGCGCAAGGAGAAGGGGACGACAGAGGATGAGATGGTGGGACAGTGTTCTCGAAGCTACCAGCCTGAGTTTGACCAGACTGCGGGAGGCAGTGGAAGACAGGAGTGCCTGGCGTGCTCTGGTCCAGGGGGTCCAGGGGGTCACGGACACGACTAAACGACTAAACAACAACAACAACAGTAGTAGTGGTATTAATAGCATTGTTAGTTGCTCTATGAATATTAGTGGAGTATTAGTAGCATTGTTAGTAATGCTTTGAGCATTAGCAGAGTATTAGTGGTGGTAGAATTCACAGTATTGTTAGCAACACTATGCGTTCAGTAGTCTGAGTATTGGTAGTATTGGATATTGCTCCCCCCATTCTTGACCCAGCCCCCCTGCCTCTCTCCCTATCAAAGCAGCCCAGGCTCCCGCCAGGCTGAAAACCAAGCCGATCTGGTCACAGCAGTTGCCGGCCGCAAAGGTAGCCCAAGCAGCAACATCCTAAATTGTTCAGAGGGGCTCTTCTGTGAGCGAAACGGCCCCCTCGCAGGCCTGGCCTGAGGCAGAAACAATTAGGCCAGCCTCTCCAAAAGAGCTCCAGGCTGGGGTGGGACTGGGCTCTTTGATAATCCGGTCCCAACTGGGGGTGCCGAGCCAGACGAGGGTGGTGGAGGATCACAGCTCACGCTCATCTACAAAGCGCTGCCAGGATGCTCCAACCAAAGAGGCTTGCTGTAAAACACAGCTGTTGTTCTCTTTTAATTCTTTTTTTAAAAACTAGGAAGGTATTACCTGCTTTGGCTGCCCATCTCTCCTCTCTTGCTCAGAGCTGGGTAGAAATTCTCTCTCTTTTTCTTTGCTTTCTCTCTCTGTCATTTTGCTGTTCCGTTTTTATTTAGATTAATTTGTTTATTATTTTGCATGTTGAAAAGTTTAAGCTAAAAACATGTTTGTTGATAGATAGATAGATAGATAGATAGATAGATAGATAGATGATAGATAGATAGATAGATGATAGATAGATAGATGATAGATAGATAGATAGATGATAGATGATAGATGATAGAGATAGATAGATAGATGATAGATGATAGATTAGATAGATAGATATCTCTATCATCTATCTATCTATCATCTATCTATCTATATCTATCTATCTATCTATCTATCTATCTATCATCTATCTATCTATCTATCTATCTATCTATCTATCTATCTATCTATCATCTGTCTGTCTATCTATCATCTATCTATCATCTATCTATCTATCTATCTATCATCTATCTATCATCTATCTATCTATCTATCTATCTATCTATCTATCTATCTATCTATCATCTGTCTGTCTATCTATCATCTATCTATCTATCATCTATCTCTATCTATCTCTATCTATCTATCTATCTATCATCTATCTATCTACATTTCTCACTCACAGGACACGAACCATTACTATTATTAATATTATTCCCTCACAATGCCAGAGCATACAGGCCCAAATATAAGCTAGTGCAAATGCCAAACTTAACCAAAACATAGCAGACCCGATATCTTTTTTAAAATGAAAAAGTCAATTAAAAGGGAACCAGGCCCTTGCAGATGGCTGTGACACGTGGCCTTCTGCAAGGGCACTCAGCGCTGGCTGGTGTCAATCACTTTACAACGAAAGAGCCACTGGAGAGCAGTAACGATTGCTGGACGCACCAAAATCGACAAGATCGATTTGGGAACTTTGGGCTTGATGGATCGGTTGGGCTCCAGCTCAGCGCTGGGGAACTGGTGGTGGTGGCAGCGATTGCAGCCCTCTGCATACAGCTGGGCTCCAACTTCCTGGGAACCCCAGCAGCCAGCAGGACTAGTGGTTAGGGATTACAGGGGTGTCAGAGACCAGCAATGTCTGGAGGGCCACAGGTCCCCCACAGAATACTGCAGGAGGGGAGTTTGCTCATGGTCAAATCCTGCTTGCGGGTTTCTAATTAAGGACATCTGGTTTGCCACTGTGAGAACAGAGCGCTGGACTATTTGGGCCATTGGCCTCACCCAGCAAGCTCTTCTCAGGTCTGCGCCAGTTCTTGGTACAACCCTATGCACAGTCTACTCAGAAGTAAGCCCTGCTGAGTTCGCTGAGTTCATAGGGACCACAGCCAACATTCCTTTGTTGTTATTTCAGCAGTTGCTGCTTTGTTGCAATAGGCAACTTAACGATACACACAGGCTTATTTTCCTTCATTGCCAAAGGGGACTCTGGGCACTGAGCACCCATTTACTGCAGCAGGATAGGGCCACACCTAGGGCCAGGCTGGTCGAGAAATCTGAAGCTACGGAGAGTCTTTATCTGAGCAGTGTAAGTGTATATTAGAAGGATAATGCTTAACTACTGCTCCTCTGACTTTAAAAGAATCAAAGTATGTCCCAAACTGCTTCTTTATCTGCAAGAGGGAAGGTGGCCCTCTGGCCTCGTAGATGGGATGCTAAGATATTCAGAGCAGCCCTGCTGGATCAGGCCCAAAGCCCAACTTGTCCAGCCAAATGTGGCCAGGCAGCTACCTCCAGGAAGCCTGCAAGAAATAGCCCACTTCTCCTGCTGCTCCCTGCCTTGACACTCAGCGTATGGGCAGTTCAGCCTTGGGTCAGCCATGCTCTATCAGCCCAAGCCCAGCCTACCTTGAAGGGCTGTTGGGAGGATAAAATGGGGAAGCAGAAGAACCACACCTGCAACCTTGTGCTTCTTCGTAGGGCCTTTTCGGTGGCTGCTCCCAAACTTTGAAACTCCCTCCCCACAGAAGTTAGACCAACTTCCTCCTTCCTGTACTTCCACCAGCAAAGTGAAGGCTGTTTAATCTGACAGGCCTTTGGCTTTCCTTTAAGGAAAGGGCTTGTAATAGTGCTGTTTTTATTATCTGTATTCTAGTAGATTTGTTTTTATGTTGTTTTAATTCTGCTGCAGTTTAATTGTTTTTAAAACGGTAATCTTTTATGTGTTTTTAGCTTTTTGCATTTTATGCACCTTGTTTTAATTTGTGCAAGTCGCCTTATGTCCTGGTCTGTGAAGAAGGTGGGGTACAAATAAGTAAATGAGCAAATAAACAATAGGTATGGAGAGCCAGGGGCTGCCACTTTCTACAGCAGGCAAAGCTGCAAACCTTGTTCCAACCCAGACTCCCTCGAACGCTCGCACAATGGCAAGTCTCCTTCTGCTGCTAAATTTGGCGCCTTTAATCCTCGGCTGTTCCATAAATGTTTAATGCAATAAAGCAACGTAAAGTTGGAGAGGTGGCGGGGGTGGTCGGGGGTGGGGTGAGGTGGGGGGTGGGGTTGCAAGGAGAGAGCGGGGAGAGAAACGGAGCCGTTTTGTAGGCAAAATGGAACCTTCTAATATCATGATATTCAAATGGGCTTTAATCGCATCGGCTGCTTCAGAAGCCTGTACTCAGACTCCTAATGAACAGGCGAGGGAGACAAAGGGAAAGCCCAGAAGGGGAAGAAAAGAACCAGGGAAGAGAGAGAGAGAGAGAGAGAGAGAGAGAGAGAGAGAGAGAGAGAGAGAGAGAGAGAACCTCTCTGCAAACAGATTTTGGATCTTTTTAAAAAATAAACAAGGCATTTGCAAGATCAGGCTGACAACTCCCTACATGAAAAGGAAAACCAAGAGTGATCCAAGGAGAGAGAATATATATATGTATGTGTGTGTGTGTGTGTGTATATATATATATATATATATATATATATATATATATAATATTATGCCTGCATGCAACACAAAAGGCCCCGAGAACAAAAGCAAAGTTGCATCCAAGCCCAGGCAGAAATTAGCAGGCTTGCGTCATCTCTGGTGCACACACAAGTGTGTGCTTTGCACTGTGGCATGCTGTGGTGCATCAGTGCGAGGATCTGAAGTGGATGACAGGCTGACAAGAGGATTTAATTGGAAAGCTCATCGCTTCTCCCAGGGTGCATTGCTAACAGCTGCTTAAATCCAGGCCGGTACAGCTTTCCCCAGAGTGTCTAGATCCTCGTCCCCCCCCCCCGCCCACTGCCCCTCTCCTGCTCTCACACACGTACACCACACAGATACTTTTAATCCGTCGGAAGCATTAGGAAGCATGTCGTGGAACTGGGGGAGATGCAGGGAAATGGCAGCCAGAATGAACAAGGTTTGAGATATTTGGGTTTAGAAGAATGGGGGGGGAGAGACATGATGGAGGGGGGACAAGCCATGAACGTTGTCTCTCTTTTGCACCCGGTTACTAAGCGGACTGTTGGAAGATTCCTGACGGATGAAAGAAAGCCCTTCTTCACGCAGCGCAGTTAACCTGTGGAACTCCCTCCCACAGGAGGCAGGGATGGTGTGATAAGAATTTTAAAGTCTTAGATATACTGTTCTGGGTTCCTCCTCCTTTCCTGTGTGTGAGGGGAGCACCCTGTTGCAACAGATCAATAAAGATCAGGCTTACTAGCTGCTTTGCTTCTCAATACAGTGGTACCTCGGGTTAAGAATTTAATTCATTCCGGAGATCGGTTCTTAACCTGAAAATGTTCTTAACCTGAAGCACCACTTTAGCTAATGGGGCCTCCCGCTGGTGGCACACTGCGATTTCTGTTCTCACCCTGAAGCAAAGTTCTTAACCTGAGGTACTATTTCTGGGTTAGCGGAGTCTGTAACCTGAAGTGTATGTAACCTGAAGCGTATGTAACCTGAGGTACCACTGTATTCTCTGGCTGGCCTCTGTTATTTTCTCCTACCAATAGGGAACCTACGTAAGGACTCTGTATGGGCTCTTGGATACTCCATAAGGGAAAAAGGGCAGATTTTTGTTTACAACAATGGTCACCAACTTGGAAGATTTTAAGAGAGGAATTGGACTAGTTATCTCCCACTTGGACTACTGCAATGCGCTCTATGTGGGGCTACCTTTGAAGGTGACTCGGAAACTACAACTAATCCAGAATGCAGCAGCTAGACTGGTGACTGGGGGCGGCTGCCGAGACCACATAACACCGGTCTTGAAAGATCTACATTGGCTCCCAGTACGTTTCCGAGCACAATTCAAAGTGTTGGTGCTGACCTTTAAAGCCCTAAATGGCCTTGGTCCAGTATACCTGAAGGAGCGTCTCCACCCCCATCGTTCTGCCCAGACACAGGTCCAGCTCCGAGGGCCTTCTGGCAGTTCCCTCGCTGCGAGAAGCCAAGTTACAGGGAACCAGGCAGATGTCAAAGAGAAAAATAACTACCAAACTTTTAGAAGACATCCCTGTTTAGGGAAGCAGTTAAAAGTTTTAACTACCAAACTTTTAGAAGGCAGCCCTGTTTAGGGAAGCTTTTAATGTTTAATAGGTTATTGTATCTTAGTGTTTTGTTGGAAGCCACTCAGAGTGGCTGGGGAAACCCAGCCAGATGGGCGGGGTATAAATAATAAATTATTATTATTATTATTATTATTATTATTATTATTATTATTACCCCGATGGCTGTGGTCTGCCTCCATTGTAGAAGGTCGGCGTGCCTCTCAATCCAAGCTGCTAGGAGTCCCAGGCAGGGGGAGATGCTGGCTGGTGCCCTCGGGTCCTGTTTGAGGGCTGCACCCGGGGACACCTGGCTGGCTGCGGGGAGAGCTGGTTTTGACGGGCCCTCTTTGGCATGGCTCAGCAGCCAGGCTCTTCTTCAGCTCTTAGATACTGGAGTAAAAAAATACAACCCTCAGGTATTGCCCCTGTCAAATGCATCTCCTTGTTTTTTTAAAATAATTACTCTGATTTAATGTAACAAAACAAAACAAAAAAAGACTTAAGGGTGAAGTGATGCGCTGGGGGGGGGGGTCTGTCATGAATCCTTGTCTGAAATCCTGGAGGGCTGCTGCCATTCAGTGGAGACAATTCTGAGCTAGATGGACCAGTGTTCTGACGCAGCTTCTTCTGTTCCTATTGCAACCAGCCCTTTATACAAAACCAGGAGGGCTGGATTCTAGTTTTATTTTCAGTGCAAGGGCTGTAGCTCAGGGTAGAGCCCCCGCTTTGCCCACAGAAGGTCCTAGGTTCAATCCCCAGCAGGCAGCACTGCAAATGCTTCCTATTTGAAAATCTGGAGGAGCTGCTGCCAGCCAGTGTAAGCAACACTGACCTCGATGGCCTGTTGTCTTCACTCAGTTATCTCTGCCATTTTCTCATTAGTTCATCGCTCTCCTGGATTCATCACACCATGTTTATTTTGCTGTCAGCTGAAGACTGTGGGGTATAAATTTTTGCAAAACAAATAAAAGCCTCTCCAAATTCCTTTGGCATCTCGCGTGAAGGGAAGGGGGATCAGTCCCACCCACTCAGCTAACAGTTTAGGAGGTTTCACAATAATTCATACCCCAAACCTTCAATTTTGGATGTGGATCAGGCGGACCACACCGCCCCTTCGGGAACCTCGTTGGGGTGTGTGTGTCTGTCTGTGTGTGTCTGTGTGTGTCTGTGTGTGAGCAAAACCTCCCAAGCCAACCCTAAAAGTGTCGCTGTTCAAAATGCCCAGCTGGCAAGTGGGAGGGTTCTCCTGCTTATCGCTAGGCAACCTGCCCTTGAACATTCATGTCAATATCAACACATCAGTCACCCTGGTAAATATGGGAGGAGGCAGAGACAGCGAAAGCAGAGCTTGGCAAGGATCCTTTCCTGATGGTGCTGCTGGTGGGGGGGGGATGCACACCCCCCAGTGCCAAATGGAGATGGAGGGAAAGGAGGAGGACTCTAAGCGGGTCAGGGAGGTTCTGCTTCCCCACTGAAGGAAACAGGGCTTGTGTGTGCCCAGCAAGGCTGAAGAACCAGCTAAGCAGATTTGGCAGTTGGGGGGGGGGGTAGAAAGAGGTGGGTGTGGGGGTGTTGGAAGTAGTGAGGAGGGTGGGGAGTGAAAATGCATCTAGCAGAGAGGAAGAGGGTGGAATGATAATCCATGCATGGGTGGCAGTGAGCTAAAAAAGGACTGCAATGGAGGAAAGGTTCTCGAAGGAGGGAGGGATAAGAGCAGAGATAAGATTCGCAGAGTTGAAAGGCAAAGTGGGTGGCACTGTGGCTTAAACCACAGAGCCTAGGTCTTGCAGATCAGAAGGTCGGCGGTTCGAATCCCCACGACGGGGTGAGCTCCCGTTGCTCAGTCCCAGCTTCTGCCCACCTAGCAGTTCGAAAGCACGTCATGTGCAAGTAGATAAATAGGTACCACTCCGGCGGGAAGGTAAACGGCATTTCTGTGTGCTGCTCTGGTTCGCCAGAAGCGGCTTAGTCATGCTGGCCACATGACCTGGAAGCAGTACGCTGGCTCCCTCGGCCAGTAAAGCGAGATGAGCGCTGCAACCCCAGATTCGGCCACGCCTGGACCTAATGGTCAGGGGTCCCTTTACCTTTAGGGTTAAAAGGGAGCCAAGCAGAGGCAGGAGCAGCCTCGGTATATGGAGATTTCAAAGACGAGGGTCAGATCTGCACCCCTCATTTAAATCACAGTAATGGCTTTCTCTGGGGATTCCCAGGACCTGTAGTTTAAGGGTGCTGGGAACAGTAGTTAAAGGAGACCCCCATCCATTTGGATCACTTTAAAAGAAGATTAGACAAATTTGTGGAGGAAGATAGGGCTGGCAATGGCTGCTAGATATGATGGCTCTGCTCTGCCTGCACAGCAACACTTCTGAATCCCAGTTGCTGGAAACCTCAGGAAGGAAAAGGGATCCTGCTTGTGGGTTTCACTGGTCGCCACTGTGAGAGCAGGAGGCTGGACTAGACTGGCCATTGGCCTGGTCCACCCAGCTCTTCTTATGTTCTTAGGTGATAAAGATTTTTGCATTAAAGGCTGTCAGGAGATATTGTGGGGATGGAAAGTGGTTAACACATCCAAATATGCAAACTGAGTGATAAACCGGGATCCTAATCAATGCCTCGCTGTCACCCTGCAGAGGAACGGGGAGGGGGATGAAGTTGAAAGCGGGAGGATATAGATTTAAGTGTCAGGATGCATTTCCTGGGCATAACAAGAGGCAGGTGGTGGAAGGAGCCACGGAAGAAAGCGATGACCTCCCTCTTTGTTTTGGGAGCCACGGAGGACGGTGGAGGAGAACCTCAAGACTCAATCATTGCAATGCGCTCTGTGCGGTGCTATCCTCTTGGGGCCTGGTCTGGGGCAAAATGCTGTGGCTAGGCGGCTTGGTGAACCCGATCCCATATCACCAGGGCTCACAGATGCTGTGGGACTCCTTGACCAGAACAGCCAATGAACAGGAACGGTGGGAGCTCAGAAACTTCCAGAGGGCACCATGTTGCTTACCTGTGGTTTAGCATTCAGCCACCAGGGCTCCTTGGCTGGCAAGGCCCAGCGGGGAATGATGAAGTTGTAGTTGTTGGGTTGGAAGAAAACGTCAGGGCTTGGGTAAGGACATATGAAGAACCTGCTGGATCAGGCCAAAGGAGACCCATCTAGTCCAGCTTCCTGTTCTCACAGTGGCCAACCAATGCTCCAATGGGAAACCCGCAAGCGGGATTCGCACACAAGAGCAACTTTCCCGTCCTGCAGTTTCCAGCAACTGGGATTCTGAAGTATTGCTGCATAGCCATCTTGGCTAGGAGCCATTGGTAGTTTGCTCCTGCCCCAAGGATTTGTCCAATCCTCTTTTAAAGCCTGTGGGAGGGAGGTCCAGAGAGGCCTGGCTTGCAGCCTTGGATGGTGCTAGTGACACCAAGGCTTCACTGCACCATTGGTGTATGAAAATTAGGGGTTGGCTCTTGCAGCCCTGCTCCAAGGGAATCCCAAGTCCATTATCAGTCAGAGAAGAATGGGTGGAGGCAGGAATCCATAGGAGAATGCAAGGAAGATCTTTCTTTTCTGTCTTAACAGAGATTCCCCCCATCCTGCAAGGAGGTGAGGACCCAGCACAAAAGTGTGCAACAACTTTTAAAGAAATTGCCCAACCCCTTAGCCAGAGACCACCCAAAAGCATCATACAAGCATCACAGAAAGAGGTGGTCTGCAGAAGAATTTTGACTCCTCCCCTGCCTGCCAAGATACCTGACAATCCTCGCTGATTGCCTTTTCCTAGCTAGTCTTTTGAAATGGTAAATACCTAAGTTCTTGAATCCATTGTCCCAGACCTCCTCAATTCATGTGAGAATTTCACCTCTTTACAGAGTTTGAAGCATTTTGCAAGTGAAAAGAACTACTGGGAAAGGTTTTTCCAAGATACTTCCTTCTGCTGCAGAGAAAATATTTGGGGTCCTTAAGAGAGTCAAGTTGGCTTCGGGATTGCTCTGTGAAATCAAAGTGCCATTTTTTCCCCAGGGAGTATTTCCTAATTTTTGAAGGGTGAAGGAAGAACTTTCTGACTCTTCGACTGTGGAACGGACTCCCTTGGGAAGCTGTGGGCTCTTCTTCCTTAGAGAGGCTGGATGGCCACCTGCCATGGATGCTTCACTTGGCATCCTGATCAAATTTGCAGATGACACCAAACTGGGAGGGGTGGCTAACACCCCAGAGGACAGGATCACACTTCAAAACGACCTTGACAGATTAGAGAACTGGGCAAAAACAAACAAGATGAATTTTAACAGGGAGAAATATAAAGTATTGCACTTGGGCAAAAAAATGAGAGGCACAAATACAAGATGGGTGACACCTGGCTTGAGAGCAGTACATGTGAAAAGGATCTAGGAGTCTTGGTTGACCACAAACTTTGTGGGATGTAAACACAGGAGCAGTCAATGACAACATTCCTAGAGTATACATGTTAGAACATGGGGAGGGATGTCTGCCCAGCAAGCAGGTAAACTTCCTGGGGATGGACTTCCTCCGCATGTGACCAGAGGTGGGTGTGGCCTCACCTGTGCAGGTAATGACAAAAGCACAGGGCAGGCAGCCATCTCTCTCTCTCTGCCATTTTCCTTCGATGAGGAAGCATCTAAAGATGCCCTCTTGGCTCTCAGCCAAGAGAGGAGATAAGGTCTATCTTGCAACAAGATAGATTCTAAATATATGTAACCTTTTAAAGCCTGTCTACCTTCTGGGATTATGTTGTGAACAGAACGTGAGTAAACTCTTTTATACTTTTATAAAGACTGTGTTGTGTCTTGTATTTTAAGAGGGAACAAAGGGGAAATTACCAGAGTAATTATTATAGAGGTTCTAGCGAACCTGTGCACACGTTACCGTTGCGAACTTAAAGGGGAATGTCTATAAACTCTGCTGATATTTTGGGAACTTGTTAGCACAAGTTGGATAAGGATATAATTAGTCAATATACCCTCTCCTGCACCCCAGAACATTCCCACAAACTTGACATGAGCCAACAGTGTGACGCGGCAGCTAAAAAAGCCAATGCAATTCTGGGCTGCATCAATAGGAGTATAGCATCTAGATCAAGGGAAGTAATAGTGCCACTGTATTCTGCTCTGGTCAGACCTCACCTGGAGTACTATGTCCAGTTCTGGGCACCACAGTTCAAGAAGGACACTGACAAACTGGAACGTGTCCAGAGGAGGGCAACCAAAATGGTCAAAGGCCTGGAAACGATGCCTTATGAGGAACAGCTAAGGGAGCTGGGCATGTTTAGCCTGGAGAAGAGGGGGTTAAGGGGTGATATGATAGCCATGTTCAAATATATAAAAGGATGTCATATAGAGGAGGGAGAAAGGTTGTTTTCTGCTGCTCCAGAGAAGCGGACACGGAGCAATGGATCCAAACTACAAGAAAGAAGATTCCACCTAAACATTAGGAAGAACTTCCTGACAGTAAGAGCTGTTCGACAGTGGAATTTGCTGCCAAGGAGTGTGGTGGAGTCTCCTTTTTTGGAGGTCTTTAAGCAGAGGCTTGACAACCATATGTCAGGAGTGCTCTGATGGTGTTTCCTGCTTGGCAGGGGGTTGGACTCGATGGCCCTTGTGGTCTCTTCCAACTCTATGATTCTATGAAGATTCTTGCATTGCCCGGGGTTCAACTGGATGACCCTTGCGGACCCTTGATTCCACAATTCTGTGGAGCGTGTCCCCTGCCATGCCTGTGCCTCAACATCTGTGCAACATCATCTCTCTGCTACCATTCCGAAAAGGCAGTTGAGAAGGTTCTGGAAAGAGCCATCAAGTTGTCAAGAGCACCCAGTTCTTGAGTGGGGGGTGGGGGAAGAGGCTGTGAAATGCAGCCCCCACCCCCGTGCACCCAGATGAAGAACTTCTCCAGCAAAGCGCCTTGCCTCTGATCATCAGAGCCGTCCCCGGAGCCTCAAAGGCGCCCGATTTGGCACCAATGCTCAATTGGATGAGAGGAGGCCTGTTGCGGCGCCTGCCCTTTCCCCAGACATTTGCTTTGAGATTGTCAGTGCGGCTTCTGTTATCCTCCCACCCCCCACCCCCATCTTCCGCCGTTGCCTTCTCTCTCCCCCCCCCCCCCCAGCTTTCTACACAGACCATTTTCTCTGGCTCAGATGAGAAGGATATTGTCAGAGAGTCTCCGCGTGCTGACCTCAATCCCAGCCTCATCCGCAAAAGCTATCTGCCGTAATTCTCATTACCGGGCTGGCGCAGAGACGGCGGAGAAATTGCGACCCCACCAAAAAAAAAAGGAAAAAGGACCCCAACTGACACCCTCCCTCCCCCAGCCTTTTCAAGACCAGACTAGAGACCCTGTGGGTTTAATTCACTCCTACCCCTGTCTCAACCTCTCATCCAAGCCCTTTAAAATAATATCCTGAAAGTCAGCTCCCTTGCCTTGAACTGTGGGAGGAAACTAAGGCGTGGAAATGGGATTACCAGAAAAATTGAAGACTTGGCGTTTTGTTGCAGGATGGAATTAGGCGTCGCTTTCTCTCACCGCCCCTGGATAAAACAACAATAGCGTTTAAGACTAGAACTAGTGGACATCAAATGAAAATGAATGTTGGAAAATTCGGGACAGAGAAATGAAAGTATGTCTCCGTGCAGAGTTGAACTGTGGAACTCCCTGCCACAGGAGGCAATGAAAACCACCAACTTGGATGGCTTTAAAAGAGGATGGGAAAATTTCATGGAGGAACAAAGGGCTATTGATGGTCACAGGGGCTGTGCTCTGCAGTTGGAGGCCAAAGACATATCTCTAGCCAGGCAAAACTACTCAAGGAGGGTGCAAAGCAGGGGTCTGTGAGGGCTGTGGCCCGTGGATAGTTCTGAGGGCCACACAGACTGGTCTTGAGGGCCACATTTGCCAGCTGGGCTGAGGTTCCCCACGCCTGCTCTTTGTGGGATGTGAAACACAAGAGCAGTCAAGTACAATATTCCTAGAGTGAACATGTTTACACATGGGGAGGAATGTTTGTCCAGCCAGCAGGTAAACTTCCTGTTTCCTTCTGGGCTGGGACAGACTTCCTCTGCATGTGACTAGAGGTGGGCATGGCCTCACCTGTGCAGGTAACAACAAAAGCACAGGGCAGGGCAGCTGTCTCGCTCTTTTTTTGACTACATGCATTGAAGAGGTGACATCTGCTTAGCCAAAGATGCTCTCTTGGAGGACAGAGGGACTGCCTCCTTATGAGATAATTTCCAGGTATATGTTACTTTTCTAAGCTAAGTCTGCCTTCTGGGATCCGATTGTGAACAGAATGTGAGTAAACTCTTTTTATACTTTTATAGAAGACTGTGTCATGTCTTATCTTTTATGAGGGAATAAGGGGGAAATACCAGAACAGTTATTATAGAGGCTTTAGCGAGCCTGAGCAAACGCATCCGCTGCGAGTTTAAGAAGAGGAATGTTACTCTGCTAAAATTGTTAACTTGTTAACACAAGTTGGAAAGGCTATAATCAAACAATATATCCTCTCCTGCATCCCTGAACATTCCCACACTCTTTGTCTTGGCAGACTGCTACTTGCGACGTGCTTTCTTCCCATGACACCCCACCTAGCAGGGAGAGCGATGCTGTGGCGCTCAGGCTGTGTTTTCGGACGTCCTATTGGGGCATCCACCTGACCACAGTGAGAACAGGATGTGGGACCAGGTGGGCTGTTGGCTTCATCCATCAGCCGGACTCTTCCAACGTCCTCCTTCACCTTCCTCATTATGCTCTTGCTTTATTGATCCCTCTGTTAATGGCTTCAGGATGTTTGCAGAGGGAGATTCACCTCTTTTATAGGGTGTGTGTTTTTAAAATGTGGGTGGCCCAGTATGAACCTGACCCCTGTTCCCTAGCTGCTCTTGGCTCCGTCTGCTTTGACACCTGGGCACGCACGCATCCATCCTGCCTCCTCTCCCAGATGCTAAGGCCCACAGCTGCTTCTTCTCCAGCCCATGGAGGAACCTGGTGTTTTCAAGGACAGAGGCATCGCCGCCACCCTGCAGAACCAGCTGTGACTCTTGTCCCAGGCTGTGTCTGGCGCAAAGATAAGCCTGGGACGGGTGTCGAGAGAGCTGGCAGCGGAGTCATGCTCATTTGCGCTCAAGCATCAGGATTCCATGTTCGACAGGCGGCGAGAAGAGGGGGAATGACGTCGGGATTTGCTGGAGGCGCCGGGCTGCAGCTGCGCTCTCGCCGTGTCCCTTCCGGCTGTTTGGGGAGTTGAGTTAATGAGCCCCAGCAGGGGCTCCGCTCCACGTCGAGAGCAAAGCAAATCAGGACACAGGTAAACAAAACGCAACACGGTCCTACAAACCCAGCCCAAGTCGCCCACCCACCATTGTTCGTTCCTGAGTGACCTGCCGCAGTCCTCTGCCTGAGGACACCAGGTGGATCAGGCCAAAATCTCAGCTCATGGGGCTGCAGAAAGGGATCTTCGAGGTCATCCAGCCCAACCCCATTGTCGGTGGGCCAGAACTCGGTGGCAGAGCAGCTGCTTAGCATGCAGAAGGTCCTGGGTTCGATACCTGTTGGCATCTCCAGGCAGGGTGGAAAAGACCCCTGCCTGAGACCCTGGAGAGCCACTGCTGCCAGTCAAGTGCGGACAGTGCTGAGGTAGATGGATGAATGATCCAGTCAAGGCAACTTCTCTGCTCGTTTGCAGAGCCGCCTTAACCCTTTGTGAAGCCGAGGGGGAGGATGGGAAGACTTCTCCTGTTCTTGTTCTCTCATACCCTTCAAGTGTCCCGATTTTCCAGGAACAGTCCTGGAATTTACAAAGCCATCCCGGCTTGTGATTTGATCCCAGAATGTCCCTATTTCCTCCACCAGCGCTTGTCCCAAGCAGCAGCAGTGGCAGCAAGGGAGCTTCCTCTTGCCTCTCCATGGCCGCTGCGGCTGGCCTCCTGCTTTGGGCAGCTCATAGCAGACGCTGGGGAGCAGGAGAGGCTGACACTGCCTGGCTCTGAGACCCCCCTGGGCGGGAAGACAGAGGGAACGGAGCAGAATGCAAAGAGCCTCTCTCTTTTCTTTTAATGCCTTGTGTGTCTGTGCCTAATCACGCCCCTTCCTAAAATGTATTTATTGGTGTATGTCTTTCTTTTCGCAAATCTACCAAAGGAGAAAATAAAATAAAGTCGGGATTAAGGAATGGCCTGTGCGCTGTGTCCCATTGCTGTCGTGGTGGCAGCACTCGCTCTTCTTCTGATAGGAAATGATCTGCAGGTGGGAGGACCATAATTGGGGGGGGGGTAAAGGTTGGGGATGTGGGTGGCACTTTGGGTTAAACCACAGAGCCTAGGACTTGCCGATCAGAAGGTTGGCGGTTCGAATCCCTGCTACAGGGTGAGCTCCCGTTGCTTGGTCCCTGCTCCTGCCAACCTAGCAGTTCGAAAGCACATCAGAGTGCAAGTAGATAAACAGGTACCGCTCCAGTGAGAAGGTAAACAGTGTTTCCGTGCGCTGCTTTGGTTCGCCAGAAGCGGCTTAGTCATGCTGGCCACATGACCCGGAAGCTGTATGCCAGTAAAGCGAAATGAGTGCCACAACCCCAGAGTCGGCCACAACTGGACCTAATGGTCAGGGGTCCCTGAGCCAGTGTGGTGTAGTGGTCAAGAGCGGTAGTCTCGTAAAGGGGGGAACCGGGTTCGTGTCTCCGCTCCTCCACATGCAGCTGCTGGGTGACCTTGGGCCAGTCACACTTCTCTGAAGTCTCTCAGCCCCACTCACCTCACAGAAGGTTTGTTGTGGGGGAAGAAGGGAAAGGAGAACGTTAGCGGCTTTGAGACTCCTTAAAGGGAGTGAAAGGCGGGATATCAAATCCAAACTCTTCTTCTTCTTCTTCTTCTTCTTTACCTTAAGGGAAAGTGGGGCATCCTGGGATCAAATCAGAAACCGGGGTGGCTTCTGTAAATCCGGGGCTGTCCCTGGAAAATAGGGACACTTGGAGGGTCTGTCACAGTGCCACAGTGCTATGGGACCACCTCCCCAAAATGCCATGTCCTTTTAGCAACGCCACCAGAATCAACTAGTTCTTGCCTCATTCAGGGCCAGGGAGCCTCACCACCCCAAGTTGAAAGTGCGTGTTGTTGGCCCAGCCTAATGGATGCACCACTTCTGCTCACCCTGGGAGCCTGGAGAAATCTGCCTCCAACTTTTGCGCTTGCTGTGTGCTTCTAGCGAGGCGCTTTCCTCTGGAAAGAGGCACACTTGCCAGGCAACAGACCATTGTCCTCTCGAAGTGGCAGCCCCAATTTTTGCTGGATAATGGCCCTCAGGCCTTGGGGCCCTGCTGGCACCGGCAGCTATTTGGCAAAATTGCTGCCTTGCTGTGTCAGGGGCCTTTTAGAGGGGTTTATTTCTCCCCCTCCGTCTCAGATCGACCTGCGACGAAAGTAAATCCCCAGTGGAAAGTCTCCTTCCCGTCCTTTGCTTAGGAGGAGAAAGAAATAACAGGCCTGGAAAGAGGGGGGGGGGGAGAGAGAGATTTAAAAGGGGAGAGAGAGAGAGAGAGAGAGAGAGAGAGAGAGAGAGAGAGAGTCTGGTGCCTGGCAGTTTGGGGATAGGGAAGAATTGCCTCCCTCCCTCCGGCAGAGCACCGAAGCGGCTTTGAGGACGCGCCAGTGCCGCGAAGATGCCTTGCCGGTCCAGCGGCTGATGCAAAAGAGAAAAATAGCCCCACACAAAAGAGGATGGTGGTGTCGTCTCTCGCGGCGATAATAAGCGCCTGCCCAAAAGACTCCCTGACAGGCCTTTTTAGACGCTCGCCCCCCTCCTAGGTAATTATAAGATGGAGTCGCAGACCGTGTACTTTGCAAAACTGCCTCCCCTGCCAACGACGTCGTCATGGCTCAACCCAACAGCTCCTCGCCTCTCCCCCGGCAGCCTGACGCTTTTCTCCTCAGATAAATGAGCCTAGGAAGCCGCCTTATCCCAGCTCAGGTGCTTTGGGCATCCAGCCCAGTACTGGCGACTCTAGCCGGCAGCAGCTGTCTGCAGACTCCCAGGCAGAGAAAGGCCTTCCTCGTCATCTGCTACCAAACCAAAGGAGGATTCTAGTCCTCATGAGACTAAAAAAAAGAGATGTTTTAAACAGGAACATAGGAAGCTGCCTTATACAGAACCAGTGTTGTCTACACTGACTGGCAGCAGCAGCTCACCAGGTTTTCAGTGTTGACTGGAATTGAACCTTCTGTGTGCAAAGCAGTGAATCTATCACTCTATCTATGGTGCTTTCTTTCTTTTTAAAAAGAGTAAGATTATGGTCCTCATGGTTACACATGAAGGGATGGTTAAAACAGGAAGCTGCATTATCCCAGTATTATCAACACTGGTTGGCAGCAGCTCTCCAGAGTCTCCCAGGCAGAGAAAGGTCCTTCTGCTATTGAAAATGTTTTAGGAATTCAGCCATCCTTCTGAACTTACTGCCATCCCTAGGTCTCCCGTGTGTGCGTGATTTTAATTGGGGGTTCTATCTTGGTGCGCTCCCCCACCCCAGAAAACCCACACCCCTTTCCCCCTGCTGTCACAACCTGTCTTGGTTCACCCCTTCGATCCTTCTCATTGTGGGAATTTCCAGCCCCACCAGTGCTAGGGTTCCCGGGGTTCCTGGTGCAACGAGGTTACGCCTCCCAGCCAGAGGCTTTCGCCCACAGCCAAGACAGCCTCCTGGGAAGCTTTTGAGGGGTTAACAGGGGGAGACCGGGGCCCTGCCAGCAAGACTCTTCCCTTCCGATCTAGTGGGCAGGATAATTGAGATCCACGTTAGCCGTACCTGCCAATTTCGGGGCTTTCTCGCTCGCTCTTCATTGCGCGGCCGGTTCCCAGATACGTCTCTATTCTGGCAACCCGGCCTTGCCCATTTCGGAGCGAGACCTCGTGTCATCTCCAATCAACTCTCCCATCCACCAGAAGGATGAACTTCCAAAGCAACTTATTAGACGGAAAAACATCATCAACAACAACAACCAGACCCAGCACCAAAAAAACAAGGCCCTAATTGATTCGTCTGCTACCGCCAGACCTTGAAGATTTCACTGCTGCTGCTGTAGCGCCTACAACTAAGCAAATTCTTTTTAAGGCTACAGCTTTATTGCGTTCAGACACGCTGCCTGGGGCTGGTTCAAGGCTGTGGGTGGAACTCGGCTTTCAGTTTTTTAAAGATGAGCCTGCAGGATCAGGCCAGTGGCCCATCTGGTCCAGAATCCTGTTCCCACAGTGGCAGACCAAATGCCTATGGGCATAAGCAGGATTTGAGCGTTTGTGTGCTGTGCTGGCTCGCCAGATGCAGCTTGTCACGCTGGCCACGTGACCTGGAAGTGTCTGCAGACAGCGCTGGCTCCCGGCCTATAGAGTGAGATGAGCGCACAACCCTAGAGTCTGGCAAGACTGGCCCAAACGGGCAGGGGTACCTTTACCTTTACCCTCCAGTGACTTCCAGCAACTGGTATTCAGAAGCTCTGCCGTATCCAGCCATGGAAGCAGAACATAGTTATTGTGGCTAGGAGCCATCAATAGCCCTTCAAGCATTTGTCCAATCCTCTTTTAAGGATGGTAGTCATCACTGCCTCCTGCAGCAGGGAGTTCCATTGTTTCTTTCTTTTAAATTTTTTTTAAATTCATTTTTCTTTTTCATTCATTACATACATCTCAAATTCTTAACATTTACTATATATTCCTCCCTCCCTCCCCTCCAGGGCTTCCCACAACTTCCGCTTCTGGTTCGTTTCTCTTTTCACTTTGCTATCTCCTAACAGAAAAAGTTATTAATAACATAACATCAAGCCTAAAACATAAAAGTAAATACACCATAATATTTCACTATCTTCTAAACATTTTCTAATACTAATGATGTGAATGTTTATTTAAATCCTGCCATCAAGTCTATTGACTGTCTTTGTTTCTGCAAATATAATATGAATGGTTCCCATTCTCTTGTCCTTTTCTCTTAATCTATCCGTCATTTTTGCCAGTTCTGCACAGTTCATCAACTTCTCTTGCCATTGTTCTTTAGCTGGTATTTCTCCAGTCTTCCACTTTTGTGCAATCAACATTCTTGCTGCTGTAGTGGTATACATAAATAAAATCTTCATTTCTTTTGGTATGTCTTGGCCTAAAATACCTAGCAAATAGGCTTCTGGTATTTTTTAACAAAAGTTATTTTCAACATTTTCTTCAATTCATTGGATATCATTTCCCAGTAGGCTTTTATCTTTTTACGGGAGTTCCATAGTTTCACTATGCAGTGTGCAGAGAAGTCTTTTCTTTTGTCTATCCTGATACCTCCAATATTCAGCTTCATTGAATGTCCGTGAGTTCCAGTTTTAGGAGAGAGGAAGAAAACCTTTCCTCAAGCCACTTTCTCTGAGCCAGGCACGATTTTATAAATATCTATCATGTTGCCTCTTAACTCACATATTCTCGAAACTAAAAAGCCCCAAATGTTGCAATCTTTCTGCATGGGGGAGCTGCTCCACACCCTGCCCTCTTTTAAAAGAGCAGTGCAGCAGGCAGAAATTCACCGTGGGAATGGGGAAGGTGGCACCTGTTGGATGCCTGCCTGCTCAGTGGCAGAGGATCTGCTCTCCTTGCAGAAATTCCCAGTTTAAATCCCATGCCTCTCCAGACACAGCTGGGGAAAGATCCCTTGTCGGAAACAACAGAGTAACTGCCAGCCTGTGCAGACAATACCAAGCCCAGCAATCCAACTAGGTGTAAAGCCTGATCCCCAGTTCACAATATGTGTGAGAAGTATCAAAACACGGTGGCTGAGTTTCAGTCTGGAAAAGAAATTCTACTCAGTTCACATTGAAAGGCAAACCGAGCAAATTCACAGTTTCTGGAAAAATACATGATCTCATCCTTCATTGCTTGGGGATGAAATAGATGACCCCTGGGCCCCTTCGAACTCCACAATTCTGTGAATCTATGATTCAAAATTTGCATGTCTCTGAATTTTGCAGTGCAGCTCTCTGCTCAATTTACGTGTACAAAAATGCATATTGTATACTGGGGGCAAACTATGTGTGGGAATATTTGAGAAAATAGCATGCAAGAATGCATTCTATTTGGTAAAACTGCTTTTCAAAAATATGTGAATAATCAGGAGAAATTTGTACTAAAAGGAGGATGAATTTTCATGAGGGCTGCCGTGGAAATGTGGCAAGAGCTGGATTGAAGACTGGAAAAAAGAGGAAACAGACCGTCAACTCTGCATCAAAACTTAACGGCAGGGAAACTGTTGACTTCAGCTACCCCAGTGGTGGCTGGGAGCCATTGGGCCTGATGGGACAGAAGAAAGAACTCTGCAAGGTAAGTTAGGCAGAAAGAGGCCCAAGATCACCCAGTGAGCTTCATGGCCAGGTGAAGATTTGAACCCTGCTCTCTCCCAAATTCTAATCTGACACTCTAACCACCACACCGCACTGGCTCTTTGCAATGTAAGCAACAAAGCTCATGTCACTTGCAAAGCGGGTGAACCTGGTATTGGGACAAATCCAGTGGTGACAGGAGCCTACTGGGACTGGTGGGGCAGGAGGCAGGGAGCCCAGCACTAGATGGCGCCAGAGGCAATGAGAGGTGGAGCCAGCTCATTCCACTTTAGTCCCCATTCTCCTCTTCCCTGCTGAGATCTATAAGGCTTTAAGGAGGCAGAGGAAGCTGACAGCCGCACAGACCGGCAGGCAGCAAGAAGGCTGTTAGGTGGGAGCCAACTAAGGGCGGACTGCGGCTGGTGGAACAGTGCTTCCATTAATGTTTCCCTTCCATCACAGATGCAGCCATCACACCGGCGCAGGAGCCAAGCTCCTTTGTTTACCCCGGTTCATTATTAGAATTAATATTGAGCCTGATGACCTGAGAAAGTCAATGGGCCTTTGGTGAATTAAAGGTCTCATGCAGGGATCAATAAGCAGAGACAGAGAGAGATCAACTTGGACCCCAGACAGACAGGCCCTACCCCGCTGCCGGCAATCCAGACCAATCCGTTTAAATCTACTGACGGCAGAGTGAAATCAATCTTGTTTAGAGTGACACCCCAGCACAGAGGGCAACAATCTGCTTTTAATTTCGGAAATGAGCAGACGAGTTTGCTTTGATTGCAAGGGGAAGGGGGGGGTGGAGAGGAGAAGAGAAAGGTGGAGGAAGGAGCATGATTAACCTGGGCTTAACGTATGCCACATTGGTAAACAGCTCAGGGAAAAACAAGAGCTAAAATTGCCCAGGCTGGCATAAACAAACACTGAGCCGTTTGGAAATTAACGGGGCCAGATCCCCAGTGAGTGGCAGGAGGAGGGAGCAAAAAATCAAGCATCAGCAACAGCAGTTGAACTAACTCCAAGACCAAGTGCTGAGAGCGGCAGAAGTCCCAACAACAGGACAGGTGATGGGGTAACCAAGAGGCCACCAGGGCAAGGATGCCAACCGTCCAGATCTACCTGCACTTGTGGGGCAGGTGCCAGGAGCAGCTTAGCAATAACTCACAAGGTGTCGGTGAAATTAGCTCTTTAGTCAAAGAAAGAAAACAGCGCAGGTCGAGTGAGCACTGCTCCCAGCAGATCTTGCCCCAAGGAGGCAGTTGAGAGGACTTGCTTCCCTCTCCAAGTCTCCCCCAGTTCCTTCCCAAGCAATTTGAGGCTCCTTCACCTTGCCTGTCTCTGCTCTGCTCTCTTCACTGGGATACCAGCGAAGAGGGGAGCTTGTCACAGCAGGAGGGGGATGTGGGAAAGTTCAGGGAGGCAGGAGAGGATATATTGCTTAATTACAGTCATACCTCGGGTTAAAGCAGCTTCAGGTTGAGCGTTTTCAGGTTGTGTTCCGCGGCAACCCGGAAGTAACGGAATGGGTTACTTCCAGGTTTTGCCGCTCGCACATGTGCAGACGCTCAAAATGACGTCACGTGCATGCACAGAAGAGGCAAATCGCGACCTGTGCACGCGCAGACATGGGTTGCGTTCTGCTCAGGATGCGAACGGGGCTCCGGAATGGATCCTGTTCACATCCAGAGGTACCATTGTATATCCTTCCCAACTTGTGTTAACAAGTTCTACAATTTAGCAGAGTAACATTCCCCTTTTGAACTTACACAGCGGATAATGTTTTGCCAGGCTTGCTTAAGCCTCTAAAATAAGTTTCCTGGTAAATCCCCTTTATTCCCTCTTAAAAAGAATAGACACGACATATTCTAGTATAAAAAGTATAAAATAGTTTACTCACAGGTCCATTCAGTTCACAAAAGGATCCCTGAAGGCAGAGTTAAGTTACAAAATATATGCACCTGGAATCTATCCCATAAGGAGATAGTTCCTTTGTCTTCTCTTGGCTGGAAGTCAAGAGAGCATCTCAGGCTGACGCTTCTTCGACGAAAGCAAAATGGAGAAGAGAGAGATGTGGTGGCCAGTCCTGTGCTTTTGTTACCTGCACAGGTAAAGTCACGCCCACCTCTGGTGACATGTAGAGGAAGTTTGTCCCAGCACAGGAGGAAACAGGAAGTTTATCTGCTGGCTGGACAAACATCCCTTTTCATGTCTAAACATGTCCACTCTAGGAATATTGTATTTGACTGCTCTGTGTTTCACACCCCACAGGGGAGACCCCCTAGTTTCCTCAGCAACCAGCCTCCACTTCTGCCTCTGATTCTGGACTGCTCTCTGCCCCAGCCTCTTCCTGCTCACCAAACCCTGTTGCCTCTTCAGCTTCCAGCACCTCCTCTTCCCAGTCCGCTCCCTCTTCTCCCTCTGACCACTCATCCTCGTCCCACCACCCCTCCCCTGGCCCTCAGCCTTCTCCTCTTGGCGGGTTCCCCGGCTGATACCTCCCACCATTCCTCTGCTTCCAGCCAGGCCTTGACAATTGCTGGTCTCAAAAACTGAGTGTGCTGGATCAGGCCAATGGCCCATCTAGGGCAGCATCCTGCCCTCACAGTGGCTGACCGGATGCCTCCAACAGGAAACCTGCAGGCAGGATTCAAGTGCAAGAGAATGTCTCCCCTTGCTGGGGTTTCCAGGAACTAGGATTCAGCAGCATTGCTGCTCCTGGGGGTGGAGAAAGGGCAGCGCCAGCCTGTCTAGGAGCCGTTCATAGCCCTCTCCCCCTTGAATTTGCCTAACCTTCTTTTAAAGCCATCCAAGTTGACGGCCATCAATTCTTCCTGTGGAAATCGGTCCCATGGTTTACCTACGTGTTGTTTGATTTGTGGCAAAACGGGATTTGCAAAGTGTAAAAACCAGGGTCACAAACATTAAGCTGTAAACAACCGTAATTAAAAACCCCAAGAATTAAAACAATCCCATCCAAACATAAACATCCTTAATTAAAACGTGCAATTAAAACAATCTCATTAAGAACAACCCAGCAATTAAAACGCGTGACCTACTTACATGTCAGCAAAGTCTTCCTCCGTTTGCCTCTCGGTTCCTTAAGCTGCCATTGAACTAGATTTGCATTTTCCTAAGGAAGGCAAAAGAACTTTTGGGTTATATGGGCCTTGAAGAATACATAACCTATAGCCATAGGAAGGGCTGTAGCTCAGCTCTGCATGCAGAAAGTCCCAGTTTCAATTTCTGGCCTCTCCAGGGCTGAGAGAGATCCCTGCCTGAAACCCTGGAGAGCTGCTGCCAGTCAGTGCAGGCAATAGTGAGCTAGATGGAGCAAGGGTCTGGCTCAGCATAAGGTAGCTTCCTAGCTGACATGGGCAGAGTTCACACCCAGAATATTATTTTTTTCCACCACCTGAAGATGGACTTTGCTTTCCAAGGGACGCATCCCCCTCCAACCACTAGGCAATACTATACAACATCGCTTCAATTGACTTCTTTTTTTAAAAAAAGCACTTGGTACACACCATCCCAAATCAATCCGCGGCTTTGCAAAAAGACTTCCCTGTTGCTCTTTACTTCTGCTCCCTGCCTCCCTGGGGCAGCTGTGCATTTAGTTTGAGATGTGAGACAGACTTGGGTCATAAAGCAGGTTTTAATTCCTCTGAAATTAGGGAAAGGGCAGGAAACAAAATAACACACAGGGAAGGGTCATATCTTAGTTGCAGAGTGTCTGCTGTGCATGCAGAAGGTCTCGGGTTCAAATTCCAACAGCATCTCCAGGTAAGGTGGAGAGAGGCTTCCTGCCTAAAACCCTGGAGAACCATTGCTGCCAGTCAGTGCAGACAATACCGGACTAGGTGGGCCAACGGACTGACACAGCATAAGCTATCTTCCATGAGGACTAGAACCTTTCTTCTTCTTTTTAAGGAGTTCAGCAGCACAGGGCATCCTGTGTTCCTTGAAAGGGGGGCAGCCATTGCTTCTTCCTCCCAGAATCCTTGGCACTCAAGCTGATAACTTGCAACAAAATCTACAGGCTGACCTCTCTGCTGCAGCGGACAGACTTATTCCCCCCCTCTCACACGCCCTGCTTTGTGTAACATCTCACCTGATAAAGAACTCCTCCAGACAGCCTATTTACATTCTTTTAAACTGCTTTTTAATTGTGGGTTTTTAATTTTTTTAAAAATAAAATTGTTTGTAGCTGTTTTTATGTGTTCTGGGGGTTATTTGGCTGTTTCTGCTTATTTCGATTATGTATTTTGTGTTTTTAATATTGCAGTTTTATCTTGTGGACCACCCTGAGACCTGCAGGTATAGGCTGGTATATAAATTTAATAAATAATAATAACTATTTATTAAGCATTCATCCTGATCTTGCTTGCAGAAAGCTTGCATGGAGGGCAGATTATAGCCAGCCTTTATTGATCATTTTTTCCTGATAAGCACATTAGAATCTAAGAAGGGACAGCTGGATTTGGCCAAAGAGAGCCCCTCTATTCCAGCCCCCTGTGCTCTCAGTGGCTGACCAGGTGCCCATTGTGGGAAATCCACAAGCAAGATTTGAGCCCAAGAGCAAATCTCCCCTCCGGTGGTTTCCAGTAACTGGAATTTAGGTGTCCTTGAGCTGTGATAATGCTGCTTCCTTGTCTGGATGTACAGGGATGTGTGCACGTGTGTCGAGAAAGAGAAAACGTGGCTGCAGGCTTACAATCTAAAAGGCGAAATCAATCAAATAGCATCAAAGGAAAAGAGGAGAAGGAGGGAGGAGGAAAACAACCAGGTTTGGGCACCAGTTCTTCAAGTTACGTGGCTGTTCTCATAGTGACCAGTTGGAATGGAAGCCGTCTTGGGAGATGAGGAGCCGAATGGACCCTCTCTCTCAACTTTCCCTCTATTGAAGTCTCTTGGAACAGTATGTAAAAGATTCTTGTTGTGGCAGCTTTTTTGGCTCTGCATCTGAGCATGTGCAGAGTATTTCTCCATTGCAGCCTTTCCACCACACACTTAGCGTCAAGCTACATGCTGCGCCAGCCATGGGTTTGTGCCCCCCAAGTGCAGGGTGGTCCCCCCCCACAAGTCACAATCAAGTGGGCCCCAATCTCTGCCTGAAACCGGCACTTATTTGCACAGGGACTGGGAGAGAGACTGACCCATTTAAACCTTTGCTCACCTGCCATTCAGGGAGCAAACCCTGCATATTTTTTGCAGAGAGTGTCTATCAGCAAACTAACGCTTTTCTCCACTCTAGAAGAATTTTAAAGCAGAAGGAAAGAATGCTGATCTTTGACAGTGAGTATAATTGCCCACCGGCCTGGGTCCCCCCGGGAGGGATTCTCTCCATCACTCGAAATCAAGACCGCCTGTCTAGGGGCAAATATCTTCCCGCCTCAATTTACTGAGAATCTGTGCCGTGCCTCCGTCTGCCCGCCTGCGTGTTCTCTAGTCTGTGTAGTACACAGTTTCATCTCTCAAACGCTCTTTCCGGCTTCTTTAAACCCTTGGCAGGAGGAGAGAAGAAGAAAGACCCATCTCCCTCTGTTTGCATTACAAGACTTCGTCTCAGATGCGCGTGAATACATGTGTGTTTTATCATTTGCAAAGATTCCTAAGCCGCCCACATTAAGGAAAAACGATAACGACTCGGGAGAGAGCATTGTGCAGCTGGAAAAGGGGGTTCCACAAATTTGTGATGGGTTATCAGTGGGTCTCCATGAGGGCTATTCATCGTCGTCATCGCTCCCTTCATCCAAAGGTCCCCAGTAATAATAAAAAATTATTATTTATACCCCACTCATCTGGCTGGGTTTCCCCAGCCACTCTGGGCAGCTCCCAACAATATATTAAAAACACAATAAAACGTCAAACATTAAAAACTTGCCTAAACAGGGCTGCCTTCAGATGTCTTCTAAAAGTCAGATAGTTGTTTATTGCCTTGACATCTGCTGAGAGGGCAGGCACCACCACCGAGAAGGCCCTCTGCCTGGTTCCCTGTAACCTCGCTTCTCGCAGGGAGGGAACCGCCAGAAGGCCCTCGGAGCTGGACCTCAGTGTCCAGGCTGAACGATGGGGGTGGAGACGCTCCTTCAGGTATACTAGGCTAAGGCCGTTTAGGGCTTGAAAGGTCAGCACCAACACTTTGAATTGTGCTCGGAAATGTTGTTTGTTGTTTAGTCATTTAGTCGTGTCTGACTCTTCATGACCCCCTGGACCAGAGCACGCCAGGCACTCCTGTCTTCCACTGCCTCCCGCAGTTTGGTCAAACTCATGCTGGTAGCTTTGAGAACACCGTCCCACCATCTCGTCCTCTGTTGTCCCCTTCTCCTTGTGCCCTCCATCTTTCCCAACATCAGGGTCTTTTCCAGGGAGTCTTCTCTTCTCATGAGGTGGCCAAAGTCTTGGAGCCTCAGCTTCACGATCTGTCCTTCTAGGGAGCACTCAGGGCTCGGAAACATACTGGGAGCCAATGTTGGTCTTTCAGATCCAGTGTTATATGGTCTCTTCTTAGTATTTCAACCTCTTGATCAGCCAGCTGAAGCCTTAGTAGATGAACCTCACCCACCACCCTTGCAAAAAACACCCCCCTGTGCTCTGCACCTTCCCTCTCGCAGAACCCGCCACGGACTCCTAAGCTTAGCCACATACCTCCGCCTTGCTCAGCCAGCTGCAGCCTCATCAATCTTGCCGACACGGAGTGTGGCTGTATTTCATTTTTACCGGGGCACCGTGGCAGGACTCCTGACCCTCGCAGGCTTCCTTAGGAAACTGATTTCTCACTGCCACGGAGCCGCCGGGCGTTAATTTAAACCTGGGTCGGTGGTAACATGGCAGGGGTGAGGCAGGCCAGGAAATTTGTCTGCCATCTCCCGAGTCTGGATCTCGCTCGCTCGGGATTTATGGGCGGCTGGCTAGCAAGCAGAAGAGGAGGAGAGCAGTGAGGAGGCTTTGGGAAAAAGCACCCATTTACACCAGTTCAGGAAAGGCTTTGCACCAGAGCTACGGGGATGCTGTTGCTTCATCACTGGAGCAGCCCAAAAGCTTACGCAGGAACGAGAGACTCCACACTCCTTCCTGGATCTCCACCAAGTCCTGTTCTGGGTTTATATCAATGCCGGATTTATGTATAAGCTAAACAAGCTATAGCTTAGGGCCCCACTCTCTTTGGCCCCCCCAAAAAAAATTTAAAGGAAAAAAACCCTGGATGTACATTTCCAAAATATAAGATAAGTTCAACAATTACTTTGATAAAATACATATTTTGATATGTGCAAATGGCTTTAGATACCTGTTAGGTCCATAAATTACCATATATCCAACACAAAAACAGCAACAATTTGTTGTTCTCAAAGGACAGCTGGACATATAAAGGGCCCCAGTACCTTCAGTAGCTTAGAGCCTCATCAAACCTAAATCCGGCCCTGGTTTATACATAATTTTCCTTCCTCTTGAGTAGGGATGTAAGAAGGCATCGTTTTCCTTTCGACCCAGGATGCAGCTCATCCTCTGCCAGAAACATTTTTTGGTTGGTTGGTTGGTAGAACATCGCTTTGGGTTGCCTTGGGTAAGATAAGACATCTAACAAATTTATCAAATAATAATAATAAGGTCACAGGCCACCCCAGTGTTCATTTATATTTATTTCAAAGAAACATCGGATTTTAGAGTTGGAAAGGATCCAAACAGTTGTCTAGTCCAGGCATGTCCAAAGTCCATTTCGGGGGCCTAATCTGGCCCGCTAATTGGTTTAATCTGGCCCCTGTGGCAGTTTATTTCCCTAAACCCTAAAAAAAAGCTCAAAAACTTCAATCTTAAAAAAGTCAACAACTTTGCTTGGCTCTTTGGTCAGCCCCTACGGCCCTTCACTTCATCAAATCTGGCCCTCTTCGAAAAAAGTTTGGACACCACTGAATTCTAGTCCAACCCCCTACAATGCAAGAAACACAGCTATTTATTTCCTTATTGCTTTTATATCCCACCTTTTTCTCCAAGGAACGCAAGGTGGGGTGTACATGGCTCCCTCCGCCTCATCTAATCCTCACAACAACCCTGTGAGGTAGGCGCAAGGTCACCCAGTGAGTTTCATGGCCAAGTGGGGATTCGAACCCTGGTCTCCCAGGTCCTAGTCTGACACTCTAACCATTATACCGCACCGACTCTCCCTGTTGTCAGATTCCAGCTCTCATTATACACGAGGATTGGGCTGGACTGGGGGCTGGGAGCCAGAGCTGAACAGCATCACTAAATGCTGTCTAAAGGGCTGGGGCTCCAATCCCAGGAGGCGTGAGCCTCTTCCCAAAATACTCACCAGCAAGGTTGGGGTTGCAGTTTCAAACATAGTCAAAATGAAACCGAGGTCAAGCATGGTGAATCAGTTGAAATATACATTTATTAAGAAACCAGAAGCATTTTTACTGGGCATTGTAGGAGATGATATAAATAAAAAGGATTGTAAGTTGTTTTTATATGCAATGACAGCAGCAAGAATATTATTGGCACAAAAATGGAAGCAAGAAGAATTACTGACAAAAGATTGGAGGATGAAATTGATGGACTATGCAGAATTAGACAAACTAACGGGAAGAATTCGAAACCGGCAGGACCAGAGATTCACAGAAGACTGGTGTAAAATTATGGACTATTTGAAAAGTAATTGTGATGATCAGATTACGTTTGTAGGTTTGCAAGAAGTTTTGTGAGGTGAATACGGTAATTTGAATTATTGCATAATTGGATAAAGAGGAGGATTGTTAGTTAAGATTATTAATGGCAATATGAATTTAAGAAATGCAGAAGAAATGAGAAAAATGGGGGATCATCAGAGGTGCTGATGGAAGTCCAAAAAGATTGTATAAGATGTGAAGTTTTATGCTATGTATGATAATTAATATGTTTAAAAATTAATAAAAAATATTTTTTTTAAAAAAGAATCAGTTTGGGCCCAAAATGTGACCCAGCGGCTCGGTCAGGCCCTCTGATCAGCGGGTTGATCTATGGCTATTACCTAAATGGAACCTTCCTGGGCAGAGGCAGTCTACCTTGGAATATCAGAAGCGGGGGAGATGGAGCCATTGTTTTTTTGCTTGTCTGCTTGGGCACTGATAAAGGCTGGTGATGGTGCGACATATAAACTCAAAGACGTCTTTAAAAAAAACCTGGGAAAGCGAGCAAGGCGTCTCGGCTCCTCTAAAACCAACAGACGGCTTGTGGGTTTCTTGACTTGCCTTCTTGCTTTCTCTCTGAACAGGGACTCAGACAGCCCCAGAGTTTGTTTATTTTCCCCAGTTCCTTCTTCAAGGGATGACTGCTTTGCAGGCGCCCTTGATCTTCAAGCGGCAGGCGAGACGGGCACTGGGGGGGGGCTCTTTTCCTGTCTGGGAGAAAAGAGGGAGATGGCGATGAAAGCGGCCTCCGCAGTCGGATGTCTCGGCTGCAGCGGGGCTGTCGAATATAGATGGCTTCTAACCCCGGGCGCAAGAGTGTCAGTGGAGATGGCGTTGGGAATCTGCCCAGTGCCCGGGATATTTGCCTGAGTCCCTGCAGTCATGCTCCCTCTAAGAAAGTGGGGACAAAGCTGGCAATGTCCATCACCGTCACCAGCTCTCTAGGACAATAGATGCTTCTTTGCAGCAACGCTTCTCTGTGAATCCGTGGCTCTCAATGCACCATCTTTTTAAAGCATGTTACCCCACACATGGGGGACACGGGTGGCGCTGTGGGTTAAACCACAGAGCCTAGGACTTGCTGATCAGAAGGTTGGCGGTTCGAATCCCCGTGACGGGGTGAGCTCCCGTTGCTCTGTCCCAGCTCCTGCCAACCCAGCAGTTCGAAAGCACGTCAAAGTGCAAGTAGATAAATAGGTACCACACCGGCGGGAAGGTAAACAGTGTTTCCGTGCGCTGCTCTGGTTTGCCAGAAGCGGCTTAGTCATGCTGGCCACATGACTGTATGCCGGCTCCCTCGGCCATTAAAGCGAGATGAGCGCCTCAACCCCAGACTGGACCTAGTGGTCAGGGGTCCCTTTACCTTTACCCCACACATACCTGCTCAACTGCTCCAGTCTCCAGAACTGGCCCTGTCTTGGATGCCATATGATCCCTGTAAGAAATCTTTTGTAAGAAATCTTTGGAACTCCCTGCCTATTGACAGCATGTTCTGATGATCCTAAAGCATGAGTAGGCAAACTAAGGCCCAGGGTCCGGATCCGACCCAATCACCTTCTCCGGGAATCAGCGTGTTTTTACATGAATAGAATGTGTGCTTTTATTTAAAATGCATCTCTGGGCATAGGAATTCATTCATCCCCCCCAAAAAAATATTGTCCAGTCCCCCACAAGGTGTGAGGGATAGTGGACCTGCCCCCTGCTGAAAAAGTTTGCTGACCCCTGGACCTAAAGAGAGAGGACAGCCTGCCATCACAAGGTTGGCAAACCTCAGCCCTGGCAGCCCTCTAAATACCTCCCCCCTGGCCCCCCAGACCACATTCCCTCACTGGTCCAGCCCTGCGTTTTCCTCTAGGGCTTTTGTATCCTTAGACTCGAATCATGAGCTGGCTCCCCTCCCCGACCACGGCAGCAGAAGCTCTTACCTGAGAGTAAGGAAGTGACCTTTCCTGAAGCAGAAAATGCTTACAGGCTCAGCAACTGCGAATGAGTCGCTGCCGCCGACATGCTAAGCTAGGGGGCAGGCGAGGGCAGCTGGGCTGGGAGCAGCAGCAGGCTGCACTGAAAGAGTCCAAGATCAGGCAATGGGTTCACAGAATTTTCCCAATGAGTGGGCACACCCACCCACCCAGCTTTCAGGGGACGGCCTAGTCACACTTACTTGTGAGACCCTGGTGCCTTGCAAGATAGCTGAGCGAGCAGAGCCCTGTTATTACACACTGGTGCAATATTAGTATTCAACTAAGTATTAGTGTAAATATTAGTATTCAACTAAACATTGCAGGGGTTTGGACTAATTGGCCCTTCCAACTCTACAGTTCTAAGATTATATGATTCATTGGAGGTTTTTAAGCGGCAGCTGGATGGACATCTCTCAGGGATGCTTGAGCCATGATTCCTGCATTGCAGAGGATTGCACTAGATCACAGAATCACAAAGTTGGAAGGGTCCCCAAGGGTCAGTTAATTCAACCCCCTGCAATGCAGGAATTGCAACTAAAGCATCCCTGACAGATGACCATCTAACCTCTGCCTGCTTCTTGGGAGAAAAGCAATGACAAACCTAGACAGCATCTTAAAAGGCAGAGACATCACCTTGCCAACAAAGGTCCGTATAGTTAAAGCTATGATTTTCCCGGTAGTGATGTATGGAAGTGAGAGCTGGACCATAAAGAAGGCTGATCGCCAAAGAATTGATGCTTTTGAATTATGGTGCTGGAGAAGACTCTTGAGAGTCCCACGGACTGCAAGAAGATAAAACCTCTCCATTCTGAAGGAAATCAGCCCTGAGTGCTCACTGGAAGGACAGATCCTGAAGCTGAGGCTCCAAGACTTTGGCCACTTCATGAGAAGAGAAGACTCCCTGGAAAAGACCCTGATGTTGGGAAAGATGGAGGGCACAAGGAGAAGGGGACGAGAGAGGACGAGATGGTGGGACTGTGTTCTCGAAGCTACCAGCATGAGTTTGACCAAACTGCGGGAGGCAGTGGAAGATAGGAGTGCCTGGTGTGCTCTGGTCCAGGGGGTCACGAAGAGGCAGACACGACAAACAACAACAAAGACCTCCAAGGAAAGGGAAACCACCTCTCAAGGGAGCCCATTCCACTGTCAAACAGCTCACACTGTCAGAAAGCTCTTCCTAATGGTGAGTTGGAATCTTCTTTATTGTAACTTGAAGCCATGGGTTCGAATTCTCCCCTCCAGAGCAGGAGAAAACAAGCTTGCTCCATCTTCCACGTGACAGCCTTTCAGATATTTGAAGGTGGTTCTCCTCTCTCCTCTCAGTCTCCTCTTTTCCAGGTTAAACAGAAGCCTGGCATCCCTTCCAACCCTCCAGGTCTAATTCTACGAACTAAATGAGCTGGCATAACAATCATGTGCCCAACCCAACACCCCCAGATCTGCTCCGGAAGGTTGGGGAACCCTCAGAACAGGACCTGCAGGGAAACTGTTCCATCGCACAAGGAGAAATCTTGATGGAACAATTTGCTCAGCTCCACAGTTGAAGGCAGCCCTAGATAACAGATCTCCACTAATTTCTCGGAGAGGCTTTGGGACGGGGCATTTGGGGCCCGTGGAGGGGGAGGCAGGCAGGCAGAGAGACGGAGGCTGTCAGAGGCTGGTGGCGTCACTCCCGAGTCCTCTGCTCATGTGGGTCGCTGGGTGGGCATCGAACAGGGAGATTAATTGCCCACAGTCTCTCTGCTGGCTCCCCAGCAGCTATCCAATTATGACAGCACACTAGCCTGACATTTTCTCCCTTTCTGCAGGGGGACGGATCGATAGGCAGCATGCTGGAACAGGCCTCATCTGTCGGCCGCGAATTCCGTCACTTTTGACACCTGAGAGTCCAGCAAATTCCATCACTCTTGACACCCGAGAGTCCATTGTCAAAAAAAATGTGTCGTGTGGGAGGGGACCAGTCACTGAGCGAGGGGAGAGTGAGGAGGAGGGCAGAGGAACTTCAGAAGGTCTCGGCTTGCAACCTTCAGAGTTAACAAAACTAACAAAGTGAAATTATTTGAATTGAGAGCCAGCTCCTTCTGGTGGTTCCCTCCCTGTGAGAAGTGAGGTTACAGGGAACCAGGCAGAGGGCCTTCTCGGTGGTGGCGCCCTCCCTGTGGAACGTCCTACCATCAGATGTCAAGGAAATAAAGAACTATCTGACTTTTAGAAGACATCTGAAGGCAGCCCTGTATTGGGAAGTTTTTAATGTTTGATGTTTTATCGTGTTTTTAATATTCTGCTGGGAGCGGCCAGAGTGGCTGGAGAGGCCCAGCCAGATGGGTGGGGTATAGATAATAAATTATTATTATTATTATTATTATTATTATTATTATTATTATTAGCCTGAAAAGAGGAGACAGAGGTGGCATGTTAGCCATCTTCAAATATCTGAAGGGCTGTTGTGTGGATGATATAAGCAGCTTGTTTCAGTTTGCTCTGAGGGTAGGACAGGCATGGCCAAACTTGGCCCTCCAGATGTTTTGAGACTACAACTCCCATCATCCCTGACCACTGGTCCTGTTAGCTAGGGATGGTGGTGTTATGATATGGAAGCAATGCGGCCGCGAGCTGCAGCTAGCTTGGAAGCAAAACATAATGGGAATGTTGGGACTGTTTCGTGGGAAACAAAGAGACAGTCTATTCACAGTCCGATGCACCGGAATTAGCTCAGAGTGTAATATGAGCTGTACAGGAAGTACAGCAGGAGGAGTTTATGACTCTCGGCTGTTGGAGTTTGAAGAGAGCAGACGTGTTTTCTGTAACGCTGCAAAGACAGAAATAAAGACATGTAAATACATTTTTGTCTATCTCTTTCCCCTCCCTGGGGGGCAGGGAAGAGTGGTGTGTCCTTCTCACGCTGAGAAGGATCGCCGATCGTGACCTAGCCTGTATCCTGCCGGGAAAAGCAGACAGGGAGGTCAACTGGAGATCAAGCTGGGTGCCTGGAGAATGGCCAGTTTCTCCTGATGAAGGCTTGATTCCCAACATCTGGGAGTTGTAGTCCCAAAACATCTGGAGGGCCAAGTCTGGCCATACCTGGGGTTGGACCTGAACTGATGGATTTAAGGAGATTCCAGGTACTTTCTGCCAATAAGAGCTGTTTGACTATGGAACAGACAACCTCTGAAGGTGGTGTATTCTCCTTCACTGGAAGTTTTTGAGGTTGGATGGCCACCAGTCAGAGATTCTTTAGTTACGATTCCCGCATTGTCAGGGGTTGGGCTAGATGGCCTTTGGGCCTCCCTTCCCACTCAACAATACTATGATGCCTCACTCCGCAATTAACAGAAGAAAAACATTCCTCAGGCTCCGCGTCCATCAGCTCCCAATTCTGTGCGGAGAGCAATTTATCCTCGTTTGCATACATTTGACTTAGTTTGCATAATGCAGCCTTATTGCTCTACCCAGGCTTCTCTGTGGAATGCAGAATGAGTTTGGCAAAGAACAGGTGAAGGCAAGGCCCCCCGTGGGAGCAGCCCCAACGCAAGATCCCTGGGGCTGGAGATGTAGATCAAGTGGTCTGCATTTGGGACCCACCAAATGGGTCCAGCTCTGATTTTCAGGGGACCCTCAGAAATGAAGGTAGAAGTCAATTCATACTGAATCAAACCACTGAGTCCACGTTGCTCTGTATCGTCTACAGTGACTGGCAGCAATGGCTCCCCAGGGAGTCAGACTGAAGCGTCTCCCAACATTACCTGAAGATGCCATTAGGGATCGAACCCTCTGCGTGCAGGGCAGGTGCTCAGAGGCTTATTTTGCAGGTGACCGAGAAACACCAGGGCATTCAAACTGAGAATTTGGAGAGATATGGAGAAAGAGCTGCTGCTCTGCATATAAAAGGTCGCAGGTTCAGTCCCCAGTGTCTCCATTTGTAAAAGGTAGAAAGCGAGAGGAAAGGCCTGTCTCCATCGGAGATCTCTGAGAGCTGCTGCCAGTCAGAGCAGACGGCCCTGGAATTGGCAGAAATGGATAAAGTTTGCTGGCCTTCGTTAACGGAAGAAAAGGCAGCTGAAAATGTTATTTGCAGAGCGAGGGGTGCAGTTTTGCTCGTAATTTACATGGGTGCAAAACTTGAAACGTGTTTTTTTCCTGCAAATAGCGAAACTTTGGCCGTTTATAAATTTATTTAAAATGTAAAGATTATGGCGACATTTTGGCTTTTTGTTCATTTGACTTGTTTGCATCTTATTGCGATATTAAGTTGCTTTGAGGCTTTTTTTCGTATAAAGCGGGGAGGGAGGAGGGAGGGTGGAAGAGGGAGAAAAAGGAGGAAGAGGGAGGAGGAGGAAGAAGAAGATAGAAGGAGGAAAAGAAAGAGGAGGGAGGAAAGGGACAAATTTCAACCCTTTCCACAGCCCTCCCCCCAGCCAAATATCTCTCCTCCCTTTCCCTTTAGCATTTTCCTGCCTCTAATATTAAATTAAAAGCAATGGGAGTTCGACAAGTATGGAGGACCCTAAGATGGAGAGCCCTTGTCTATCCCCCCCCCCAACCCTTTCCCCACAAACTGGAACGTGGTGATTGTGAAGGGCAGGGCACAGTGAGTGTGGATCACCCAGCCTCCCGCATGAGCCGGGTCCTGAGGGCACGGTGGGCAGCCAAGGAAGGGGGCCAGGGAGGAGCTGCCAGCGGGCACCTGGAGTCCTCACGCCCGCCACGCTCCTCCGAAGGAAACTGTGCCTGCAAAGCAGCTCCTCACTGCCGGAGGCCGACACTAACAAATGAGCTGCGCTCACAGGAGCAGCTGCTTCCCATCTGCTCCTGCTTTAGTTACTCCTGGAGGCCCCAGACGAGGAATAAAGAGGCGGAGGGGAGGCCTCCGCTCCCGTGCGTGATCCTAAAAAGCGTTGGACTGCAGAGGATTGGTAGGGAACCCAGAAAGCACCACTGACGACACCAGATCGGGAAGCAAAGGAGGGAGCGGAGGGTTGTCCCTGCCCAGTCTCCTGTCTCTGACAGGGGACAGCAGCCCAATAGCTCCAGGGACCCCATGAGAAAGGGACATGAAGCTGGATGTTGGAAAATTCGCGACAGGAAAAAAGGAAGGCCTTCTTCATGCAATGCGTAGTTAAACTCTGGAACTCACAGGAGGCAGTCATGGTCACCAAATTGGATGGCTTTAAGAGAGGATTCAACAAGTTTCTGGAGGAAAGGGGTATCGGTAGCTACTAGTCACGGGGGCCTACACAGTTGGAGGCACTAATGCTTCTGAATTTGCTTCTGAATTCTGTTTAGGGAAGCTTTTAATGTTTGATGCATTACGGTATTTTAATATTTTGTTGGAAGCCGCCCAGAGTGGCTGGGGAAACCCAGCCAGACGGGAGGGGTAGAAATAATAAATTATTATTATTATTATTATGAATGCCAGTTTTTGGAAACCACAGGAAGGGAGAGCAGCTGTTGCACTCAAATCAAAGAATTGTACTGTTGGAAGGGACTTTGAGCATCATCTAGTGAGAACAGAATGCTGGACTGGATGGGCATAATGACGGAATAATAAATAATAAATATTTTTTGGTTGCATTTCTATCCCACTTTTTACTTTGAGGAGCTCGAGGTGACGTACATGGTTCTCCCCTCTCCTCATTTAATTCCTACAATACCCCAGCGAGGTAAAGTAAAGGTAAAGGTCCAGTCGTGACCGACTCTGGGGTTGTGCGCTCATCTCACTCTATAGGCCGAGGGAGCCGGCATTTGTCCGCAGACAGCTCCCGGGTCATGTGGCCAGCATGACTAAGCCGCTTCTGGCGAACCAGAGCAGCGCACGGAAATGCCGTTTACCTTCCCGCCGGAGCGGTACCTATTTATCTACTTGCACTTTGAGGTGCTTTTGAACTGCTAGGTGGGCAGGAGCAGGGACCGAGCAACGGGAGCTCACTCCATTGCGGGGATTCAAACCGCTGACCTTCTGATCAGCAATTCCTAGACTCAGTGGTTTAACCCACAGCACCACCCGCATCCCATGAACCCCATCGAGGTAGGTTAGGCTGAAAGACAGCCCCCCAAGCTCACCTAACAAACTTCATGGCCGAGCGAGGATTCGAACCCTGATCTCTCCCAGCTCCTAGTCCAGCACTCTAACTGCTATGCCACAGCAGCAAGGGGGCAGCCTGGCTTGACCCAGGAGGCAGAAACGTACCAGGGAAAAGCCCTTCGAGGTGAGCCCTGCGTCGCTTTCCCCGTGAACTCCGAGCATCAGCCCCCCCCCCCGCGAACGATTCCCCTCTCTCCAGCCTGAGCTTTTTCCCTGGCCCCATCCATTATGCACGCTGAGTGGCAGCTAAGTTCATTTGGCCATTTAATGTTTCATGGATAATTAATAATTCTCTCCACAGCTCGGAGTTAAAAGCAGAGGCAGGTAGCGGCGCTTCAAAGGCACCCGCAAGCAGCGAGAGGAGAAAAACACGGCAGAGGCGGGTGGAATATTCACCAGGCGGAAAGTGGCAGGAAATTTGCTCCCTGCCTTAATGGAGGCAGCAGGCTATCTCGGGCAACCTAGGAAAGAACACCACCTCTTCCTTTCCGGTGATTATTTTTCTGGTGGGGACGGGGGGGGGAATGGGGATCAGGGAGAAATTCAGCACAACTAGAGTGTCAGACTAAGATCTGTGAGTTCTGGGTTCTAATCCCCCACTCCCAGGGCGACCTTGGTCACAGTCTCTCAGCCTGACCGACCGCTCACACAGCTGTTGTGAGGTATATATACCCATATTTTTTGCTCTGTAAGATGCACCAGACCATAAGACACACCTAGTTTTTGGAAGAGGAAAACAAGAAAAAAAATATTCTGAATCTCAGAAGCCAGAACAGCAAGAGGGATCGCTGTGCAGTGAAAGCAGCAATCCCTCTTGCTGTTCTGGCTTCTGGGATAGCTGCGCAGCCTGCATTCGCTCCATAAGATGCACACACATTTCCCCTTACTTTTTAGGAGGGAAAAAGTGAGTCTTATAGAGCAAAAAATACGGTGTGTGTGTGTGTGTGTGTGTGTGTGTGTGTGTGTGTGTGTGTGCCACCTTGAGTTCCTCAGAGGAAAGGTGAAATATAAATGCAATAAATAAATAAATAAAAATTCAGGACAAGACCTGCCAAGAAAAAAAAATATATTCATGTATGCAACAACAGCGGCAAGAGTCTTGATAGCACAAGGATGGAAGAATGAGGAAATCCCAATGAAAGAACGGCGGCAAGAAAAATTGATGGGCTACGCAGAGTTGGCTAAACTGACATACAAACTGTGGGATAAGGACAACTGTGACTTTAAGGAAGAATGGGAGCTTTTTTTTACAAATTATCTAAAAAGACAACAAAATGAATTGGACTCCTTGGCAGGTTTTGAATAAACATACACAAATTCGTTGGTTGATTACATGATAGATAAGGCAAGGATATGTATAATTTTATAACATGCAGAGAATAATATGTGCAAAGAAATCAGAGAGAGGAGCTGAGGGAAGTCCTTGGTGCTGGGGGGGCGAGAGGGAGGGATGGAAGGGGGGGATAATGTATGTGATTATATGGTTTGATAATTTGTTATGCTGAAATTGTTTAATAAATATCATAAATAAATCTTTTAAAAAAAATCAGAGCAATTGCTTTATTGGCAAATCAACTCATAGAACTGTAGAATCATAGGTAAAAAAAGGTAAAGGACCCCTGGATGGTTGAGTCCAGTCAAAGGCGACTATGGGATTGCGGCGCTCATCTTGCTTTCAGGCCGAGGGAGCCGGCGTTTGTCCACAGACAGCTTTCCAGGTCATGTGGCCAGCATGACTAAACTACTTCTGGTGCAACGGGACATGATGATGGAAACCATAGCACACAGAAACGCTGTTTACCTTCCTGCCACAGTGGTACCTATTTATCTACTTGCACTGCGTGCTTTTGAACTGCTAGGTTGGCAGGAGCTGGGACCGAGCAACGGGAGCTCACTCCGTCGTGGGGATTCAAACCGCCGACCTTCTGATTGGCAAGCTCAAGAGGCTCAGTGGTTTAGACCACAGCGCCATAGAGTGGGAAGAGTAGTCTAGTTCAATTCCTCCGGCAACACGGGAATCACAGCTAAATAAACCCTGACAGAGGGCCATTCAGTATCCTCTTTGAAAACTTCAAGTGAAAAAGAGTCCATCACCTTTGCTGGACTCCTGCTCCTGAATTGCTGGGTCAAGCCCATGGCTAACCTAGTCCAGATTCCTGTTCTCATAGTGGCCAGTTAGATGCCTTTTCTGGGGAGCCCACAAGCAGGACGTAAGCCCAAGATCACGCTCCCTGCCTGTGGCTTCTTCTAGCAACTGGGTTTCAGAAGCATTGCAGGGATTGGACTAGGCCAGGGGTCTGCAACCCGCGGCTCCGGAGCCGCATGTGGCTCTTTTACACCTTTGCCGCGGCTCTGGGGCGGATACTAGCGAGGGGAGGAGGCGCATTGTGCGCCCCGACACTCCTCACTGTGGCGGGCGCTGTACTGGCTGTGACGTCGCATGGGGGCGGTGCGTGCGTCAGTCACGCACCGTCCTGACGTCACCTTCCCGCCCGCCCGCCCGCTACATTGTAAGGGGCATGTACACTGGTCACTGCATTGAAAGGGGGCATGTACACTGGTCACTGTTTTGAAGGGGAGTAAAGAACACACACACAAAAAAAAGGTAACTTGTTCATTTAACGTTTATTTCTATGAGGAGGAGTAATTCTGAGGGGTCAAACAAAGAAATAATAAAAAAGTGACAAAAAAGTTCTTTTTATAATGACGAGTTTTGCGGCTCCCATTTTGTTTTTCTTCAGAAACGGGTCCAAGTGGCTCTTTTTGTCTTAAAGGTTGCAGACCCCTGGACTAGGCGCTTGGGTGCCCTGCCATCTCTACTGTCCTGCGATTCTGTGATCTGAAGGGGGGCACCAGGCCCCCTCCGCCTGGGTCGAGAGATGCATGGCTGTTGCAGGCAACAGCCTCGCCTTCAATAGCCCTCGAGAAATTGCAGGTCTGGGGTTTGGAGGCGGAACCTCCGGGTCAGGGTGGGGGAGACCAAATTCAGAGCCCCCGACCACTCGCTCTCTCTCTCCCTCTCAGAGATCTGTCAGGGCGCAGAGGCCCAGCGAGTGTCCCCCGTCCTCACGCTGCGAGGAAATTAAAAATGAAAGGACCGGGCAGGCGCAACACGCAAAGATACATTACACTAGTTAGATGCTACAAGCAAATTAAAGAGGACTCTGGGGAGGCATTATCCCGCTCTACATAATGGCCAATTGGTGGGAATCAAATAGCGAAATGCAAAGTTAATCTAGTGGAGGTTTACGGCAATCCCTGATCCCCGGGGCAGAGGGCTGCGTGTGAGGGAGAAGGACAAATCCCCTTCCTTGCTGGTGGAGCCACAGACCAATGAGCCCCTCTACCCCCAACCTGGCTCTACTAAACATGACAGAAGTTTACAAAATGATGAAATGATGTACAGCAGGGACGTCCAACTCCCAATAGACTGTGATTTGTCGTTTAGTCGTGTCCGCCTCTTCGTGACCCCCTGGACCAGAGCACGCCAGGCACTCCTGTCTTCCACTGCCTCCCGCAGTTTGATCAAACTCATGCTGGTAGCTTCGAGTACAGTATCCAACCATCTCGTCCTCTGCCGTCCCCTTCTCCTTGTGCCCTCCATCTTTCCCAACATCAGGGTCTTTTCCAGGGAGTCTTCTCTTCTCATGAGGTGGCCAAAGTCTTGGAGCCTCAGCTTCAGGATCTGTCCTTCCAGTGAGCACTCAGGGCTGATTTCCTTCAGAATGGAGAGGTTTGATCTTCTTGCAGTTTGATCTGGCAGGAGGCAAATTAATTCATAGAATAATAACCATCAAGTTGGAAGGGACCCCGAGGGTCATCTACTCCAACCCCCTCCAAAGCAGGGATATTTTGCCTGGCGTGCTCTGGTCCAGGGGGACACGAAGAGTCAGACACGACTAAACAACAACCTCAGTACTGTCTACACCGACGGGCAGCAACTGTTCTCCAGGGTCTCAGGCAAGGGATGCCCACAGCCCTCCCAGGAGACGCTGCCAGTGGGGATTGAACCCCTCAACCTCCTGCATGCAAAGCAGATCCTCTGCCACCTCCAAGAGCACCCTCGGAAGTCGTCGCCTGCCCCCCCCGCCCCCCTCTCCTGTCCTCTCTCTCACACAAAAGGGAATGAGAAAAGAACTGGCTCAGCCTGGAGGCGAAGGAGCTGCAAATGACATAGTGAGATGGTGCAAAAGGAACTGCAGCCTCTGGTAATTGGAAGCTCTCCCCCCCCCCAAACACACACACCTCCATGGCTGGTGCCCCCCCCCCAACGCCCTTGGTTTATTTCCAGTAGAGATTGCATTCTCAGGAGGCTCCTAGCTACTGGTTTTTTTGCAGGGACAGGGGGTGTTGGCACTTGGATAATTCAAAAGGTTGCGAAAGGTAAGTGATAATGCCCTACCTTCCAGAGTTTTCTCCATCACCCAAGTCCTTGAGATAGTTGAAGGTGGCTCTCCTATCTCCTCTCAGTCTCCTCTTTTCCAGGCTTAACATACCCAGCTCCTTCAACCGTTCCTCATCAGACTTGGCTTCCAGGCCCTTGATCATCCTGGTCGCCCTCCTCTGCTCACCCTCCAGCTTGTCAACATCCTTCTTAAATTGTCTGGACTGGACACAGTCTTCCAGGTGTGGTCTGAGTCTGACCAAGGGCAAAATAGAGTGGGACTATGACTTCCCTTGGTCTGGACACTAGACTTCTGATGATGCAGCCTAGAATAACATTCTTTTATATTGTGCTGGGCCCAGAGGTTAACCCCAGCAACGCGGTCCAGGTCCGGTCCTGAATCCAAGGATACCACGAGGCGTCAGTCCAATAGGGCCAAGGCAGGAAACCAGGCTAGGCCAGGCACAGGGTCTCAGGCAGGAAGCAGCAATGTTGCTCTCGCAACCTGGGGCCTTTTATCTTTGTCCTGATCCCCCAGTGACTCACCTCCCTTTCTCGCCCAAAGACGCACACTCCTCCTGCAAGTACTCAGCTCTCTCCTTCTCTCAGACCTCAGTCTCTGCAGCTCGGGAGATGTCGGTGGGTGACTAGACCCAGGGGCCGCCTCAGCCTCTCCTGACCCAACCGGTAGTGGAGCAGCTGTAAGCGATGGCCCAGCTGGAGGCCACGAGGTCATCCCCGCACCTGGAGCCAGGGTAGGCTCAGGCCCCTGACTCGGACCAGCTGGTGCTTTTTGCAGGGGAACCTGTGCAGACTGGGGCTCTTCAGAATCAGGCCCCAGACTGGATTCAGACGCTGCCTGAGGATCCGGTGCGGACTGAGACTCCTCCAGTTCCAAGTCTGAGCCCGAGTCCCAGGCCATCACATTCATAGAGTTGCATTCCAACCATACGCTTCTTTGATTCTAAGTTCCTAGTCCTCATGATTCTGTGGGAACAGGATGCTGGACGACTATGTGGGCCGTGGTCTGATCCAGCAGACTCTTCCTAGGTTGTTATGCACACCCAGTGTGAATAAGCCATTCCTTTTGCCATAAGGATTTGAGGTTAAATGTTGCTAGTTTCTCTGCCTCACAAGGGTGGGTATTCCCAGGGCTGGGGTGAGGTGCCCTCAAGAATGGTTGCTTCTGCATTGGCACTAAGTGGAGGGCTACAGCCCAGGGGTTAGAGCAGAAGGTCCTGGGTTCAAATGGCATCTCAGATAAGGCTAAGGGTGTTTCCCCCCTGAAACCCTGGAGAACCACTGCTGCCAGTCAGTGCAGACAATACTGAGCTAAGTATACTGGTTCTTCTGCGGCCAGCAAGGTCTCTTCAGGAGATGTTAAAAGTCTGGCTTGGTCTCCACCAGGGAAGGCAGTCCGGGCAAGTGGAGCCTCCACACTCAGTAGCACTGGGAACAAAGAGAGAAGGGAGGGCCGCTGCATCCGAAGTTTGCAAGGCTCTTCAGACTCGCTGCTTGCCGAAAGAAGAGTCTGTTTTAAACCATAACAACCCTCAAGCCTGAGTCACCAAGGCAGTTCTGATGACACTCTCTCCGCCACCGCCTCCCAGGGCACAAATACTCCCGCATATACCGGCAGCAAAGGAAGAAAGAATCCATTGTCTCCTTAAGTGGCAACTTAATTAAAACTGCTGGAGGCGGCCATCAGCCCAGGGGGCTCGTTGTCACAGAGGAAATTGAATCACTTCTCAGCCCCGCAAGAAGAATAAACCCCTTCGGTTCCTGCTCAGATAGATATCGAGAGAGATGAGGACCCTTCCCAGGTACAGCTTCCATGACGGAGGACGCAAGAGGGCGCCTGCTGGATCAGGGCAAAGCTCTGCCGACTTCTTGGTGGCGCATCTGGTTGGACAATGTGAGAAGAGGATGCTGGACAAGATTGGCCAGATCCAGCAGACTCTTCTTATGGCCTTATGGGGCCTCCAGCTCCAGGGGCAGTCTATCTTGATTCCTAGAGCAGTGTTTCCCAACCTTTTTTGGGCAAAGGCACACTTGTTTCATGAAAAAAATCTCGAGGCACACCACCATGCCAGATGGGGAAAGGTCACTTTTTACTTATGTAAAAAAAATAAAAAAATAGTAACAGCATAGAAGGTAATGGTAGATGACTGTTAGGGTCTCCCCCCAAATGCAGAATTCTATTAATATCTTCCTTAGCGAGCCGCGTTAACCCCTGTAATGCTTTCTATAGAGTAAGCATAGGGGACACTGGGGGATGTGGAACCAAGGGGGCAGTGGGCCAAAAGAGTTCGGGATCTACTGCTTTAAACAGAAATAAGAGCCAGTGGGTTCTTCCTTTTTTAAAGTATCGTTTCAGCGGGGACAGCAGTCCGGATTTCCAAAAAGCGGCGCTTTTTTGCGTCTGAGCAAAGAAGAGAGAGAGGGGAAAAAAGAGAGAGAGATTGATTTGTGGCTGCGCAAAGGGGGGAGGAGCCCAGGAGTAAAAGTAGGAAGGACGAAGGGAGGGGAAAGGAAAGTTAATAGAAGGAAAGGCGGGTGGGAGAGAAAGAGAAAGAAAGAGGGAAGGAAGGGGGGAAGAGAAGTGGAAAGGAGGGAGACCGAGGCGGGGGAGAAGCGTCTGGAGAGTTGCTCCGAAGTTTGGGGGGCCGCGGGGGTGGGCGCGCGTCCCAGGAGGCGGAGGCCAGCCCGGGCTGGGAGCCGCGCCGCGGCCCGGGGGCGGTAGGCGGACCGCGGCTCCTAGGATGTGGAAAGGGGACGGCAGCGCAGGGGGAGGAGACCCGCACGGCTAGGGCAGCGCGCAGGGGGAGGGGAGCGGGCCGGAGGCGGGCGAGGGGGGCCGCGATCCCGTGCGCTGCGAACATGGCCTCCTTCCCCGCGGGCCCCGCCGAGCCCCCAGCCGGGGAGGGCGGCGCGCCCCCGCCGCCGGAGGAGAGCAGAGGCAGGAGGAGGAGGACGAAGGTGCTGCCGAGGAGGCGCGCCAACTTCTGCCAACTTCGGCGCCCGCCCCGTCGCCGCAGGCTCCTCCCGGCCGAGAGCCAGAGGACGGCGGCGGAGCAGGAGGAGGAGGATCGGGTTTGGCGACGGCTGCTGCATCCTCTCCAAGCGTGGGGCTGGCCTCCGCCGCGCCCGATCCTCCGCGCTCGCCGCGCTTCTCGGCGGAGCAGGTCTCGTGTGTGTGCGAGGCGCTGCTGCAGGCGGGCGACCCCGGCCGGCTGGGCCGCTTCCTGGGCTCGCTGCCACCCTACGCCGAGGCGCCGTGCCTGGAGGCGCAGGCGGGCGAGAGCCTGGCCAAGGCGCGTGCGCTGCTGGCCTTCCAGCGCAGCGACTTCGCCGAGCTCTACCGCCTGGTGCAGAGCCGGCGATGGGATGTGGGAGGGAGCTCGCTCGCCGCCCCGCGTGTGCCTATGTGGGGCACGTTACAGCCCCGTGACGTCAGCGCCACGCAGGCAGGCAGGCAGGCAGACGGCGAGAGCCCCGCGCTGGGCGGCCTCTCCTCGCCGCCGCCGCCCCGCCTCTCGCCGCCCGACTCGCCCGCCTCCCTCCAGGCAACATCTCACGGCACACCAGGCAACATCTCGCGGCACACTAGTGTGCCCCGGAACACCGGTTGGGAAACACTGTCCTAGAGGTATTTGCCACCGTGGAAAGAAGAGGCCAGCCTAGATGGGCCCCCTTTGGCCTGATCCAGTGTGCTCTTCTTAGGTTCTCATGGAGCCTCCAGGTCCAGATCCAGAACCCGTGGCATCCTCACCTTCACAAGTGTACAATTTACACATGCGCATCCAATTTGACAGAAAACTTCTGCCTATGCCCCAATCTGTGCTCATTTTCTCCCCTTGATGCTTGACAGCTAATTAGGAGAATTAATTTACTTTTGCCTTTTCCTTTACAAAAAAAAGGGAAGAAGACGGCATTATTTAGCAACTAATTGTTGTTATTACAAAATGTTAAATATCATAATTTATTTCCCTTCCCCTGAACGGCAAATCTCCCAGTAATTTATTAAGTAGCGAGCAGCACCTTAATCACATCTTTCTTCCCCACCCCCACCCCTTTAAAAAATAATAATATGGAAAAGCCAAGCAGCATGAAGGGGAAATTGGCAGCGATTTAATTTTTAAAGGCCGCTTGGTAGAGTGGAATGGCAGAAAAGGTGGGGGGGAATAACGGAAGGGAGCTTGCGGAGGGAGGGCGCAATATGGTCATTTGTGGCAATGCTTCAGGAGGTGAACATGAGATGGAAGATTGGATAAAATTTAAAAAGGAAGCATGATCAGGAAATGTGGCAGTAATATTTTTTCCCCATTCTCAGTTCATTATTATTATAAAAAAACAAAATTACCGTATTCATCATTTCACAACCAGAACAGCAGCCCAAATTTTCACAACCATCAGCTTTGCGTTCCATCTCCAATTTTGCACTCTTAACAGCCGCCCTCAGATCTGACCTGCCTTCTCTGCACCTGACCAGAGCATGCCAGGCACTCCTGTCTTCCACTGCCTCCCGCAGTTTGGTCAAACTCATGCTGGTAGCTTTGAGAACACTGTCCCACCATCTCGTCCTCTGTCGTCCCCTTCTCCTTGGGCCCTCCATTTTCCCCAACATCAGGGTCTTTTCCAGGGAGTCTTCTCTTCTCATGAGGTGGCCAAAGTCTTGGAGCCTCAGCTTCAGGATCTGTCCTTCCAGTGAGCACTCAGGGCTGATTTCCTTCAGAATGGATACGTTTGATCTTCTTGCAGTCCATGGGACTCTCAAGAGTCTCCTCCAGCACCATAATACAAAAGCATCCATTCTTCGGCAAAAGAGTAGATGAAGCCAAAAGCCAAACTGGAGGGCAAAGGGGTCTGCTGTCCTGTTGAGACGTTGCCAGTCCATTCTAGACAGCAAGAGGGGTGAACTGCTAGCCCATGGGCCTGGTCTGCCCCCCAAGCAAGTTTTTATGCCTCCTCAAAAAAGAATAAGGTCAGAAGCAACTGATGGAGGCATCAGGAGCAAAGCTTCTCTCCTGTCCGGCCCTGGACGCAGCTGCCACGCCAGCCTGTTTCCGAGGGCACACTTTCTCGGATATTGGGCGCTTTCTTCACCGGTGCCTGGAATCCAGCTCCCCCAGGGAGGGCTTGTGGTGGCTGCCGATGTAGGCCAAAGGGAGCAGCAGCCCACCACTGCCTAGCGACATCCAGAGCCAAGGGTCAGGAGAAAGAGGGGAGGTTTGACACAGCCAGGAAGCAAAACAATAGCAGGATGGGAAGAGAGAGAGAGAAAGGGAAAAGAGATCTCTGAAACGTTTCTAGTCTCTCCCCACCCAGATCAGAGGGTGGGTGGGAGGCCCGCTTTCGAATGGGTTGGTTCCATTCCAAACCCTACCCTCAATTACACCAGGTGGCGGGGCATGGAGAGAAACTTCTGTTTTGTTGTTTCAGCTCAGTGGGTTAGTGGAGGAGAAGCACTTGAGGTGTGTGTGTGTGTGTGTGTGTGTGTGTGTGTGTGTGTGTGTGTGTAAGTAAGGGAGGGACCGATAGCCTTAACTTCAGAAGAGGCCAGTTTTTTCAAGTCCCACCTCCCAATCAAAATAAAATCCAGGCAAAGGAAGCAGAAGTGAGTCACAGGGGATATTTGCACCGGAGGAGCCTATTGGGGGAGATTCATCCCTCATCATTTCTTCTTGATTTCCGAGTATATTATGTTGCTTTCCAAAGGCCATATGCCGCTGGCTCTGGCTGAGGAGGGTGGTTGGCCTTGAATATTGTATGTCCTCTTCACCCGGTGTGGGTTTGGCGTGAGTGATGCCCTGGTCCCAAGGCAGTCTTGGTGCTCAGGAAATATCCCAGACCTCCAATGAGTGCTACTCCAAGCACACAACCTAGGGCAATGCCATTGCCAGCAATTTGTCCTGGACCCAGGCCCAGATCTTGTAGAGGTTCAGCAATGCTGATGTGTTGTTATATGTAGCCCTTGTGTTGTTAACCCCTTCTGGATTAATACCTTCTGGTTTAAATGAATAGGTTCCCACGTCTTCTGGCTTTAAGTCTGTGATGGTAAGGGGGCAATTTAGGTTCACAGTCTTCTTGCCAGTGTAGGCAGGTCCATTGTCCTGACCATTAACTGGAGTTAGGACAAAGCTAACAATAATGCTTCTTTCTTCGATTGCCCCTCAGTACCATTTGCAGTTACGAAGCGCCCCCAGATCGACACCTTCTGGTGTTAAGGTGACACGATCTCCTTCTTTCAGCACTTCTGGGTCAACTCTGATACGTATTCCAGTTGCCCCCTGGGCTCCAGCCAACAGGATGCAGGAACTCAGGATGGAGGCTGCTAGGAGCGCCGCGTGCCAAAAGAGTCTCCGCGCCTCGTGCCTGCCCATGGCAGGGCTTCGCTTCGCAGTGGGGGCCCCTTCGCTTCCAGCTACTTTCCAGCGCCCGGACACAGATCTCTGAGCTCTCATCTGTCCGGCTGGGGATCCCGCAGCCTAGAGGCGACCCTGCCCCGTTCCGAAATGCGGCAGTAATTAAAGGCAGTTGCTGACTGGAGATTAAAGATAGCTCCTGCATGGACCGCCTCGTCCCTAAGGCCCTGTGCGTTTTCACAAGCAACTATGGGGTGTTTACAGTGACGCCACACAGATGCTGCCCTCGCGCTATGAGAGATGCTGCTGGGGACGGAGGCAGCAAGGTTTTCAAATCCCCGGTTTCTTTCTCTGGCATACCAGAGAGTGCCCTACGAGGAAAGGTGGCGGCGTTCGGATTTAGAGAAAAGGCGAGGAAGCGGCGACAGGATAAAAGTTTATAAAAAAAGCACGGAGACAGTCGAGAAAGAAAAGCTTTTCTCCCTCCCTGGGGGATCCAATGATTGCTGAACGCTGGGAGATCAGTACCGGCAAAAGAAAGGACTTCTTCGCGCACACGGCACGTGGTTAAACTGTGGAACGCGCTGCCGCAGGACGCAGTGATGGGCACCAACTTTTTGTTGTTGTTGTTGTTGTTGTTGTTGTTGTTGTTGTTGTTTAGTCGTTTAGTCGTGTCCTCCTCTTCGTGATCCCCTGGACCAGAGCACGCCAGGCACTTCTGTCTTCCACTGCCTCCCGCAGTTTGGTCAAACTCATGCTGGTAGCTTCGAGAACACTATCCCACCATCTCGTCCTCTGTCGTCCCCTTCTCCTTGTGCCCTCCATCTTTCCCAACATCAAGGTCTTTTCCAAGGAGTCTTCTCTTCTCATGAGGTGGCCAAAGTCTTGGAGCCTCAGCTTCACTATCTGTCCTTCCAGTGAGCACTCAGGGCTGATTTCCTTCAGAATGGAGAGGTTGGATCTTCTTGCAGTCCATGGGACTCTCCAGAGTCTCCTCCAGCACCAGAATTCAAAAGCATCAATTCTTTGGTGATCAGCCTTCTTTATGGTCCAGCTGTCACTTCCATACATCACTAGTGATGTATACACTAGGTAAAGGTAAAGGTACCCCTGCCCGTATGGGCCAGTCTTGCCAGACTCTAGGGGTTGTGCGCTCATCTCACTCTATAGGCCGGGAGCCAGCGCTGTCCGCAGACACTTCCGGGTCACGTGGCCAGTGTGACAAGCTGCATCTGGCGAGCCAGCGCAGCACACGGAACGCCGTTTACCTTCCCGCTACTGAGCGGTCCCTATTTATCTACTTGCACCCAGGGGTGCTTTCGAACTGCTAGGTTGGCAGGCGCTGGGACCGAACGACGGGAGCGCACCCCGCCGCGGGGATTCGAACCACCGACCATGCGATCGGCAAGTCCTAGGCGCTGAGGTTTTACCCACAGCGCCACCCACGTCCCAATGATGTATACACTAGGATGGGACAATTTCATGGAGGAACAAAGGTCTATTGATGGTCACAGGGGCTGTGCTCTGCAGTTGGAGGCCAAAGACATATCTCTAGCCAGGCAAAACTACTCAAGGAGGGTGCAAAGCAGGGGTCTGTGAGGGCTGTGGCCCGTGGATAGTTCTGAGGGCCACACAGACTGGTCTTGAGGGCCACATTTGCCAGCTGGGCTGAGGTTCCCCACGCCTGCTCTTTGTGGGATGTGAAACACAAGAGCAGTCAAGTACAATATTCCTAGAGTGAACATGTTTACACATGGGGAGGAATGTTTGTCCAGTCAGCAGGTAAACTTCCTGTTTCCTTCTGGGCTGGGACAGACTTCCTCTGCATGTGACTAGAGGTGGGCATGGCCTCACCTGTGCAGGTAACGACAAAAGCACAGGGCAGGGCAGCCGTCTTGCTCTTTTTTTGACTACATGCATTGAAGAGGTGACATCTGCTTAGCCAAAGATGCTCTCTTGGAGGACAGAGGGACTGCCTCCTTATGAGATAATTTCCAGGTATATGTTACTTTTCTAAGCTAAGTCTGCCTTCTGGAATCCTATTGTGAACAGAATGATGTGTGAGTAAACCTTTTTTATACTTTTATAGAAGACTGTGTCGTGTCTTATCTTTTATGAGGGAATAAGGGGGAAATACCAGAACAGTTATTATAGCGGCTTTAGCGAGCCTGAGCAAACGCATCCGCTGCAATTTTAAAAAGGGGAATGTTACTCTGCTAAATTGTGAACTTGTTAACACAAGTTGGAAAGGCTGTAACCAAACAGTATGTCCTCTCCTGCATCCCTGAGCATTCCCACAGTATGCAAAGACAGAATCATAGGATTCTCAAGTTGGAAGGGACTCCAACGGTTATCTAGTCCAACCTTCCGAAATGCAGGAATCACGCCCAAGGATCTCTTGACAGATGGCCGCCCAACCTCTGTTGAGAAACCTCCAAAGAACAGCAATTTGGTGGACTGCTTTATTTTCTGGAAAGGGTACGAATAAGCGCACACCGGCGATTTCTGCTCCTGTTTTTGTTGAAAGTCTTCAACATCCTTGGTCCCTAGCAATGGACTCAAGGGCATCCTGATCAAATTTGCAGATGACACCAAACTGGGAGGGGTGGCTAACACCCCAGAGGACAGGATCACACTTCAAAACGACCTTGACAGATTAGAGAACTGTGCCAAAACAAACAAGATGAATTTTAACAGGGAGAAATGTAAAGTATTGCACTTGGGCAAAAAAAAATGAGAGGCACAAATACAAGATGGGTGACACCTGGCTTGAGAGCAGTACATGTGAAAAGGATCTAGGAGTCTTGGTTGACCGCAAACTTGACATGAGCCAACAGTGTGACGTGGCAGCTAAAAAAGCCAATGCAATTCTGGGCTGCATCAATAGGAGTATAGCATCTAGATCAAGGGAAGTAATAGTGCCACTGTATTCTGCTCTGGTCAGACCTCACCTGGAGTACTGTGTCCAGTTCTGGGCACCACAATTCAAGAAGGACACTGACAAACTGGAACGTGTCCAGAGGAGGGCAACCAAAATGGTCAAAGGCCTGGAAACGATGCCTTATGAGGAACAGCTAAGGGAGCTGGGCACGTTTAGCCTGGAGAAGAGGAGGTTAAGGGGTGATATGATAGCCATGTTCAAATATATAAAAGGATGTCACATAGAGGAGGGAGAAAGGTTGTTTTCTGCTGCTCCAGAGAAGCGGACACGGAGCAATGGATCCAAACTACAAGAAAGAAGATTCCACCTAAACATTAGGAAGAACTTCCTGACAGTAAGAGCTGTTGGACAGTGGAATTTGCTGCCAAGGAGTGTGGTGGAGTCTCCTACTTTGGAGGTCTTTAAGCAGAGGCTTGACAACCATATGTCAGGAGTGCTCTGATGGTGTTTCCTGCTTGGCAGGGGGTTGGACTCGATGGCCCTTGTGGTCTCTTCCAACTCTATGATTCTATGATTCTATGATTCTATGATTCAATGGCAGACTAAAAAAGGACCCCATTGGAAGATCTCAGTGGTGGAGAATCATGCGCACGCACACTCTCAGAGAGAGGGAGAGAGGAGGGAGAGCCGCTGTGCTACAGCGTTTCAGGAAATATATAGACCCAGCAGCCAGAAAGAGCACATTTTGGCAGAAGCCAAGCACAGGTTTAAGTACATAAATTAACCAGTTGGCAGGCCAGAGACATTGCTCCTTACCTTCCCTCTAACACTTTTAATTACAGCTCCAAGAGCTTCAAGGTTTGATGCTTTGGGGTTGGGTTTTTTCCCCTGCTTTGGAAGGGGGAAAAAAAGCACTTCTCAATAAATCCAGCTTTTAGAGGTCTCCCCGACAAGCACCGCTCTCATAAACGCTCCATCACCTGACGGCGTTGGCGGGTGTGTGGGGGGGGGCTGCATTTTCAGTAGCGTCTTGAGGCTGCGTTGGCCGAGATCAAGGCAAGCGTGGGATCTTGCAGGGGGCATTTTCGCCTGGCATTGGAGGGGGAGCCTGCAGGCCAGGAGACGGCTGAGTCTCGTAACTCCTAAGTTCTCTCAGGGTCAGACTGGTAAAATCAGCTGAGGGGAGATGCAGGAGAGAGCAGATTTATTCCGTTTAAAGCAATTCTGCACTGCCCTGCAACTCCCCCCCCCCCAAAATTGCCCAGGGTGGTTTGCAATAACATAAATAAAATGTTGTCTCTGGCACGGATACAGAAAGGGAGGACTAAAAGCAAAGCCGCCACATTTCTTTACCTGGTGAGAGCATTGTGACACAAGGAAGGGCTCATGTCGTATCCCGCTGGTTGGTATAAGAATGACTATTTAAGAACTGGTGTCTGGGTTTGCTTTTTTCCTCTTCCCTCCCTGTTCCTCTTTCCTCACATGCTGTGTCTTTTGGATTGTACGCCTGTCTTGTTTTAATGTATTCTACATAAGCTGCTGTAGTGGGGGGGTGGGCTTTGGAATAGGAGTGACATAGGGGCTCTAGCTGTGGCTGTAGTTGTGATCAGGGCTGGTCCAAGACATTTGGGCACCTGAGGAGGACCCCAAGATGGCACCCTCCTCTCCACCAGGGAAGAAGGGGGGAGGGAAGAACCACATCAGGAACACGAGAGGAAAGAAAGATAGGCGTTGGGATCTTCTGCCCCAGTGAGTGAGCAGGACCGGGATGTAGCAGATAAAGTGCCCAGACCAAGGTTCGAATCCCCCAACTCAGCCACGAAGCTCACTGGGCGTGACCTTGGGCCACAGTCACTGCCTCTCTCAGCTCAACCTACCTCGCAAGATTGTTGTGAGGATAAATGAAGGCTAGGACCCAGGAGACCAGGGTTCGAATTCCCCAGCTCAACCATGAAACTCACTGGGTGTGACCTCTCAGCTCAGCCTACCTTGCAGGGTTGTTGTGGGGGATTAATAATAATAATAATAATAATAATAATAATAATAATAATAATAATAATTTATTATTTATACTTTGCCTATCTGGCTGGGTTTCCTCAGCCACTCTGGGTGGCTGCCAACAGAATATTAAAAACACAATAAAACATCACACATTAAAAACTTCCCTAAACAGGGCTGCCTTCAGATGTCTTCTAAAAGCAGATAGTTGTTTATTTCCTTGACATCTGATGGGAGGGCGTTCCACAGGGCGGGCGCCACCACCAAGAAGGCCCTCTGCCTGCTTCCCTGTAATCTCGCTTCTTGCAGTGAGGGAACCACCAGAAGGCCCTTGGAGTTGGACCTCAGTGTCCGGGTAGAACGATGGAGGTGGAGACGCTCCTTCAGGTATACTGGACCGAGGCCGTTTAGGGCTTGAAAGGTCAGCACCAACACTTTGCACTGTGCCCGGAAACGTACTGGGAGCCAATGATTAAACAAGGAACGCGAGAGCCATGCATGCCAACTTGACCTCCTTGGAGGAAAAGATGGGATATAAATGCAGTAAATAAATAAATTCTTTCCTGTGCCATGATGCAAGCTGTACTGCACCTGGACATGGGAGAGCCCCTCAGTTGACGTGAATAACATTGGTGGGCCCCGGGGGTTATTCTGCCACACTGGGGTGGCGGTGTGCCAGTGCTCCACTTAGCTTCAACACCGCAAAGCCCCCCCTACCCCCAGTGAGGCAAGCCCACCCCAGTCCACTCGCCCGCAGGGTTGGCGTCGAAGCTGGCCCGCCCAGCAGCCTCGATCGTCGGCCGCAGCACGCTCTGGGGACCCTTTAAGTGCGTAATGGCGCCCTGCTTGACCTCCTGAAATTGTCGCAGGAACCTCGAGGCGAGAGCTGGGTGATGTGCGTTTGGGGGGGGGGTTGTGGAGAGAAGAGAGAAATGGCTGCTTTATTTGCTACAGAGTACCGCTTGCTTTTTTATGGAAGCGAGTCAGGAGAGAGGCATAAATATCCCGCATCCACAGGCGAGCTCAGATGGGGCTTATCCCCGGTGAGTAATGAAAGGCTTTAAATCCAGCAGCCGTTTAAGACACCAAAGAGTTATGGCGCGACGGCAGCGGCGCATCCAGCAAAGGCAAAGAGAGTCCCACAAGCTCCGGGAAAAAGACAGGGACACAAGCACAACCTTCCGTTAAGATCACGGCTTGAGCGGCAGCGTCGCTTTTCTGCAATGACTGTTCCGCTTCTCGTCACACCTGCAAGCTGCTTTGGGTTGCCTGAAGGAATCTGGGAATAGTAGGAAATGAAGGTTTAAAAGCATAATAGCGGGGAAATAAAACACACAGTTAAAGGGCGAGAGAGCCTGGCAAGAGTTGAGTTGACTTTCTCATGCCTGCCCCCGGAATTTGCACCTGCAGCCTGTTGGTTTTTGTAAACTGTTGTTGTTGTTAATTACATTTCTATACTGCCTTTCACCCAAGGATCACAAGGCATATAAATACGCAGAAGACATACCATAGCAACAAACAAAAACAGCATCTCTCCCCCTCTCTTCATTTCTCTCCCCCCCCCAGCACGCTATTTAATCTTGCAAGGAAGGTTGACTACAGCTCAGCTCTCCCAGTCTAAAACTGGTTTTATATCTGCCAGTATTATTCTTCTGTTCCTTATAGCTCCTGAGTGAAGAATAAAAAGACAACTCCCTGGATTCCTAGATCCAGGTTTGAGGGAAGTACTCTTTGGTGAGAGAGCCCCAGCAGAGATTTAAAATCACAAAAACATGCAGCAAAGTAAGCCATAGAAATGTAGGCAGTTAGACCTTTACAATTTCCAATTCTACGTTCCAATTCCAAAGTTTCCCACTCCCTCTTAACATAGAAAGAGACTAGGCTTTTGTTAACAATGGTTTACTTACAAACTCTTCAAAGGTCATTTTCATGTGCTTTTCCATACAGCAGGGAAAAAACACAGGCAGTATAGTTTAGTTTCAAAAACGGTCTAAACTATTTGTATAGAAACATAAAGATGGCTTGCTAAAGTCATACAGTGTAAGCTTGGAGCCTCTAGCTAAGACATCCTTACATTCACATGGTGAAATAGGAGAATGAAGAGTTTGGTAGCCCTTCCTCCCAAGGTGAGGGAGTGTGACCTAGCTAAGCCTGGCAGGACAGTTTACTCTATGGTCTTAACCCCTTCATGCATTAATTAGAATTTAAGCATTTTCATTATATGGGGCTGATTTATCCCACAGTGCCTGCGTCAGGGGAAAGTAGGTATGCATTAAAATGCATATATGGGTGAAAGTAACATACAGAAATGCATAAGGGGAACTCACTTGCCTAATATATGCACATATTTCATGCAAAATTGCATACAAAAGCTATTAGGGGAAATCTTCCCTAAATTGTTGACAGTCCCCCCCCCCTCCCATGGGATTTAGAAAACAGTAATTCACAAACTGATGAAGAACATGGTGAACATGTTTCATGAAGCACATAGTGATGGCCACCAACTGGGATGGCTTTAAAAGAGCCAGTGTGGTGTAGTGGTTAAGAGCGGTAGTCTCATAATCTGGGGAACCGGGTTCGCTTCCCCGCTCCTCCACATACAGCTGCTGGGTGACCTTGGGCCAGTCACACTTCTCTGAAGTCTCTCAGCCCCACTCACCTCACAGAGTGTTTGTTGTGGGGGAGGAAGGGAAAGGAGAATGTTAGCCGCTTTGAGACTCCTTAAAGGGAGTGAAAGGCGGGATATCAAATCCAAAAGAGGACTGCACAAATTTAAGAAGGAGAGGGCTGTCGATGGGTACTAGCAGGGGTCAGCAAACTTTTTCAGCAGGGGGCCGGTCCCCTGTCCCTCAGACCTTGGGGGGGGGATATATATTTTTTTGGGGGGGGAGAACGAATTCCCATGCCCCACAAATAACCCAGAGATGCGTTTTAAATAAAAGCACACATTCTACTCATGTAAAAACACGCTGATTCCTGGACCAGCTGCGGGCTGGATATAAAAGGTGATTGGGCTGGATCTGGCCCTCGGGCCTTAGTTTGCCTCCCCACGGCTACTAGCCATGCTGGCTGTGCTCTGCATCCACGGTCAGAGACAGCAATGCTTCTGAAACCAGTTGCTGGAAACCACCGGAGGGTTTCGAATCCTGCTTGTAGGTTTCCCTTTCAGGAATCTGGTTGGTCCCTGCGAGAACAGGAGTCTGGCCTGATCCTGCAGGCTCTTCTTATAGTGTCCTTATGTTCTTAAGGCTGGGGAAGGAATTTTTAAAAACCCGGAATGGACAGGGTTTGTCCATCCTGAGGAAGGTGTTTGATGCCGCCGGTGCACTTCCAAACTTGGTTGTCCTGAGAAGGTAACTGGAGCAAAACAAGTGCTCACCTGAGTAAGCAGGTAGGCTTCTATTGTATGTCCCCCACCTGAAGGTAGGGAACAATTGCCCAATTTTATCCTATCTGGGGGAGAAAGACACCCTATATTTTGACTGAGAGGCCATGAATTTAGGGTTCAGAGTCCCTTTTTGCAATCAAATTAAATATATATATTTTTAAAATGGACCCAGGCTTGTTGAGGAATTGACAGAGCCCACAGGGGTCACCTTCAGATCAAGAGCTCTGGATTTGAATTTTTAAAAAGCAAGATTAGAGGGGGCGCAGAGAGAGACGTGGAATCAGGTGGCGAAATGAAGATCTTATTCCGAATGGAGATATCATTCTCGACGGAACGAGAAGGGTCTGCAAAAGGTGCGGGAGACGCTTTCGTGGCTCTCGGGGACTTTAATCAAGGCCGGAGGTCTCGCGTCTGACAAGTGGGCCCATCATCCCATTTGACATGGGTGGCCTTTCTGGAGAGATGGAAGAAAATCCGAGCAGCCTTCAAGAGGGCTCATTATGTTTAATGCTGGTGACACGGAGCGTGATGTTCACAGATGCCGAGCCGTAATGAAATGAGCCGGGGGCAGGGAGGACGTGCGCAGAGGCGAGGGACTGGCACTTGGAAAACGCTTCGGGGCAAAGCAGCGGCTGCAGCAAAGGACCCAACTTCAGACAAACTATGAGAACATAAGACGACAAAGGGGTCAGATTTAGTCCACCATAAGAAGATAAAAAGGGCCTCCTGGATCAGGCCAATGTCCCATCTACTCCGGCAGCAGCCAACCAGTTGCCCATCATGGAAATGGAGGCGGGGCAGAGTCACCTGGGCCAGCAGCCATCAATAACAGATTGATGCCATGAACACTCAGATTCGTCGGATAGTGCGCACAGTTAACCTGTGGAACTCACTCCCACAGGAGGCAATGATGACCACCGACTTCATATCATAGGAGCCTCCATCGTTCTACCCGGATGCTGAGGTCCAGCACCGAGGGCCTTCTGGTGGTTCCCCCACTGCGAGAAGCCAAGTTACAGGGAACCAGGCAGAGGGCCTTCTCGGTGGTGGCGCCTGCCCTGTGGAACGCCCTCCCACCAGATGTCAAAGAGAACAATAACTACCAGACATTAAGAAGACATCTGAAGGCAGCCCTCTTTAGGGAAGCTTTTAATGTTTAATAGACTATTGTATTTTAATATTCTGTTGGAAGCCGCCCAGGGTGGCTTGGGAAACCCAGCCAGATGGGCGGGGTATAAATAATACATATTATTATTATTATTATTATTATTATTATTATTATTATTATTATTATTATTGAAAGGACCCTGAGGATCATCTGATCCAACCCCCTGGAATGCTGGAATATGCAACCATCCCTTACAGGGATCGAACTTGCAACCGAGGCACGATCAGCGCCACGCTCTAACCAGCTGAGCTATGGATGGCTTGGAGAAATTCATGGAGGAGGGTGCTAGCAATAATAATAATAATAATAATAATAATAATAATAATAATAATAATAATTTATTATTTGTACCCCGCCCATCTGGCTGGGTTTCCCCAGCCACTCTGGGCGGCTTCCAACAAAGATTAAAAATACATCAAAATGTCACACATTAAAAACTTCCCTAAACAGGGCTGCCTTCAGATGTCTTCTAAATGTCAGGTAGTTGTTTATTTCCTTGACATCTGATGGGAGGGCGTTCCACAGGGCGGGCGCCACTACCGAGAAGGCCCTCTGCCTGGTTCCCTGTAGCTTTGCTTCTCGCAATGAGGGAACCGCCAGAAGGCCCTCGGCGCTGGACCTCAGCGTCCAGGCAGAATGATGGGGGTGGAGACGCTCCTTCAGGTATACTGGACCGAGGCCGTTTAGGGCTTTAAAGGTCTACACCAGCACTTTGAATTGTGCTCAGAAACGTACTGGGAGCCAGTGTAGGTCTTTCAAGACCGGTCTTATATGGTCTCGGCGGCCGCTCCCAGTCACCAGTCTAGCTGCCGCATTCTGGATTAATTGCAGTTTCCGAGTCACCTTCAAAGGTAGCCCCACATAGAGCGCATTGCAGTAGTCCAAGCGGGAGATAACCAGAGCATGCACCAGTCTGTGGGCAGGGAGGGTCTCAGCCTGCGTACCAGATGGAGCTGGTGGCTGTGCTCTTTTGCCACACTGGAGGCAGTTAGGCTTCTGAATAAAAATTCCTGGAAACGACAGGAGGGGAGAGCGATCATATGCTCACATCCTGCTTCCTGGTCTCCCGCAGACATCTGGCCAGCCCCTGTGAGAACATGGTGCTGGACTAGAAGAGCCATAGGCCTGTTCCAGCAAGCTTCTCTTATGGAGGAGAAGGCTATTGGCTACTAGACACAATGGTTTGTGTCCTGCCTCCCCGGTCAGAGGCAGTGGTGCTTCTGAATACCAGTCACTGGAAGCCACAGGAGAGGAGAGCCACTGTTGCTCTCAGGTCTGGTCGGCCCCTGTGAGAACAGCATGCTGGACTAGAAGGGCCATAGGCCTGATCCAGCAAGCTCTTCTTATGTTTTAATGTGTGAATGGCTCCCTTGGTGAAATTTCTGCTCTGTATATGAAAAGGAGAGGCAACTAATCAATCAGGGCCTTTTCCAAGGGAACTGCCTGACAGCTCCGCGCAGGAGAAGAGAGCGAGAGGCCTCGCGCCACCGGTAGAGGCATGCTGGGGATCAAACACAGTTTGCGAAATGTTTTAAATGTATTATTCATCCCGCCAATGAGATGCAATCTATGGCGCTTCTCCTCCTCCTCCCCCCCCCCTTTCTTTTCCTTTTTAAATTTTAAGAAATCAAAAAGAGGACAAACACACAGGCACAGATCTCGCTGCCACAAAAGCATGCTGCATTTCCAAGGGATTAGTGGTGTGTCTATAAAATTAAACCGTGTGTCGCCGTCGTCGTCTTCTCCCTTTTTTTTGCATGGGTGGAGGAGGCTGTAGATAAACACGTCGCGTGAGTTTCAGATCTTGGAGGCTTCAAATCATCACTCCCGTCTGACGTTGGGCGGAGGGGGAGATCGGAAACGACAGGAAAATGCTTTATGAACATAATAAATTGCCGTCAAAGGGGGGGCCGGGGGGGGGGGAGAGAAATGCTTCCCTTGAAACAAACGGCCAGCTTTTCCAATCTACAGACAAATGTGCTTCTGGAGATAAAAATGTGAGGGTTACAAACGACCCCTCATAAGGCCTGTAACGAGCGCAGACAAGACAAAGCGCCAGGGAGGAAAGGCAAATATATTGGAAGCAATTTCCCCCATCCAGACACACCGGCTTCCTCACGTCGCCTGTGATCCTTGCTTTGGATGCTGGGCCTTGGCCAAAGCAGTACAGAGCACCTGCTTGGCATGCAGAAGGCCCCTGGTCCAATCCCCAGTGGTACCTCCAGGTGGGACTGGGAGAAACCCCAGTTTGAAATCCTGGAGAACCACTGCTGCCAGTCAGTGTAGACAACACTGAACTAGAGGGACCAGCAGACTGACTCTGTATAAAGCAGGTTTCCCGAGCTTCTGTTTCAACAGTGTCTTCAGAATCATGAGGACTAGAATCTTAGTGTGTCTTTAGGTTCAGGGCCCCAACTCTGTGGCACAGCGCCCACTATGCAAGTGGAAGGGCCTGGGTTAATTCCCGAAGGCATCTCCAGGTATTGCCAGGAGAGGACACCCCCCCCCCGCGCCTGAACCCGGGTGAGCAGCTGCCAGTCAGTGTAGACAGCGCTGGGCTAGATGGAGCAATGGCCTGGTTTGGTACAAGACATCTTCCTACATTCCTGATTCTCTGCTCTTCTCTTCTTCCTTATTTTCTAAAGCAGTCGAGCCTGGCACCATTTCAGGGAGATGGAAAGGATTCAAACTTGTGTGTGTGTGTGTGTGTGTGAGAGAGAGAGAGAGAGAGAGAGAGATTTCACCCTCCCTCCCCTTTTAAGCACAGATTCTCAGAAGCTGGCACGAATGCCAAGAGGCTTTGCCAAGCTGGTGAGAAAAAAACCTGTTTGCCCAATTCCATACCTGCAAAGATGAGGGATACATATATATAATTGCTAGGATACTATCCCTCTAGGGAAAGTGAGGGGATACATGAATTTATAATGGCAGCGCACCAATCCATTAATATTTCACACAGGTCCCGTTGCGTCCTCTGAAATGAAAAGATCCAGGGAAGGCGCAGAGGAGGTCCAGAGAAGAAGAAGTGGCCTCTTTTGAGAAAGGAAGACAGGCGGAGGCATTCTCAGAGCCAGGAAGGCGGCTGAATGGGGCTCTCAGGCGCTGAGGATACACTCAGCATACAGAAGACTCCCCAATCCAACCTCAGGTTTACGAGGAAGGCGAAGCAGCACAGCTGTGGAAAGCTGGAATCTGAGACGGGTGGCTGCCAGCCTGTGCTGGGTGGCTCTCTAGTCCGATTTTAGTCTAAGGCAACTGCTATTGTGTCGGGGGGGGGCAGGTTTCCTCAACTGGGGGAACAGTCTTAGGCAGTGTGCCGTGGTCAAGGATGGTGGGAGCTGGAACCTGACAAGAGCTGGAGGGCACTGGGTTGGGGAAAGCTGGTTTTTGGATGAGGTCATTGTCAATCTCAGGCCATGGTGGCCCTCTAGACATTTCTATCTGGCCCTTGGAACTCTCCCCAGTCCACATCTTCTCCCTGGCCACACCCTCTCCTCAGGCCACACCCTCTCCATCCAGGCCACATCTCCTCCCCGGCCACACCCTCTCCCTCCAGGTCACACCTCCTCCCTGGCCACACCTTCGCCCTCCAGGCCACACCCTCTCCTCAGGCCACACCCTCTCCATCCAGGCCCCATCCTCTCCTCCAGGCCACACCCTCTCCCTCCAGGCCACACCCTCTCCCTCCAGGCCACACCCTCTTTCTCTAGGCTCCCAAGATGTCTTACTTTTTCCAAGCTACAGCCCTCGCTGGCCTTGAACTCTGACAATGTCTCTTGCCTTGCCTGGATGAGAGCTAAAAACTAAAAACTAGCACACCGTTCAGAGTTAAAATATGCATTTGCTGTTCTGCCAACTTTTGCCTCTGCCCCGCCCACCCCTGGCACACGGCCCCCAGGAAGTCGCTTGGAAGGGAAATTCCCTATCACTGTTCTAAAGGGGACACAACCATTTGTCCCCCCAAGGTCTGGTTTTCCAGCCAGAGATGCATCCTTGACGCTGATCCAGCCTCCCCCTTCTGCCACTGCCCCACACCTGTGGGGCGGCTGCTGCTGCAGCGGAGTCCCACAGGGGTCCTGCAGCGGTGCTAAAAATACCCAGAAATCTGGAAGGAAAACATTGGTGTGATGGGAGACAGATGGAGAAACAGCAAAGTGGAGCTGAGAGAAGGGGCTTCGGGCTTCAGGCAGATCCTCGGACTCTGGATTTGCAATTGTAATGGCCCCCATTGCTGGCAGCAGAGGAGCAAAGAAGGGAGGGGAAAGAGAGGAAAAGCCAGATTGGAAAGCAGGGCATGATTTGCCCACAAGGTCTAGCGATGGCTGCCAGCTTGGACGGCTTTCGGAACATCAGAATGAGCCCTGCGGGATCAGAAAGGCCCACCTGGTCCAGGATCCGGCTCTCACATTGGTCAACCCCAATGGCAAGTCCGCAAGCAGGATGCGATCACAAGAGGAAATCTCCCGTCCTGCTGTTTCCAGCAACTGGCGTACAGATTGATGCCTCCAACCATGGAGACATAGCCCTCCTCCCCCATGAATGCGTCTCCTCCTCTTCGAAAGCCATCCAAATGGGGAGCCATCAAGGCCTCTCCTGTTTAAAAAGAGCATTAGGCAAATTCGTGGAGGAGAAAGCTACCAGTGGCTGCTAAACAGGATGGTGATTGCTCCCCCTCCTCTGTTGGAGACAGCAAGACCTCTGGACGCCAGTTGCTGGCAATTGCAGGAGGGGAGCGTAGAATGTATTATTACTAGAGCAGTCAAGTACCACATATTCCTGTTGCCAAGAGTGGACACACTGTGGGAATGTTCAGGGATGCAGGAGAGGACATATTGTTTGGTTACAGCCTTTCCAACTTGTGTAAACCACAATTTAGCAGAGTAACATTCCCCTTTTTAAACTCACAGCGGATGCGTTTGCTCAGGCTGCCTAAAGCCTCTATAATAACTGTTCTGGTATTTTCCCCTTATTCCCTCATAAAAGATAAGACATGACACAGTGTTCTATAAAAGTATAAAAAGAGTTTACTCACTCACATTCTGTTCACAATCTGCTCCCAGAAGGCAGACTTAGCTTAGAAAAGTAACATACACCTGGAAACTATCTCATAAGGAGACAGTCCCTTTGTCCTCCAAGAGAGCATCTTTGGCTAAGCAGATGTTGTTTCTTCGATGCATGTAGTCAAAGGGAGAGAGATGGCTGCCCTGCCCTGTGCTTTTGTCGTTACCTGCACAGGTGAGGCCACGCCCACCTCTAGTCACATGCAGAGGAAGTCTGTCCCAGCCCAGAAGGAAACAGGTAGTTTACCTGCTGACTGGACAAACATTCCTCCCCATGTGTAAACATGTTCACTCTAGGAATGTTGTACTTGACTGCTCTTATGTTTCGCATCCCCCACACACAGGGGAATGTGGCTCCAGACAGGGAGGACTTCCTGTCACACCTGCTCCAGGGCTTCCTCCATGGCCCTAGCTGACCAGATAAAAGGGCTGGCCACGCATCGGAAGGCAACCCTCTCTAGGGAAGTTTTTAATGTTCGATGTTTTATCGTGTTTTTAATATTCTGTTGGGAGCTGCCCAGAATGGCTGGGGAAACCCAGCCAGATGGACGGGGTATAGGTAAATAATTATTCTTATTTTATTCTTATTTTTTGGGTGAACTGTTCCTGGAGGTACTGCAATACCAGGTCGATGTATGGAGTGGATGGAGCAAACACCTATTCCATCTCCCAGCTCCAAAAATCCATTTAATATATAGTCCTCAAATAAAGGACATATCAGATATTAAACTGATAAGAACAGATACTACACTTGATCTTAGCTAAAAGGTCGAGAAGCGATTATATAAATGATGATGATGATGATGATGATGATGATGATGCAACCATTTCTCTCTTGGACTCTTGCTCTCCTGGCTCTTAGTCAGCGCATTGCTCAGCCTTCACATAGGATGGAGCCCACAAGCAGAAAGCCTGAGATGTAGTTCAGACTTCTTTTCATGGTAACAGCAAGATAAAGCCTGCCTTCAGAATTACTGCTGTGAACCGAATGTGAGTAAAGCTTTTAAAGAAGACTGTGTTGTGTTGCTATTATCTTAAGAGGTGGTACCTCGGGTTACAGACACTTCTGGTTACAGACGCTTCAGGTTACAGACTCCACTAACCCAGAAATACTACCTCGGGTTAAGAACTTTGCTTCAGGATGAGAACAGAAATCGCGCAGCTGCGGCAGCGGGAGGCCCCATTAGCTAAAGTGGTGCTTCAGGTTAAGAACAGTTTCAGGTTAAGAACCGACCTCCGGAATGAATTAAGTTCTTAACCCGAGGTACCACTGTAAAGGGGAAACTTACTGGGAACCATTCAGACTGGACAAGCCAGACTGGTTGGCTTAATTATAGGATTCTAACAAATCATCAACTTGCTTCCAATAAGTTGCAAAGGGAATGTGTTTACTCATTAGCGTGAGTGAGGAGAGATCCTATCAAAGCAATATATCCTCTCCTACCATAGAATCATAGAATCATAGAGTTGGAATAGACCACAAGGGCCATCGAGTCCAACCCCCTGCCAAGCAGGAAACACCATCAGAGCACTCCTGACATATGGTTGTCAAGCCTCTGCTTAAAGACCTCCAAAGTAGGAGACTCCACCACACTCCTTGGCAGCAAATTCCACTGTCAAACAGCTCTTACTGTCAGGAAGTTCTTCCTAATGTTTAGGTGGAATCTTCTTTCTTGTAGTTTGGATCCATTGCTCCATGTCCGCTTCTCTGGAGCAGCAGAAAACAACCTTTCTCCCTCCTCTATGTGACATCCTTTTATATATTTGAACATGGCTATCATATCACCCCTTAACCTCCTCTTCTCCAGGCTAAACATGCCCAGCTCCCTTAGCCGTTCCTCATAAGGCATCATTTCCAGGCCTTTGACCATTTTGGTTGCCCTCCTCTGGACACGTTCCAGTTTGTCAGTGTCCTTCTTGAACTGTGGTGCCCAGAACTGGACACAGTACTCCAGGTGAGGTCTGACCAGAGCAGAATACAGTGGCACTATTACTTCCCTTGATCTAGATGCTATACTCCTATTGATGCAGCCCACCTTCCTTAACATTCCCACAGGTTGAGTTTTGTGCTCATGTCTTGTTGCCCAGGTCCTCCTTGTAGGCCTCCCAAGGGGGTTGGCCACTGTGGAACAGGGTGCTGGGCTAGGATGGACCCCCTTTGGCCTGATCCAGTAGCCTTGCTCTTCTCATGTCCTTATGGAACCTCCAGGTCCAGACATAGTCTATCTGGCTTCCTAGGTTCTTTGGGGTATTTAGCCACTGTGAGAACAGTGATCCTTTGGCCTGATCCAGCAGCCAGGTGAGGGGAAGGCCTGTTCACATTCTCCAGACTTTTAAATGTGTTTGTGGGAGGGACTGGTTTTTATTTTGTTGTTTCTGCTTTAACTATTTATGCGTTTGCGTTGCATTTTTATCTTGTGATCTGCCATGAGGTCTTATAAGCAGTTGGTCCCTTACCTTTCCCGCCCTGACCTGGCCACAGTGATCCATGCGACGGTCACCTCCAGGCTTGACTACTGTAATTGGCTCTACGCGGGGCTGCCCTTGAAGCTGTCCCAGAAACTCCAGCGGGTACAGAATGCTGCAGCGAGGCTCCTCACGGGGTCTCTGCCATGGGAGCATATTCACCCAGTGCTTTTCCAGCTGCACTGGCTCCCGGTGGAGTATAGGGTCAGATTTAAGGTGCTGCTTTTGACCTTTAAAGCCCTTCACGGCCTAGGACCCTCGTACCTATGGGACCGCCTCTCCCAGTATGCCCCACGGAGGACCTCAACCAGAGCCAGGGCCTTTTCAGTACTGGCCCCAACTTGGTGGAACGCTCTGCCTCATGAGACCAGGGCCCTGCGGGATCTGATTTCTTTCCACAAGGCCTGCAAGACAGAGTTGTTCCGCCTGGTCTTTGGCTTAGAATCAGTTTGATTCCCTCCCCCTCTTTCTTTTTCCTTTCTCCTCCTGTGATGAGGCTGCATTTTAATGTTTTAATGTTGTATTTTAATATTGTTTTTAAATTGTATTTTAATCAACTTGTTTTTATTATTGGTTTTTATTATTGGTTGTTAGCCACCCTGAGCCCGGTCTTGGCTGGGGAGGGCGGGATATAAATACAATTTATTATTATTATTATTATTATTATTATTATTATTATTATTATTATTATTATAGGCAGCATATATATTCAATAAATCAAAATCGAAAGGCTCTTTGGGGGAGCCCGAGAGCTGCCCAGAGGAGAGAAGTAGTGCTCGCCAATGTGGCCAGGATCAAAGTGGGAAGCCGCGGTTTTGCTTCAAGAGGACCCTCCTAGCAGCGCCAAGCTTGATTTAAGAGTGATGAAGTGGGCCAGGGAGAGGGACAATGGACGGAGAACAGAAGCAGAGCATTGCAGGCTGGGGGTGGCTGGGGGTGGCTGGGGGTGTGGCTTCAGTTCGGATCAGTGGGGAAGCAGCCTTAAAACCGCAAGAGAGTGACACATCCTCGGGCTGCGATGTCAACACAAGCAGAGGGAGCTGAGGCGATGGGTTTAAAGAAGCACAAAACGAGCAACTAAATCAACCCTGGAGGATGGATGTTCTTAAAAAAAAACAAAAAACCTCTCCCCCCCCCCCTTCAGCTTGGTGTTTGTGTCAAAAGGAGAAAGGGAGGGGCTGCTCATGAAATATTGAAAACACCACTAATGAGGACGGGAGAGAAAATGCCTCCAGTTGCTCCTGCGGCTCAGAGGAAGAGACTTACGGCTGGAAGACCCACAGGGGCTGCTGTTCTGTTCAAATCCTGACTGGGGGTTCTCCCTGGGGGCACCGGGTTGGCCACTGTGAGGCTGAACTAGATGGGCCTGATCCTTGGGCCTGATCCAGAAGGCTCCTCACATGTCTTTCTGCCTTCGCTCTTCCTTCGACACCCTTTGCTGACAAGCATGGCAAAAAGGCAGCCCAGTCTGGCATCTGGGCAACCCCTGTGAGAACAGGAGGCTGGAGGATGATGATGATGATTATTATATTGTTTATTAAATTTGTATACCCAAAGATATACGGGTGTTCTGTGAACTGCCCTGATTATTCTGTGAGACCTGCAGGTATAGGGCGGTACATAAATTCAATAAATTATCATCATCATCCTCCCTTTGGCCTGATCCAGCGGCAGGGCTCTGAGTTTATTTTAGATATTTGTTCAATTGTCTTTATACCCTACTGTGTTCTCCACGGAGCTCAAGTTGGCGTGTACTTGGTTCTTCCCCACCTCCACAACCACCCTGCGAGGTAGGACAGGCTGAGAGAGGCAGCAACCAGCCCGAGTTCACCCAGCGACTTTCATAAAGGCCGGGTGGCCATTTGAACCCTGGTCTCTCCCAAGTCCTAGGCTGATGCTCTAACCACTACACCATGCTGACTCGAATGTGAAGTGTGGCGAGGTCTGTTGGTTGACCTTAGCATCTAATCCTCAAAGGTACACTTTCTTTGCACATGGGGGCTCCATTTCGGTATCGTGGTCTCAGTATATCTGCCAACCATGATTGCGTCTAATGCATTTAAAAAGCCAGTGGTGTTTCAGTGGTTAGAGGGTTGGACTAGGACCTGGGAAAGTTACAGGTAAAGGGACCCCTGACCATTAGGTCCAGTCGTGGCCGACTCTGGGGTTGCGGCGCTCATCTCGCTTTACTGGCCAAGGGAGCTGGCGTACAGCTTCCAGGTCATGTGGCCATCATGACTAAGCCGCTTCTGGCAAACCAGAGCAGCACACGGAAACGCTGTTTACCTTCCCACTGGAGTGGTACCTATTTATCTACTTGCACTTTGACGTGCTTTCGAACTGCTAGGTTGGCAGGAGCAGGGACTGAGCAACGGGAGCTCACCCCGTCGTGGGGATTTGAACCACCGACCTTCTGATTGGCAAGTCCTAGGCTCTGTGGTTTAACCCACAGTGCCACCCGCGTCCCTTTGTTACACTTTAGGACCTGGGAAACCAGGGTTCAAATCCCCACTCAGCCATGAAGCTCACTGGATGACCTTGGGCCATAGCCACTGCATTTCAGTCTAACCTACCTCGCAGGATTGTTGTGGGGATAAAGTGAGAACCACATGTGCCACCTTGAGCTCCTTGGAGAAGCTTTTAAAATGCAATTTTAAAAGAAACAACCATCTAAGCCAAGGGCTGTCACCACCACGTTGCAGCGATGAGTTCCACTGGTTCATTGCATGGGGTGTTTAAAAAATTTCCTCTCGTTCTCTGCCAGTGGCTTTCATCAGGCAACATCATGGTTGGATATGCGAGTGAGAGGCTGATTTCTTGCCATCTATGCACAAATTTTCCTTTGCATTTGTCTCCGGGAAACAGGTATGACACAGTTGTATAGAGGTGGGTCGGTTGTCCCCGCCTTCCAGCGCCTCAAAACACACACACACACACACACACACACACACACACACATTTGTGTGCATTTAATGGGAGCAGGATAAAATGAATGAGTTCGCCCATCAGAGGAAAAGGAGGCGTCTCTCAAGGCACCTTTGACCCTCTTAAAAGCGATTACCTGTCTCCAGTTCCGGAAGGAAGATATAAAATGCTCAGGAGGGAAGGAAGGAGGGAGGGAGGAGTGGATCCTGAATCAGTCTGAACTCCACACACACACACACACACACACACACACACACACACACACACACACACATGCCACCTTCAAGTCAAGATCTGTGTCAGCTGATTTCCCCACCCCCTCATGTCCCAACAAGGACCTCTTTAAAAAGGTGCTGGTGGAGAAAACCATATGTTCCAAGCACTGCAGAACTGCTCCATTTATATGTAATGTTTCTTCCATGCTTGTGGGGAATCAGGCCTAAAAGGCAGCACCTGAACTCTGGAACTCCCTGCCTCTTGAAATTGGGGAGGCGGCTTCACCAACCTGGTGTAGTGGCTGGAGTGTCAGGCTCAAACCTGGAAGAGAGCAGGTTTCAAATCCACAAAGCCCATCAGGTGACCTTGGGCCAGTCACTATATCTCATCCTGACCTACCTCACAGGGCTGTTGTGAGGACAGCATGGAGAGTTGGTGGAAGAACTATGTACTCAAACCAACCTCAAAGCAGTTGACAAAAAGAATAGAATGATCAGCAAAAGCAGATATCGAGAACATTTTTTAAAAAAATAATCAAAATTGGCAGCAAGCTTTAAAGAAACAGATTAGAACATGTCAACATTCTACATAACTAAGTAGGCTTGTCTAAAAAAACAAACAAAATTTCAAGAAAAACTGTTGGTTTATTTTGATCATTTTAATATGTCAATTTTTTAAAGATCCATTTTTATTACTGTTTTGGAATGAATATTTTTTACTGTCTTATGTAAACTGCTAAGGGATTTATTTGTTTACTAAGCAGAATTATAAACCTTGCTAAATAAATAAATGAATGCAGATTATTCAAAGGACCCAGCCCTATTACCATCCTCCAGATCACAGGAACCAAAGGCCACAAAATAAAGAAAGGCCCCTTTAACTAGCTCAGCCGGCCCAAATCTGATCAGGCTATATAAGGCTTCCCTTGGCTCTAGTTCCCTGCTGAGACAACTGGACTTCTAGTTCTCAACTGGAAGACCCCATGGGGCTAGAGCCCCTCTGCTTGTTCCAGCACATTGGACAGCTCTGCTTGATGAAGAATTGTGACTCCGGCCTGCTCTCTGCTAAGACATCTATGCCAGCTGCTTTAGCAATGGCTCCTGGGAGCTCCCCAAGGTTTTGAATGCTCCTGGATGGATTGAGAAGCATGCCAGGGGTGCCCGCAGAATTGGGCACCAACAGTGAGGGAGGCACAACTCACTTGGACATGGGAGAGATAGACATAGTCTTCTCTGTGGCTGCTGCTAAGTTCTCTCAGGAGTCCTCTCTGTCCATCTCTCACCTAGCCTTCAGTCTTCCCCAACACAATGCCCCCGTGTTTGTTATTTTCACTGATACGTATGCCTTCTTTTATACACTGATGTTTCTGTTGGAGTACTGTAGTTGGAGATTTGGAAACGTGCAAAATGTGATGCCCATGGCTCAGTTCTGCTCTTGGCTTCGAAAGTGTGGAAGAAGGAGGAGGAGGAGGAGGAGGAGGAGGAGGAATTTAAAATACAGGTTAATAATAACACTGGAATGTGTGGACATCAACGAAGCTGAACGAAGTCCTTCTTCACCCAGCACAGAGTTAAACTACGGAACTCCCTGCCACAGGGGGCAGTGATTGCCACAAACCTGTATGGCTTTCGAAGAGGATTAAACAATCAGAAGCAGGCATGCTTCTCAACACCAGTTGCTGGAAACTGCAGGACGGGAGAGGTCTCTTGTGTTTAAATCTTGCTTGTGGGCATCCCTTTGGGGGCAGCTGGTTGACCACAGCGAGAACAGGTTTCTGAACTGGACAAGCCATGGGCCTCATCCAGCAGGCTCTTCTTATGACCACTGGGCTTTGCTGCCTGAAGGGAGTTGGAGTCTAACAACATCTAGGGCAGTGTTTCCCAACCTTTTTTGGGCAAAGGCACACTTGTTTGATGAAAAAAATATCGAGGCACACCACCATTACAGCCCCGTGACGTCAGCGCGCAGCGTCACGCCGGGAGGGACGCACGAAAGTGTAAGTTTCAATTTTTTTCCCTCCCCCTTGCCGGGGAACCTCCAAGCTTTGGGGGTGGGGGGGAGGAGGCAGCAAAGCGAGGCAGGAAGGAGAGCCCAGCTTGGCTGGGTGAGCTTTGGCAGGGAATGAGAGCCGCGAGGCGGGCGCTGCGGACGGAGGCGCTGCCCGCCGAGCTCGCAGGCAGCCAGGCAGGCAGACGGCGAGAGCCCCGCACCGGGCGGCCTCTCCTCACCGTTGCCGCCCCGCCTCTCGCCGCCCGACTCGCCCGCCTCCCTCCAGGCAACATCTCGCGGCACACCAGGCAACATCTCGCGGAACACTAGTGTGCCGTGGAACAGTGGTTGGGAAACACTGATCTAGGGAAGGGGTATCTTTGGGTCTGCTGTTGCTGGTGGCCCCTACCCTCTGCCGCCCGAAGCCATTGCCTCCTTCTGCCTAATGGCAGAGCTGGTATCAACCCCGAAGAAAGGGAAGCTATCTCCCCCATCAAGCATTCCACACAGGTCTCGGCTGTTCTGTCATTGTGGCATCTTTCTCTTCTCCCCCCACGTTCCTTTCCTCCCCCGCTGGCATTTAAAAACTCTACGTGCTGAGCAAGGCGAATCGGAATCTTGCTCAGAGATGAATCTCTTTCTCCACGCACCTTGGTATTTGAGAAGTATGAAAGTCATCGCTCTTTTTTGAGCAGAGAAAAGGAGAAACTTCCAGCTCCATTCTGCGCCCTTGTGCATGCACACACACACACAGAGAGAGAGAGAGACACAGAGACTCACACACAGAGAGAAAGCAGTCCTCCTTCACTGTTCAATTAGGCTTCGGAGGCAATTTCCTTTGCATTTGGGAGCTATTAAGACCTTGATGTGTAAACACAGAGTCCATTGTTCTCGACAACGCCCACCTCCCAACAATTAAACAGAAGCATTAAAGGAGAGAGAGGAGGCGAGAGATACAGGGGGAGTGTGAACAATTAAAACCCAAGCTGCACAATTTACTATCTACCTCTCACTTGGAGCTGGGAGCATGGATTCCTGCTGCGTTGGCTCAGAACCATGCAAGAGAGAAGCACTTCAAGGGGCATTTCTGAATGGGTTGGCAAAAGCTGCAAGGCCGGAACATCAAGAGGAGGCCTGCTGGCAACGCCAGCCTGGCCAGGATGGAAGGAGTGGGCAGGAGTGAGTTGCATTGTTATGAATTTAATAACAACCTGCCAGATCAGGGCAGGGACTCATCTAGTCCAGATGCCCCACTGGGAAACCCACAAGCAGCATCTGAGCCCAGCTGCACTCTCCAGTTCTTCCACACTGTCTGGTCTTCAGAGGTAGACTGGCCCCGGGCCTGGAGGTTCTGCTACCCCAACACACCTACAAAGACGAGCCCTGCTGGATCAGGCCCATGGCCCATCTAAGTCCACCATCCTGTTCTCACAGTGGCCAACGATATTCCTCTTCTGGGAAACCAGCAAGCCAAAGCAATTTCCCCTCCTGTGGTCTTCAGCAAAAGCTGTTCAGAAGCTTTGCTGCCTCAAACTGGCTCCATCATGGCTAGTAGCTATGTATGGCTAGTAGCCCTCTTCACTAGGAGCTTGTCTTTTTTAAAAGCCATCCAAGTTGCTGGCTATCACAGCCTACGCCATTTCATCCATGAGCACTAGGAACCTGGGTTTATTTTGAACAAATGAAAGCTGAGATTCCCAGGGATAGCTCAGTCGGTACAGCGCGGGACTCTTAATCTCAGAGTCAGGGGTTTGAGCCCCATGCTGGGCAAAAGATTCCTGTGTTGCTGGGGGTTGGACTAGATGACCCTCGTGGTCCCTTCCAGCTCTACAGTTCTAGGATTCTAGGATCCACTGTTGGAGGCAGCATGCTTCTGAACACCAGTTTCTGGAACCTACAGGGGGCGCTGTTGCACTCATGGCCTGCTTGTATGGTTATGCATGGGGGCATCTAGTTGGTCATTCTGAAAGCAGGGGGCTGGACTAGATGGGCCCCCTTTGGCCTGATCCAGTAGCCCGGCTCTCGTGATGTTCTTATGCTCCCCTGTGCAACCTTCGCATCCAAAGGAAATTAATAATAATAATAATAATAATAATAATAATAATAATAATAATAATATATTATTATTTGTACCCCGCCCATCTGGCTGGATTTCCCCAGCCACTCTGGGCGGCTTCCAACAAAGATGAAAAATACACTAAAATGTCACATATTAAAAACTTCCCTGAACAGGGCTGCTTTCAGATGTCTTCTGAATGTCAGGTAGTTGTTTATTGCTTTGACATCTGATGGGGGGGCGTTCCACAGGGCGGGCGCCACTACCGAGAAGGCCCTCTGCCTGGTTCCCTGTAACTTGGCCTCTCGCAGTGAGGGAACCGCCAGAAGGCCCTCGGCGCTGGACCTCAGTGTCTGGGCAGAACGATGGGGGTGGAGACGCTCCTTCAGGTATACAGGACCGAGGCCATTTAGGGCTTTCAAGGTCAGCACCAACACTTTGAATTGTGCTCGGAAACATACTGGGAGCCAATGTAGGTCTTTCAAGACCGGTGTTATATGGTCTCGGCGGCCGCTCCCAGTCCCAGTTATTTGGAACATGTTTGGCTTGAGAAAGGCATAGGCCACCAGGCTTGTCTGGGCTCTGCTTCGGCTGTTGGGGCCCAGCTCAGTCGTGCCACAAGTCGGCTGCCTGAGCGTCACTGCCTGCCTAATAACGGTGATTGCCTTTATTAGAAAACTTAATGAAAATCCGGGAGACAGAGAGAGAGGGGATGCAGAAGCCTTTCAGACTCTCTTTCTCTCTCTGGTGTAACTGGAAAGACAACTAATAAGATTTTGCACAAAGTCTTGGAGGCAAGAAATGAGAGCAGAAAGTGCATTACCAGGAAAGCAGATAATCAGATAAATGAGAGATCTCCAGGCAAGACGGTTCTGCAGGCTGGCTTCAAAATGTGATGCTGTTGCCCACATCCTCTGGGTCTGACCGTGGGTTGTCTCTCAGGGTCTGGGAAGGGGCAAAGGGGCCTGCTGCGTATCTAAAGGAGTCAGGGGACAGGCCCCTGGCATGGAGGCAACCATCCTCCTCTGCTGGGGCTACCCAGCCATTGCTGTTTCAGAGGTAGACTGCCTCTGCAACTGCAGGTTCCATTCCACACTGTTCTGGGCAGGAATAAAGAACTCAAGAAAAGACCTGCTGTATGAAACACAAAGCTCATTTGGTCCATCACCCAGCTTCCCACAGTGGCTTAGGTGCCAACTCCTGGGGCCCAGGAACCCACAAAATTTCTCCCATGGGTGTCCGGCCGCTGCCCCTGCTGCTCCACCTGCTGCTCCGTGCCAGCTTTGCTAACCAGGTTACTGAGCACACACTCAGTAACACACACCGCCGTAAGTTGCAGCATTGCACTGGCTCTTGGTGGAGTTTAGGGTCAGGTTCAGTGTGCTGATCTTGACCTTTAAAGCCCTTTGTGGCTTAGGGCCCTCGTATCTATGGGACCGCCTCTCCTGGTCTGCCCCACAGAGGACCTTAAAGTCCATGAACAACCATAGTTTAGAGGTCCCAGGCCCTAAGGAAGTCAGACTATCCTCCACCAGGGCCAGGGCCTTCTCAGTGGTGGCTCCGACCTGGTGGACCGCTCTGTCCCATGAGACCAGGGCCCTGCAGGATTTAACCTTCTTTCGTCGGGCCTGTAAGACAGAGCTATTCCGCCTGGCCTTTAATTTGAATTCCCCCTCCCTTTTTATGAAGATCACCCGCTCTGAGACCCCACAGCTAATTCTCCCCTGGTCTCCTCGCTGGCCCAAGTAGGACCAATTCAGCCAGCTAGCCCTGGGGATTATCTAATGCTTATTTCTCCTAAATTGATTTTTGAATTTTATTGTTATTCATGTTTTTATACTGTATTTTATGCTGCTTTTATAATTTTATGCTGCTTTTATAATTAAGTGTTTTAAATTTGTTGTTAGCTGCCCTGAGCCCGGTTTTTGAACCAGGAAGGGCAAGGTATAAATAAAAAAATACTATTATTATTATTATTATTATTATTATTATTATTATTATTATTAAATCAGCACATGCAAATCTTCTGCCAGTTTGTGTCCTCCTTCCAGAGCCTTTTAAGCATTCAGCCGTGCCCCCTGCCCACGGTGCCCAGGCAGAGGCAAAACCACCGCCACCTCCAGTCCTGGAGGGTCTCTGCCCAGGCTGCGTTCAGCTCCCTGGAAGTGGGATTGGCGAGCCAAGAGGAGGGGGGGCTCAGCTGGAGACAGGGAGGAGGAGGAAGAGGAGGAAGCCCTCCAGACTGCAGCGGAAGCTGGCAGAAGCCAGTGGAGGGGGGCTGCCTCCTCTGCAGGTTTTGCATGTGCGAGGCCCCTGCTGCTTTCAGTTCCAGGCAGCTGCGTTTCGAAATCCTCTTGAAAGGCAAATCCGACTCATTGCAATTTCAACACCCCTCCGTGTGACACTGGCTTAGTTGTTCTGGTGCCCTCCAGGAGGGGGGAGGCCTAGGAAGGCAGATCTTCCTCCATCTCGACCCAGGTATTAAATCGCAACAGCTCCATTCCTGCAACTCGATTAGGAGCTCAGGGCCACGGAGTAGGAGGGCAGTTCTGAGCACAGAAAGAGAGAGACACACACACAGCACGATCCTCTGTCCCCAGTGTGCACTTCAAGGAGAATTCCTGCAGGAGAATTCCCCAGCAAACTCAGCAAACACTTTCTAAATGGCTCCAGCTCATTTGTTTACTTATTTATCACATGTATATCCCACTTTTTCCTCCAAGGAGCTCAAGCTGGTGCACACGATTCTTCCTTGCCATTTCGTTCTCACAACAGCCATGCGAAGTAGTTTAGGCTTAGAGGGAGAGTGACTGACTCGGGGTCACACCCTGTGAGCTTCATGGCTGAGTGGTATAATTTGAACCCGGGCCCCTCCCAGGTAATATACTCTAACCATTATGCCAATCTGGCTCCCAATTCATTGAGCAATGCAAGGTGGCTCCAACTTATTATTACGCCCATACTGCAGATATGGGAGGAGGAAAGTAGAGGCCAGGAGCAGGCAGCTAGCCACGGGGTGCCTGGATCAGGTGTTAAACAGGGTTGTGTTATTGCCCTGACTCTATTCATTATTTTCATGGCCATGATCCTACACTTTGTCAAAGGGAAACCCCACTGGGGTTGAAATCATATATCAAACAGATAGGAAGCTCTTCAATCTGAGCAGGCGGAAAGCAAAGAGTAAGGTTACCGTAACTTCCGTCAGAGAGATTCAGTATGCACAGTAGTGCGTGCATGCTCAGAGGATAACCTCCAAACCATCCTAAATGTCTTCGCAGAAACTTACAAAAAGCTTGGCCTGTCACTCAACATCCAAAAAACCAAAGTGCTGCACCAACAAGTACAAAATAACCCCTCTGCAGCGCCACAAATCCAACTCAATGGTGTAACGTTGGAAAATGTCAATCACTTCTCCTACCTGGACAGTTATCTTTCCACAAGGGTCAACATTGATGCCAAAATCCAGCATCGCCTGAGCTCTGCGAGTGTGGCTTTCTCCCGACTGAAGTGCAGAGTGTTTGAGGACCAGGACATTCGCAGGGAAACCAAAATGCTTGTTTACAAAGCTATTGTACTACCAACCTTACTGTATGCTTGTGAAACATGGACCACTTACAAACACCATCTCCAGCTTCTTGAAAGATTCCATCAACGGTGTCTCTGAAAAATCTTACACATCGCTTGGGAAGACAGGTGAACTAATATCAGTGTGCTGGATGAAGTAAAGATCACCAGTGTTGAAGGAATGATTCTTCAACATCAGCTTCATTGGACTGGCCATGTTGTGCAGATGCCTGATTATCGTCTTCCAAAACAACTACTCTATTCCGAACTTAAAAATGGAAAGCGTAATGCTGGTGGACAACAAAAGAGGCTTAAAGACTCTCTCAAGGCAAATCTTTAAAAATGTAGTATAAACACTGACAACTGGGAAACACTGGCCTGCCAGCGCTCCAGTTGGAGAACACCCCTAACCAAAGGTGTCATGGGCTTTGAAGACACTCGAACTCAGGACGCAAGGGAGAAATGCTTGGCAATTCCACACCATGATCAGCTCCCGCCTGGAAACCAATGTCCCCCCTGTGGAAGGACGTGTGGGTCCAGAATTGGCCTCCACAGTCACTTACGGACTCGTCGTTAAAACCGTGTTTATGGAAGACAATCTTACTCGGCTGCGAGGGATGGCCAAAGAAGAAGATGCTCTACCATTGAGCCACAAACCATTCCCTATGCATTGCTCCATACCACAAGGCTAGCAAACCAGGAGATTCTGCAAAATGGCAAGATCAGTTGTGCAAATGAAGAGAAATGATTCTCGATTTGCATCAGCTTCGGAGGTTGCAGAATCCAAGTCTGCTTAGCCTGCCAGGGGTGTGTGTGTGTGTGTGTGTGTGTGTGTGTGTGTGTGTGTGTGTGTGTGTGTACGTCCCCCTAAGCACAAAGCACACAGAGACTGGCCGCCCAGATTGAATCTCAAATCCCAGGCTCTATACCTTGATCCTTGACGCATCAGCAATTCTCCCCGCTGGTCAGCTCCTGTGTTAAGAACAGGGATTCTCCAACCCGCCGCAACGAGAGGAACAGAGAAAGCTGCCTTATAATGAGTCAGGTCTAGCTCAGTGCACCTAGCTCAGTATTGCCCGCACTGACAGGCAGCAGCTCTCTGGGGCTGCGCATGGGAACACCTCCAGCCCTATCTGGAGAGATACTATCAGGGACTGAAGCTGGGACCTTCTGCAAGCAAAGCTCAGCCACTGAACTCCCAACCCAAGAGAGCCGGGTGTGTGTTGCATTTGGGATGGAGAACCTGTGGCCTTCCAGATGTTGCTGGACTCCAGCTCCCAGCAACCAGTGATGGATGAGAGTTGTAGTCCATTGACATCTGGAAGACCACAGATATTCCCCTGTTCCTGATTTACACCCTCCGCTAGCTGCCGACCTTGCCACCTGCCCTGCAGCCTCAGCCGGCATATTATTACAGAAGTCACATCTTTTTCATAAATCACCCCCCCCCCACCTCTTCCCTTCCTTCCTTCCGCTCAGCAGCCCTGAAGTGGGGCCTGTAAGGGATGGGCTTTAATTCCTCCTCTCCTTCTTTTCTTCCTTCCTATAGATATATTTCCCCCCTCTTAACGCTTGATCTTATCAGCCCTTTATAAATCAAGTGTGTGTGTGAGAGAGAGAGGGAGAGGGAGAGGGAGAGAAACTTTTATCTGCTCTCCCGGGCTGAGGTATCACCATGGCCAGGAGTTGGTAGCCTGGCTGTTTAATTTTCTGGCTTGACTTTTATAAATGTAGCAAAGAGTATCGGGGGATCTAAATAAATCAAATTGTTTCGGAGAGGCCAGCCCAGCCGTTCTGCACAGCTCCTTGCAATTCTCAAAAGCTACACGCACAAGCACACACATAGACGCCGTTTGGAAGATTAGGAACGGCTCTCTTGCAGGAGGGACGTGCTCCAACACAATTCTCTCAAACACAACACGCGCACAAACACCTTATTATCCTCAGTGTTAACGTCACAGATCTGGGCCACCTGAAGCTCACAGCTCCTCACCCGCCCTGAATATTCCACCTGCTGGATTTAGGCAGACCTCAAATTTCAGCAACACCCAAATTCGGTGCCCTCCCACCCTCCATGCTACAACACAGTTGCGGCGCCCCCTGCGGTGCCTACGAGGCTCTGCTCGCAGTGCGACTGAACCGGCTGCGTTCCCCTAAATCCGCCTCTGATTTAGGGTGGGTCACTGGGGATGCATTCAGTCCTCTTTGCATTTTAAAGGCGGACTTACCATATCTGGCCTCTCTTGGAAGTGAAGCACATCAAAAATTCACCACTGAGCGACCACCCTTCCACCAAAAATAAAGCAAGCTTCCAGTCCTCATGGTTCTGAATCAACTATCTATCTATCTATCTATCTATCTATCTATCTATCTATCTATCTATCTATCTATCATTTATTTATTTATTTATTTAAAATATTTTCTTAGTTTATAAAAGTATGTGCAATCTCTCTCTCTCTCTCTCTCTCTCTCTCTCTCTCTCTCTCTCTCTCTGTCTCTCTCTCTCTCTCTCCCCTCCAAGTAACATTTTTTACAGAACAGTTTCATTTGTTAAGACATTAGGAAGAAGAAGGGGAGAGGGTGGGGAAGATGGGTGGGGGTGGGGTCGGGTGGCGATGTTTCTATTATACTTAAATATGTGGGGTTTTGTGTCAGCATCGCTTGTGCGGGTTCTGTGCTGCTCACTTGTGTTCCTTTGGTGGTGAGAGAGGTTGGGGTTGGCCTAGGGTGTGGTTGTTTGTTTGTGGTTGGCAGTGGCGGTCTTCGTTTTCGTGTGTGAGTGGGGTGGGTGGGTGTTTTGGATCAGGTTAGCCATACTGATTTGTGTGCTGTTGGTGGATTTTTGTCGTTGTCTTGTTGGGCTGTGTATGTGATAAAGGGGAGCCATATCAGGGTGGAGGCTCAACTACTGATTTAAACAGCAACGCAGAAAGCATCCTCATACCGAATCAGAACACTGCTCCATCCAGCTCAGTTCTGCCCACACAGACTGGCAGCAGTGACTTGCCAAGGGTTCTGGCAAGGGATGTTCCCAGACCCGCCTGGAGTTGTTATCAGGGACTGAATCTGGCCTTCCAGCCCGCATGGCAGGTGCCCTCAGAACCTGCTGGATCAGGCCCATGGCCCGGCTAGTCCTCTTCTCACAGTGGCCAGTCAGATGCCTCAATCCTGCAAGCAGGCTTCAAGCAGGAGATCAACTCTCCCCTCCTGCGGTTTCCATTAACTGGGATTTAGAAGCACCACTCCCTCCAGATGTGGTGGCAAAGCCCAGCCACTGTGGCTAGGAGCCAGCCACAACCCTCTCCTTCTCCACGAATTTGCCCGATCCTCTTTTAAAGCCACCCAAGTTGGTGGCCATCTTGTGGCTGTGAGTTCCACAGTCAATGCATGAACAAATCATTTCATTTACCTGCCCCGAATCTTCCAGCGTGCAGCTTGGATGGATGTCCATCAGTTGTAGGGTTGTGAGAGAGGGAGGGAAAATTTACCAGCTTTCTCTATGCTGTGCATGATTTGAATAAACACATATTGTTGTAGCTCTACCACTATGCTACAGCCATTGCACCCCACACCCGGCAAGCCACAGAATGCTCTGTACACCCTTTAGAGGACTGCATCTTGGGATGTTGAACCCAGACTCCTCCAGCTCCACCCCCCAGCCCTTTCTAAGATGCAGGAGTGAAAGAGCAGAACCCGAACCCCACCAAGCCATGCGCAGCACATCAGATGAGCCCCAGAAGCCCATCGAGAGCTGAAGCGAAGCCCTTTCATCTGGCCCCCCGCCTGGCTTTGATCACGTCCTCTTCGCTCGCTCAGCTCCCTTTGATGAATTTTTTAAAAAGTCACGGGGAGCACCAAAGAGGACAAAACTCTTGTTTTCAGGCTTCCGCTTCCCGTTTCGGGACAAGGGGGGCCATGGCAGAGAGAGAGGACTCTCCCCCCATCCCAGCTGGGGAGAGCAAAGGACCTGGTTAAGAACACAAACGGACTGGGAAACTGGAGCCCCCCAAGCACACACTATTGGAGGACATTTTTATTTTATTTTATTTTCTGCTGACATGGCCTAGTTTGTTCCTTAACGATAAGAAGAGGGGGAGAAAATTGCTGAGCATATTAGTTTAAGGGTGAAGGGGGGTTGAGAATCACCCTCCCCTGCAGTGTGGTGACATCTGTCCACAAGACTAATTGGGGCTCTGTCCAGGGTGCTGAGCACACAGCCAATTCTCTGCTTTCTGCCTTCACCAAAGGCTTTTTTTTTTAATCACTGGAGGGGACGAGACATGTAATGGACTCTGTCTCTTTTGAAAACTGGAAAGGGGAGAGAGATCAAATCTTGGCACAGACGTGTGTGTGTGTGTGTGTGTGTGTGTGTGTGTGTGTGTGTGTGTGTGTGAACTGATCCGGGAAGCATGAAGGCACAAGACTGGAGGCGATATAAGAAGACAAGGAGAACCTGTGCTGGATCAGGCCATGTCCTGCTCTCAGAGCAGCCAACCAGATGTCCCAACGGGAAGCTCAAAATCAAAACACAAGAGCATCTCTCCCCTCCTGTGGTTTCCAGGAACTGGTGTTCAGAAGCATTGTTGTCGCTGACCCTGGATACAGAACAGAGCCATCCTGGCGAGTAGCCATTGCTAGCCCTCTCCTCCTCCTCCTCTAATCCACTTTTAAAGACATCCAGGTTGGTCGCCACCACTCCCTCATGTGGGAGGGAGTTCCGTAGTTTACCTCTGCGCTGCATGAAGAACTCAGCATCAAGGCAGAGGAGAAAGGGATCAAGAGAGGTGTGGCTTGGGGTTAACAGCTCAGTGATAGGTGCTGGCTCTGGGTTCAATCCCCAGGGCTGCTAGATTGGGAATCCGGCAAGAGGAACAGTCTTCCTCTGCCTCAGCACATCCTCTGGAGGTCACTCCTGCAAGAGGCAGCAAGGACCACCAACTCCAAAGAGGATTAGAGGCATTCGAGGAGGAGGACATCAATGACTATGTTGTCTCTCCACAGTCAGAGGCAGGAAGTGCTTCTGAATATCATTTGCTGGGGAGAGTGGCTGTTGTGTTTGTGTCCTTCTTGTGGGCTTTGGCACCTGAAGCTCAGCCTGCAGCTTAGTGGCAGAGCACTTTTCATGCATGTTTTACGTTCTGTGCAAACTGCTTCGAGTTTTCGATAATTAAGCGATATGCACATGTTTAAAAATCACACACAAGCAAACAAACACACAAGCTGCAGTTCCCTCCTTCTCCCTCTGTTTCACCTTCAGGCATCCCTTCAGGTCCAGGATAGCTTTCCTGCCACTCCCCCCCCCCCTTCAAATCCCTGCTCAAAAAAGCCATTTCTACAGCAAGGCCTTTTGGCTTCACCCCTTAATCCTCCCTCCTGCCTACCTGATCACAGTCACCCTCTTCGCTCCTGACCTCCTCCCCCTTCCAAAAGCCAGGTTTAATGTTCCTTTTGAGCAGAGACACGTTCTCCTCTTCTTTCGCTGGTGAAATCCTAAAGCAAGGCTCAGGATCATGTTCCCTCAGGGCCCAAACCCGGCCCTTTCATCACTTAGGTGCCAAGGAGGGGGGACGGGTGAGGGGAGAGGTGGAGGAACAGAGAAGCCCCACCCACCTTTGTCTAAGGCTCCGCCCATGAAGGCCCTGGGAGATTTCCCTCCCCACGGAATGTGGCTTTTTGTGCTTCCCATTCCTGCTCGAAGCACCTTTGCATGCCAGTGATGGCATCGTTTCACAGCAACGGCAAGGGCGAGCTGCAAATGTTAGTTGCCGCTTCACCCTCTAACCAGAGTTATCCTGCTCAGGGTTTCATCCAATAAACACACAAGACATCACCGGCTGTATGTTTGAAAAAAATAATATATACTATTCATTGTTTTGAATTGTAGATTTCAACAGAGGTAGCTCATCAAGTTCAACAAAGAAGGATTCTGTGGAACTGCAACAACCTTTCGTGTGGATTGTTGGACAAGTGGAATAGACACTTTCACATATATGGACTTTATGCATAAACTGATTAGAGAATGAAAAGATCCACTGGGTCTTCTACTTTTTTTGTTGAACTTGATGAGCTACTTCTGCTGAAATCTACAATGCAATACAATGAATAGTATATATTATTTTTTCAAACGCACAGCCAGTCACGTCTTGTGTGTTTATTGAATATGTTTCATGTAACCAGAGGTTTGTTGTTGTTTTGTGCAGGAATTCATCCAGGCAAACAGGCCCTCCTCTGGGGTATACTGGAAGCCACTGGTTTTCAACCAGTGTGCCATGAATGATGGTCGGGGTGCTGCTTCCTCTGATGCCATCTCACATATCCACCTCCCAAAAGCTTGGGGGGCTGTTTGTTGCAGCAGGCAACACTCCATAAGGGAGGGTGTTTGAAAAAGGGTGAGGGGCTGCCAGCTCTGCAGGCAAGCCAACTGGGCTCCTGAGCCTCACAGGGATGCCCAGTTGGTCAAGGGAGCCGCGGACTCGAAAAGGTTGAAAACCTCTGCTGTAAGCTGTTAACAGCAAAGGTGCAGAATCTTTTTCCATCTGAGGGCCACGTTTCCCTTCTGGGCAATCATCCGAGGGCCACATGCTAGAGGCGGGTCAAGCCAGAGACTAAGCTTTGCAAAGTGGGCCAGTTTCTACACCCCCAGCCTCACAGAGGCCTCTCTATCCTCCATCTGAGAAAGCAAGGGGGTGTTAAAGGTAAAGGGACCCCTGACCATTAGGTCCAGTCGTGGCCGACTCTGGGGTTGGGCGCTCATCTCGCTTTATTGGCCAAAGGAGCCGGCGCACAGCTTCCGGGTCATGTGGCCAGCAGGACTAAGCCGCTTCTGGCAAACCAGAGCAGCGCACGGAAACGCCGTTTACCTTCCCACCGGAGCGGTACCTATTGATCTACTTTGACGTGCTTTCGAACTGCTAGATGGGCAGGAGCAGGGACCGAGCAACTTCGTGGGGATTCGAACCGCCGACCTTCTGATCAGCAAGTCCTTGGCTCTGTGGTTTAACCCACAGCACCACCCGCGTTATGAGAACCCAAAAGCCTATCATGCACAAAAGCCACCCAGATTCTGCAACAGAAATAGAGGAATTCCACAACCTCTACACTGAATGCAAATTTAGCAAGTGCGCAAGGTTCCCTCTCCTTTTTTTGCACTGCTGAGGGAGAGCAGCAAACAGCAAGCAGGACAATGAAGTTCTGTCACTGATCATTAGGAAATCACCTCCCCACTGGCTTCAGAGGGTACCAGCTCCACAGTCAGAAGCAGCGATGCTTCTGAATACCACATGCTGGAAGGCACAAGAAGGGAGAGTTGCTGATGGACTCAAGTCCTGCTTCCCCTGGCAGCTTCTGATTTGTTCCCTTTGAGGACAGGATGCTGGCCTAGACTGGGCCTTTTGGGCCTGATCCAGCAAGCGCTTCTGATGTTCTTATGTTTCCACACGCCCCAACGCTCACATGCCCTTCCAGCCCCCATCTTTGCACTGCAAGGACTAGGAACTTCAAACTCCAAAAGCGACGGTGGCGATGCCCACAACTCTCTGAGCCTTTCCTGAAAGAAGCTGGCTTTTTTTTGCTTCCGCCACCACCACCCCTTCCCTCCGAGGAAACATTTGAAGGTAACTCTCAAGCTTGCAAAATTAAGAAACAGCAACTCAACCCCCTCTTCTCTCCGGGGGGAGAGTTTTGCTTGCACAGCTGCTTGCAAGTGAACAGCTGCCTGTCCGCCTCCTACCTGGAAGAGGTGAGTCTGTTCAGGCCTCCTCTTCTCCAGGGTAGTAGTTTCTGACCAAAATCCACCCACATTCTCCAAACAACACCCCCAGAGGGTCTTCCCCCCAGTGTGGACCTTGGGGAATTACCCTGATTTATTTATTAGCTCCCTGGGTCCAGGTAGATTCAATCTCTTTTCCATTTTCCCTCCTCTCTCTCTCTCTCTCTCTCTCTCTCTCTCTCTCTCTCTCTCTCCCTGTGATCCGTCAGTCAGAAAGCACAATATTACCCCAATACATGCTCTCATTCTCCCGCTTCTCAAATGCCTCTGGCCACAGACAGCAAATTGCTGACTACATAAGCACAACCGTCTGCTGGCTCCCCCCCCCAACACAACACCCCCCCCCTCTGACATCAGCATCATTATTCATATCAAGAACCAGGTCTGGAAGATGTTTTCCAAAAAAAGGGGAATTAGAGAGAGGCGTTGAGTCATCCTGACAGGAGTTAAATCGGAGGGGGCTGGGGGGGGATGTGGATCATTTCCCTTTGCAGAAGGAAAGGTCTGCTGGTCTATTTCCTCCGAGCATCATTTATATTTCCATTTTTTTAAAAAAAAGAGATGAGAAGCATCTTGTTCCCAGCGTAGGGTAGAGCATCAAAGTTAATGCAAGGACACAGCGCCAGGGGCTTACAGCTGTCAGGCCGTCAAAGTTGGTCCTCCGATTTTGGCCTGACGAGTTCATCTTGGAGAAGGGTCGGGGTGAAAGGGACAGAGCCGGTCCTGTGGGAGGGAAGGAGGTCATCAGCCAGACTGGAGGGCGGCCGCTTTTGCACTTTTCACAAATCGGTGAGAGCAGGTTGCTGTGGATCTGGATAAGGGAATGGCTGCAGAGCAGAAGAACTGGATCAAGGCCACAGCCCATCTAGACCAGCAGCCTTCTTCTCACAGTGGTCAACCGGGTGCCCCTACAGGAAACCAGCAAGCAGGACCAGGGCTGGATTTAGGTTTGATGAGGCCCAAAGCTACTGAAGGGAATGGGGCCCTTTATATGTCCAGCTGTCCTTTGTCAACAACAATAATAAATGTGTTGAATAAATGCTATATGGTAATTGATGGACCTAATAGGTATCTAAAGCCATTTGCACATAACAAAATATGTATCTTATCCAAGTAATTGCTGAATTGAAATACAATGAAGAAGAAATATATTAATAGTGAATTTTTTTGGGTGGGGCCAAGAGAGTGGGACCCTAAGCTATAGCTTGTTTAGCTTATACAGCGGTACCTCTGTGTGCTGGTCCCGGGGGGGGGGGTTACCGTGAGGCGTGGTCAAAGTCCGGTCCTGGGCTGAGGGTCTGGAGACTGTCCACCAAGGGGGAAGCGGGGTCCAAAGCAAGAAGCCGGGCATGGTCGGGAACTCCGGAAAAACAGGTCTGGGTGCTGGCAGAAACAGGTTTCCAACGTAGTTGCTCCCGCAACCTGGGACTGGGCTGACTCGCCTTTATCTTCTCTGAGGCCAGGGGCGGTCCCGGCCCACAGGTGACTCGCCTCTCCCGGCCTTAAGGCGAGCACTCCTCCTGAGAGAACTTAGTTCCCTCCGCCTCTCTGCCCTAAGCCTCTGCAGCTCAGGAGAGGCTGGAGGGTTACTGGACCCAGAGGCAACCTCACCTTCCCCTGAAAGGGCTGGGGAGCCGGCCCTGGAGGCAGGGACTCCTGTGCAGGCTGGGACTCTTCAGGTTCAGCTTCTGAATCAGATTCCCAGGCCATCACACTCTGGTTGCGAACAGGATCTGTTCCGGAGGCCCATTCACAACATGAGCAGAATGCAACCCGCGCCTGCGTGTCTGCGTGTGCGCAGGTCACGATTTGCTGCTTCTGCGCATGCGTGTGACGTCATTTTGCGTGTCTGCGCATGCGTAAGCGGCAAAACCCAGAAGTAACCCTTTCCGGTACTTCTGGGTCGCCGCAGGACGCAACCTGAAAACACGCAACCTGAAGCAAACGTAACATGAGGCATGACTGGACGTAAATCTGGCCCTGAGCAGGACCTCAGCAAAAGAGCAGCTACCCCCTCCCGTAGTGTCCAGCTTTGCTGCCTCCAACTGTGGAGACAGAGCCATCAGGGCCAGTGGCCATTCACAGCCTTTTCCTCCACCAATTTCTTCAATCGCTCCTCTTCTAAAGCCATCCAAGTGGGTGGCCATCCCCGCCTCCTGTGGCAATGAGTTCCACAGTTTGCGCTGCGTGAAGGACTTTCTTTTATCTATCTGAAATCTTCCAGTGTTCAGCTCCATTGCATGTCCCTGAGTTCCAGTGTCAGGAGACAGGGAGAATAACTTTTCTCTATCAACTTTCCTCACACCTGGCATACTTTTATAAACTTCTGCCATGTTGCCACTTACTCTCCTTTTCTCCAAACTAAAAATTTCCCAAATGCTGCAACTGTTCTTCATAGGGGACTCGTGCCATCTCTGGATAATTTTGGGTGCCCTTTTCTAAACGCTTTCCCTTTTTTATATATACATTTTTATTGATTTTTTTAACATATCATTTCCAACAGTCATATAACATGACTTTTCATCTTATACAATGTTTTAGATTTCCATCAACACCTCTGATGATTTTTCGTTCTTTATCACTTATTCCGCTTTTCTTAATTTCACCATTACTCTTAATTGTCCTTAACCACCATAATAATTCTCCTCATAGTCTTTCTTGCAATGTTGCGAATAATCCTCCTTACAAAACTTCTTGCAGTCCTACTAGCGTAATCTGTTCATTACAATTACTTTTCAAATAGTTCGTATATTTACTCCAGTCTTCTAAGAATCTCTGATCCCGCAGGTTTCAAACCCTTCTGGTTAATTTCTAAACCCTTTCCCAACTGTAGCCCAGTTGTAGAGCTCCTGCTTCACATCCAGAAGGAGGTCTGTTTTATTCTGTTACAGGGGATGTGTTCTAATTTTAATATGTAAGCTTTATTTGACACCACCACCATTGAAGAGGGGGAATGATGGGAGCCACGGGAAGCTGGACACAGCATGAGTTCCCCAGGCACCCGGGGGCCATGGGAGCCGGACGCAGCATGAGTTCCCTTGGCACCTGGGGGCCATAGGAGCCGGACGCAGCATGAATTTCCCTGGCACCTGGGGGCCATGGGAGCCAGACGCAGCATGAATTTCCCTGGCACCTGGGGGCCATGGGAGCCAGACGCAGCATGAATTTCCCTGGCACCAGGGGGCCATGGGAGCTGGACGCAGCATGAATTTCCCTGGCACCAGGGGGCCATGGGAGCCAGACGCAGCATGAATTTCCCTGGCACCTGGGGGCCATGGGAGCCAGACGCAGCATGAATTTCCCTGGCACCTGGGGGCCATGGGAGCCAGACGCAGCATGAATTTCCCTGGCACCTGGGGGCCATGGGAGCCAGACGCAGCATGAATTTCCCTGGCACCAGGGGGCCATGGGAGCTGGACGCAGCATGAGTTTCCCTGGCACCCAGGGGGCCATGGGAGCTGAACATCCCTTGGTGCCAGAGGAACTCACACAGGTGGCACCTGGTGTCCCAGAGACAGATTGCTTTAAAGTGGGACAGGGAACCTAGAATCCTCAGACATCGTACGACCACAGCCCTCACCATCCCTGACCATTGGTCATGCTGGCTTGGAGCGGGTGCTGATGGGAGCCAGAATCCAACCCCATCTGGAGTGTGACATGGTCTCCAGTTCCAGCCTTAATGAAGCCGCTTGATTCTCCCTTCCCTTGGGAAACATACACAAGGACCAAATAAATTAGACATAAATCAGAGAAAGCTGGGAGCAGCTAAATCCGATTAAATTGACAACTATGTTGAGGAATCAGAAAAGGTATTTAGAAGTGCTAAATAAACGGAGCTTAGGAGCCATGTATGTCGGGAGAGAATCAGGAATACCTGGAAACGATTTGCTGGTATAATTGATAATAGCGCTTATGTGGATTTAAAGCCGGTGGAATTTAGTGGTTAGAGTGTGAGGGAAAGTACAATAGAAGATTATCTCTATTTTATTTTAGGGAGGTAGGGAGATTCTGTATGTCTATTTTATATTGCTGAATTGTATGTTTAATACTGATTAAATAAAATTATATGGGTTGCAACTGATGTTAGCCCTGATCGGAGGAGTCCAAGGGAAATTAATGGGCCTGAGTAACTTAGGGCCATTCGTTGCAGAGGGTCTACTCTGAGTAGATTTGATACAACCCTAATTTTGCTTTAAAAGGGAAGGAAGAAAGCTTACCTGCTATAATTAAAAGCTACAATAATTACCCTCTAGCATTTTTATGTTTCGTAATATCAGTTAGCTAATTTTTTTTTGGTGTGTAATTAACATGAGCATCAAATCCATCGAGGATTAAATTGATTGTTTTTATTGTACTAATAAAGTTAGCGCTTTCCAAAGGAGAAAAGGGTTCTCCCCCCAAAGAAAACCCCCCAGCAGAACGGCACTTAGAAAGGGGCTTCTAATATTTGGCATGCTTCAAGAGGTCCAACCCCTGGGGGAAGGAGACAGTGCTGCGGTCCACCTGCAAATATCATTTTACTCCTACGAACCATGTTGGCTGAAAAGTGGTACCCACAGTGACACATGTCCTTTGCTGGAGCCTTTTAAGCAGAGATCGGATGGCCACCTGCCAGGGATTCTTTAGCTGTGATTCCTGCATTGCAGGGGGCTGGACTGGATGACCTTTGGGGGACCCCTTCCAGCTCTACAGCTCTATGATTCTGTGTCATCATTTAGCCAATGACATCCAGCACCCAAGCAGGGCAAATCCTGCACCAATACAATTCCTCGTCCTACAGCCTGGCTCAGTTTTGTGAACTGGAATTCTTGAATGCTTAGTACTTATTCAGACTTCTTTGTGCGTGGGGCATCAATAAAGTGCCCTGAAAAATAATAATAATAATAATAATAATAATAATAATAATAATAATAAATTTTATTTATACCCCACCCTCCCCAGCCAAGACCGGGCTCAGGGTGGCTAACACCCGATATAAAAACAAATTGATTGAAATACAACTTAAAAACAAGATTAGGTAAAGGTAAAGGGACCCCTGACCATTAGGTCCAGTCGCGGACGACTCTGGGGTTGCGGCGCTCATCTCGCTTTACTGGCCGAGGGAGCCGGCGTACACCTTCCGGGTCATGTGGCCAGCATGACTAAGCAGCTTCTGGCAAACCAGAGCAGTGCACGGAAACGCCATTTACCTTCCCGCCGGAGGGGTACCTATTTATCTACTTGTACATGAAGTGCTTTCGAACTGCTAGGTTGGCAGGAGCAGGGACTGAGCAACGGGAGCTCACCCCGTCGCGGGGATTCAAACCGCCGACCTTCTGATCAGCAAGCCCTAGGCTCTGTGGTTTAACCCACAGCGCCACCCACGTCCCCAAAAACAAGAATAAAATACATTAAAATACAGCCTCATTTCAATGGAAACTCAAATCAAAAACTTTTTGGGGGATGAAAACGTCAAGTCTTCACCAAGGCCAACTGTCCAGACTGGTCCTACATGGGCCAGAAAAAAGCCAGGGAAGTCCCCAAATAGGAGTTCCGCCACAGAAGGAGAAAGGAAAAAGGAAAGAGGAAAGAGGGGAAATGGATCAAGTTGATTCCAAGCCAAAGGCCAGGCGGAACAACTCTGTCTTACAGGCCCTGCGGAAAGAAATCAGATCCTGCAGGGCCCTGGTCTCATGAGACAGAGCGTTCCACCAGGCCGGAGCCACAGTTGAAAAGGCCCTGGCTCTAGTTGAGGCTAATCTGACTAAAACTACATTTCCCAGAGTCCCCAGCACTTGGCAGGCTGCTGTTTCAGTGCTCCAGATGCGGGGGGGGGGCAAGAGACCTTGTACTGGGCTGTCACTCTGGCAGAGAATCTGCTTGGCATGCAGCAGGTCCAAGGTTCAAACCCCAATGGCATCACCAGTAGGGCGGGGGGGGGGGTCCCACCTGAAACCTTGGAGAGCCATTGCTGCCAGTCAGTGCGGCCAGTACTGGGCTAGATGGACCAGGGCCCTGTCTCTGTATAAGGAAGAGCTTCCTGTGTTTCTATTCCATTCAGCCCTTTATTCAAATTCATGAGGACTAGAATCTTACATGATGTTCACGGAAGGGTTCATAGCTCAGTGGTAGAATGCCAGCTTTGGATGCAGAAGGTCGCAGATTCAATGCTCACAAGTATCTCCAGGCAGGCCTGGGAAACGCTGAAACCCCAGAGAGGCGCTGCCAGTCCGTGCAGGCAATACTGAACCAGATGAACCAGGCACCTTCTTACATCCCTATGCTCCAAGGAAGCCTCAGTTGCAGCCACCAGCCGTCTTTTGGAAAGGGCGATTTCACTATCGGCCAAGCCTGAATCTGTCTCCAGGCACTACACTTTGGAACTCCCTGCCTATGGATGCCAGGCAGACACTTTCTCTGCCCTCTTTTCATAATAATAATAATAATAATAATAATAATAATAATAATAATAATAATAATAATTTATTATTTATACCCCGCCCATCTGGCTGGGTCTCCCCAGCCACTCTGGGCGGCTTCCATAAAAACCAAAAATACAGTAAAATATCACACATTAAAAACTTCCCTTTCAGCGACTGCTGAAAATGTTTTCCTTTACTCGAGCCCACCCAGATGTTTAGAAAGCTGGTGAGAGTTTATTTCTTGTTATTTTAACTCCTTGCAAGTCTTAAATTGCCATTAATTCTCCTTGCCGGTAACTTTATAGTTTTTCTCTTTTTCGTAAACTTGAGTCTTTTTTAAAAAATTGTTAAAAGCAATCAAGCGATGTCTAAGTTATAGGAAACAAATAAATCAATACAAGTTAAACCTCCCTCCTGGACTCCAGGATTTGTGCTGCAACTTAACTCGGACCAAGGGGGGCGGGGGACTGCGTCTCGCTTGGCCTAGTTTGCTGCAACAGACTGGCTGCCAAGGCGGTCGCTCGGTGCCCGGTGTGCTCTGCTTGGCAGGCCTGGTTGGTACAAACGCAGGAGGAAAAAATAATAACCCAGTCCCCAGAGCAGGAGCGGAGGTGTTAACAGATGGAGCCGCTGGACCACGGGGAGGAGAGTTGACAGGCCAAAAGGCGCAGGTGGAGAGAGAGGAGGGCCTTAATCCATCATCTCATCCAGGCAGTTCCTTGGGGCATCGCCCACCTGCCTGCCTCCGAGAATTGGTGATGCTTTTGCTGCGCCAGCAAGTCTGGGATCCACAGCGCTGGGGCTGTTTGCTTCTGTCTGGTCCAGGGAACATCTGAAGAGCCCGCGCAGGATCAAGTCAAAGGTTGGTCTGACCCAGCAAACCTGCTTTGCCAAAGCAGCCAACCCAGTGCCCCGATGGGAAGCCCAGTGGGTAGGGATGTGGCGGGGAGAAATTCAGTTTGGAGCGCATCTTAATGCACTACGCAAGCTGGAACGCAGCAATCCCTTCAGAATTCGCACTCTGAACTTTGCAAGTCAGCTTCTCAGTCAAAAAAATGTGTAGTGAAATGAATATAAACTGGAGGTTTTTAAACAGAGGCTGGATGGCCAGCTGTTGGGGATTCTTTTAGCTGTGATTCCTGCATTGAGAGGGGGTTGGGATAGATGACCACTGGGGTGCCCTTCCAACAGTACAAGTCCATAATTCTGTATTAGGAGAGTGTGTGTGTGTGTGTGTGTGTGTGTGTGTGTGTGACAATGCACAGACCAAACGTAAGACTGGAAAAATAAGAAACTCAAGAGAAACAAACAAACAAACCTGACAGATTTGTCTGCCCCACAAGTAAGGCACAAAGCCGCCAGCCCTGACCGCCTTTCGTTCCCCAGCAATTTATACTCACTGCCTGTGCTCCTGGAGGTTCGGTCTAGCTGTCATGACCAGTTGGCCACTGATAGATTTTGCCCTCCCAAGAATTTGCCTCCTCCTCCTTTTAAAGCCGTCTAAGCTGCCAGTCAGTGTCGACATTACTGAACTAGATAGCTCAATAGTCTGACTCAGTAGAAAGCTTCCTGTGTCTCTGTTTGAACCAGCCCTAAAGTCATAGAGTCACAGTACTGTGCCAGCTGGGCCAACAGCCCAACTCCGCGTAAACAGCTTCCTCTCTCGTTACGGAGTGGCATCCAAGTTGGGACTCTGGACTTTGTCTCTGCCCCTTGGCTCAGCTCCCCACAGCAAGGAGCAAAGCCCAGTCGGGGAGAAAGATTGGCCATGGCTACCCCAGAGACAGCTGGGCCCAGCCACTTCTACGACGCCATCGTGGTGGGAGCAGGGATCCAGGGCACTTTTGCTGCCTACCACTTGGCGAAGAGGGGGCAGAAGACCCTCTTACTGGAGCAGGTATGCCCCTTTGCAAACACCCACGCACAAACCCCTCCGAAAATGCTGCTACCGTCCCAAAGGCTGGGGGGTGGAGGCATTTTATCCCACATGGGCAGCCCCCCCCCCCATTGCACAATACCAGGCACTCAGGAAGCTGCCCTAAGCCAGTTCAAACCACCAGTCCATTTGCTCAGTATTGTTCACACTGGCCGGCAGCAGTGACTCTCTTCTCTGATTTATGTCTTAATTTATTTGGTCCTTGTGTGTGTTTCCCAAGGGAAGGGAGAATCAAGCGGCTTTATTAACGCTGAAACTGGAGACCATGTCACGCTCCAGATGGGGTTGGATTCTGGCTCCCATCAGCACCCGCTCCCAGCCAGCATGACCAATGGTCAGGGATGGTGAGGGCTGTGGTCGTACGATGTCTGAGGATTCTAGGTTCCCTGTCCCACTTTAAAGCAATCTGTCTCTGGGACACCAGGTGCCACCTGTGTGAGTTCCTCTGGCACCAAGGGATGTTCAGCTCCCATGGCCCCCTGGGTGCCAGGGAAACTCATGCTGCGTCCAGCTCCCATGGCCCCCTGGGTGCCAGGGAAACTCATGCTGCGTCCGGCTTCCATGGCTCCCATCATTCCTCCTCCTCCTCAATGCTGGTAGTGTCAAAAAGTGTGTGTGGGGGGGGAGTTTTTAATAATAATAATAATAATAATAATAATAATAATAATAATAAAATTTATTTATATCCCGCCCTCCCCAGCCGAAGCCGGGCTCAGAGCGGCTAACAACAATAAAAGTAACACAGCATTCTAAAATCAATTCATTCTAAAATCAATTCAGAGTCAAATTGATGGCAACCATTGGGCTAGAGTTCTGTGAGGATTAGAGAGAGAGGGGGTCAGGCTGTGCCTTGGCCAAAGGCCTGGTGGAACAGCTCTGTCTTGCAGGCCCCGCGGAAATATGTCAAGTCCCACAGGGCCCTAGTCTCTTGTGACAGAGCGTTCCACCAGATCGGGGCCACAGCTGAAAAGGTCCTGGCTCTGGTTGAGGCCAGCCTGACCTCCCTGTGGCCCGGGACCTCCAAGATGTTTTTGTTTGAAGACCGTAAGGTCCTCTGTGGGACATACCAGGAGAGGCGGTCCCGTAGGTATGAGGGTCCTAGGCCGTATAGAGATTTAAAGGTCAAAACCAGCACCTTAAACCTGATCCTGTACTCCACCGGGAGTACAGAGTCCTCACTTGCTTACTTGCTGCTTCAATGCATCCCCACACCAATATATGTATATTTTATAACTTTTACATCCCACCTTTGTAAATAAAAAGTCCTTCAGGCCAGCTTACCTATTAAACTGAGAGTACCTCAGCTGTAATGGAATAAAACAGGCCCCCTTCTGCTGGAACGCCAGAAGCGGCCATCTACTGAGTCAGACAATTGGGCTTTCAGGCTGCCTCCTTCTCTTTCTTTTGCCCTACAAGTTCCCCCTGCCCCACACCCGAGGAAGCTCCCATGGACAGAGCCGGATCATCCGCAGCGCCTACCCCCAGGACTATTACACGGCCATGTTGGGAGAGGCCTATCGCCTCTGGGCAGAGCTGGAGGAAGAGGCAGGCACCAAACTCCACAGGTGAGGAGCCTCTGGGAAGAAATGGGGGGAACAATGGGGGGGTGCTCTTGTGAGGAGGGGAAGCGGGGTCCCTCTGTGGTTGTGCTTCAAGCGTATTGGAAATGGTATATAATGTATATGCACATATGTCTTTGTTTGTGTATTCATAGAATTGTGGTGCCTCCAGGGGTCATCCATTCCAACCCCCTGCAATGCAGGAATCACAGCAGAGTGATAAGCTGGTGCAGGCATAGGCAAACTTGGCCCTCCAGATATTTTGGGACTACAGCTCCCATCATCCCTGACCACTCGTCCTGTTGGCTATGGATGATAGGAGTTGTAGTCCCAAAACATCTGGAGGGCCGAGTTTGCCTATGCCTGAGCTGATTCCTCACAAGCATCGCCGAAGGAGCAAGCAGGGCCTTTTAAGTGTGCGTGTAGGTATTCCTAGGCATAGCTGAATTCCTGGATCTAGCGAGTGTTAGCAGCTAATCAAGCCAGGCCTGCTCTCTGTGTTCAGGTGATCACCTGGGTGATGGGACATTAAGAGAACAAAGGAGAAGGGGCTCTGTGCCAGACGCCAAATGGATCGGCCTCCCAGTTTGCAGTTAGTTAGAAGGACAAAAACCAGAGAGTTGAGTTGGCAGTAAAGCAGCGAGCTGGAAAAACTGGAGAGGCAGAGCATGAGGTTTGATTTGAATCCACGGTCTCGTTCACAGGCGATCAAAGTCCCTGCAGGGGATGTCAGGACCGGGGGCAAGATGGCAGGGTGGGAGCAGGAACAGGGGTCCAGAAGCCAGGAGTCAGGAAGCCGAGGGTCAGAGGGTCAGAGAGCTGGGAGTCAAGAAGTCAAGGGTCCGAGGATCACGAAGCAAGGAGTCATGAAGCCGAGGGTCGAGAAGCAAGGAGTCATGAAGTTAAGGGTCCGAGGACCAAGAAGCAAGGGGTCAAGGAGCCAAACACAGCAAGGCAGGAAACGTGTTGCTGTGGCAAAGAGCCGAAGGGAAATGCTGACCTTATATCCCTTCCCGGCTCTAGCCACCAGGTGCTGAGAGTTACCAATCGGCCTCACCTGTGTGGCCGCGCCTTGCCTCTTCAGAACAAACTTAGGAAGGCCCCAGTCCTGCAAAGTCCTACTGGTCACAGGGCCTGGCTCCTGCACACACTCCTGACAGCTGCGGCTGTGGGAGAAGCGAGACCCTTTTGGGGTGTTCATGCTGTGAACGCCTCCATCGCAGGCTCAGGTTGTGCCAATAAACCATATATCCTAAAGACACCACAGGCTCTGCTGTGCCACATTCCCAAAAGGAATCACAAACTCTGGAACCCCCGAAATCTCACACCGCTCAGAGATTGGATGGCATGCAATATTATACATTATTTTTTATATGGAACTGTTTCAACTCTCTATACATACGGCATTTTCCTTGTTGATTCCAAATATGCAATTGCTTGATACGCTTTTTTTTTTATTGCACTGTCAAAGGTCCTTGTTGGAAGTGATTCATCAGCAAAATAGGTCGGAACAGAGGACTCTGCCTTGCTCTTAAGTCCTCATGATAAATGGTCAAAATGGGAACAGAGGAATCGGTTTCCTAGCGAGTCAGACCCCTGAGTCCATCTCACTCAGTACAGTCTACTAACTACACTGACTGGAAGGGGGTTTCTTGCAGGGGGTCTCTCCCCAAGCCCAAGTCCAGAAGTACCACTGCCTTTCACCTTAAAACAACGCAAGGTTCTAGTCCTCATGACTCAGTGACTTAACTTGAGAGCTGCCTTATACTGAGACAGCACATTGGTCCTTCTAGTTCAGTATTGTCAGCACTGACTGGCAGCAGCTCTCCAGGAATTCGGGCAGGGGGTCTTCCCTAGATCTATCTGGAGACGCCATGGGGGATTGAAGCAGGGACTTCTGCATGCAAAACAGATGTTCTGCCACTGAGCTACATTCCCTCTCTCCAAAAGTAGCATATAGATCCCTCTTCCCCCCTCCTCCTGCCCCCCGACACGCTCCCTGCCCCACTGAGAGCCAAGACAGATTCCCCCTGTAATTTATGTGACTCTATAAAGGAAGCGCCATTAAGGAAATGCACGTCTAAATGATTTTTCATTTCGCCAGGGTCAGACGTAATAGACCCATCCATCTTGTTAGCGACAAGCCCAGGGAAGGGCTGCCACCGTCTCCCAGACGCCAGCTCTGTTTGTGAGGACCGGCTGGCAACGCCTCTCTAGGAAGCTGCCTCCACGAGCGGTTTCAGGGCGATGGTTCACCTTGGCCAGTGTTGCCTGTTCTGACCGGCAGCAACTGCAGGGACAGAACCTTTCCTGTTGTGTTTTCATGCAGGATCAGGGAACCTCTGGGCCCAGGGGGGCAAATGCACCCCCCAGACCCCTGTATCTTGACCTCAGGCCACTCCCCAGGCCGCATTGCTCCTCACCAGCCTTGGTGGGCGACCTCAGATGGTCTTCAGCTTTTGATTCTATGTTGCATCAAGAGAAGTCTAGTGTCCAGATTGAAGGAAGGCAGAGTGCCGCTCTCTTCTGCCTTGGTCAGACCACACCTGGAGTCCTGTGTCCAGTTCTGGGCACCACAATTTAAGGAGGACGTCGACAAGCAGGAGTAGGGTGACCAAGATGATCAAGGGTCTGGAAACCAAGCCTGATGAGGAACAGTTGAAGGACCCGGGTATGTTTAGCCTGGAAAATAGGAAAAGACTGAGAAGGAATGTGAGAGCCATCTTCAAATATCTGAAGGGCTGTTGCATGGGAGATGGAGCAGGTTTCTACAGGGTAAGGCCCAAACTGATGGACTCAAATGTCAAGATCCCAACTAAACATTAGAAAGACCTTTCTGATGGTGTTTGGCAGTGGACTCCAGAGCTTGGATGGACACCTGGTCAGGGATTCCTTAGCTCTGATTCCTGCATTGCCGGGGTTGGTCTAGATGGCCCTTGGGGTTCCTTTTCAACTCCACAATTATATGATCCTAACCCCATAAGCTTCTTCCTCCCACCTGCTGAAAGCCAGGCTCCTCCAAGGTCACTGCAGCAGCCTCAACTGCAAACCCATCCTCTCTCCTTACAGGCAGACACCAATGTTGCTTCTGGGGCGCAAGGACAACCCTGCGTTTCAAAGGTTCTGGGATGCCATGCAGCGCAACCACGTCCCCAGCGAAGCATTAACAGCAGAGAGCTTGGCCCAAAGATTCCCAGGAATCCACCTGCGTGGCGGAGAGGTGGCTGTGTGTGATCACACCGCTGCGATCTTGTTTGCTGACAAGGCGGTAAAAGCTGGCCAGGTAACAAGGGTGTGAAGAGAGAGAGAGAGAGAGAGATTTCATCCCAATTCTTTTTCTTTTCACTCTTGCCTCTCGCATTCTCCCTTTGCTCCCTCATCACCAGAACTCTTGACTGTAAGCTCCTTGCAGGCAGGGGCCTGTCTTCTTTACTTACACCAGAAGTGGAAAACCTTTTCTTTTCTTTCATACATTTTTATTGGTTTTTTAACATATCAATTTCAACATTCATACAACACAACTTCTCATCTTATACAATATTTTAGGACTTCCTAAACACCTCTGATGATTTTCCATTCTTTCTCACTTATTATGCATTTTTAAATTTCCCCCGCGAACCCCCGCGACGGGGTGAGCTCCCATTGCTCGGTCCGTGCTCTTGCCAACCTAGCAGTTCGAAAGCACCTCAAAGTGCAAGTAGATCCCACTCTGTTGGGAAGGTAAATGGTGTTTCCGTGCGCTGCTCTGGTTCGCCTCTTGCTGGCCACATGACCCGGAAGCTGTACGTTGGCTCCCTCAGCCAGTAAAGCAAGATGAGCGCCGCAACCCCAGAGTCGGCCAAAACTGGACCTAATGGTCAGGGGTCCCTTTACCTTTACCTTAATTATCCTTAACTTTTAATTCTCCTCATTATCTTTTTTTGCAATACTTCAAATAATACACCTTACAAAACTTCTTGCAAGGTGGAAAACCTTTTCTTTTGGGTGGCGGGGATCAAAGACCACGCAACCTCAGTGGGCAGGGTCAGAGACACAGCCACACACTCTTATCTAGTGACGGGAGGGGAGATGGGGCAGAGCCTGACCCAAATATCTCCCCCCAAATCACCACTCTCCCCACTTTCCCCTCCAGGACCAGTTCCAACGCAATGGAGGAACCATCCGTGATGGAGAGAAAGTCCATGGGATCCTTCCTGGGGCTGTGATCACCGTGACCACCAGCCAAGGGCAGTATCGTGCCAAACACCTCGTAGTGACCGCAGGAGCCTGGGCCAACCGCCTCCTGGCCCCGTTGGGGCTGCACCTGCCTCTCCAGGTAAGCGGCAGGCCCCTGACATGTCGTCCCCCCACGCAGGCCAGAAGAAAGGCAGATGGCACAGAAGAAGCCCCATTTTTATGTTGTGGTTCCCTCCTCCCTCCAGCCTCTGCGTATTGCTGTCTGCTACTGGAGGGCAAAAGCTGGGAGCCCCCCAAGCCTCCTGGAGAAGCTGCCTTGCTTCCTCGGGATCAACCTGAACGGGGAGAAGCGAGATCTCTATGGGCTGCCGGCTGGCGAGTACCCGGGTCTTGTCAAGGTGAGAGGAAGGGGCTGGGTGGCGGTGGGGAAGGAGGCGAGATCAGGGACACAAAGGCAGTTGACAGAGACTTCCCAGTTCTCCACATTTCTGCATCAGTTTGCCATGTATTTGCTTCTAAATTTTGGCGTTTCCGTGCAGATTTCTCTCATGCACACCCTAGCAGGTTATCATCTTATTACTTATTAAATTTATATACCATCCAAAGACATCAGAAAAAGTTCACAAAATAGCATGCGTCCCTCAGTTTATGCTCCTTGACTGGAAAACTCATGGGTAGGCAAAATAAGGCCTGGGGGCCGGATCCGGCCCAATCGCCTTCTCAATCCGGCCCGCAGATGGTCTGGAAATCAGTGTGTTTTTACATGAGTAGAATGTGTCCTTTTATTTAAAATGCATCTCTGGGTTATTTGTGGGGCATAGGAATTCGTTCATCCCCCCCCCCCAAAAATAGTCCGGCCCCCCACAAGGTCTGAGGGACAGTGGACCGGCCCTCTGCTGAAAATGTTTGCTGACCCCTGGGAAAACTGCACAGCAAAACTCAAGCATGGATTTCAAAGGATGGCTGCTGTTGCCATAGAATCCAAGAGCTGTAGTGTTTGAAGGGAACCCCACAGCCATCTAGTCCAACCCCAGGAATCTCAGCTAAACAATGCCTGGCAGATGGTGATGTGGCCTCTGTTTAAAACCTTTCAAGGAAGGAGAGCCTGCCCTTATCCCAGCTAGTCCGTTCCACTGTCAAACAGCTCTTGCCATCAGAAAGTTCTTCCTAATTTTAAGGGCTCTAGGGTATTTTTTTCTACATTCAAGCAGTATATAAATTGTATGAAATAAATCAATGCCGGAAACTCGTTCCTTGCAATATGAATCCATTGGTTTGGGTTCTGGAGCAGCGGAGAGGAAGGTCTGTGCATTGTTCTGGAAAGTGTGAATTAGGAAAGTTCTCCTTTCAATGCGAACTGGATTGAATTTCTGCCCCAGCTCGGTCTTACCTCTATGTTGTTGTTGTTGTTGTTGTTGTTGTTGTTGTTGTTGTTGTTGTTGTTGTTGTTGTTGTTGTTTAGTCATGTCCGACTCTTCGTGACCCCCTGGACCAGAGCATGCCAGGCACTCCTGTCTTCCACTGCCTCCCACAGTTTGGTCAAACTCATGCTGGTAGCTTCGAGAACACTGTCCCACCATCTCGTCCTCTGTCGTCCCCTTCTCCTTGTGCCCTCCATCTTTCCCAACATCAGGGTCTTTTCCAGGGAGTCTTCTCTTCTCATGAGGTGGCCAAAGTCTTGGAGCCTCAGCTTCAGGATCTGTCCTTCCAGTGAGCACTCAGGGCTGATTTCCTTCAGAATGGAGAGGTTTGATCTTCTTGCAGTCCATGGGACTCTCAAGAGTCTCCTCCAACACCATAATTCAAAAGCATCAATTCTTCGGCGATCAGCCTTCTTTATGGTCCAGCTCTCACTTCCATACATCACTACTGGGAAAACCAGACCTTTAACTATACGGACCTTTGTCGGCAAGGTGATGTCTCTGCTTTTTAAGATGCTGTCTAGGTTTGTCATTGCTTTTCTCCCAAGAAGCAGGCGTCTTTAACCTCTGTCTCTTACCTCTGTAGCTACCTTAAAATGAGAAAGACCATTGGCTGACTCGCCATCTAGCTAAGGGCTGCCCACACTGACTGGCAGCAGCTCTCCAGGACTCCAGGCAGGGGTCTTCCTCGGCCCTAACTGGAGATGCCTGGATTTGAACCTGTCACCTCCTGACTGCTGCCCTGTGGATCTGCAGCCTGGCTCTCCCCCTGCCTTCCACAGGTCTGCTACCATTACGGCACCCCCGTGGACCCTGACCATCCCGACCAGCTGGGCTCTTCTGCTCCTGATCTCCGCATCCTACAGGATTTTGTGAGCAAGTATCTGCCAGGTCTTGAACCCGAGCCAGCCGTTCAGGAGCGTTGCATGTATACGGTAAGCACCATCAAAAGCTCTGCCATCCAGCAACAGCCGATTCAACAACCAAGGAGTTTATTCATTTAATTATAAAAAATATGTGTATGCCCTGCGTGATTAAAAAGCAAAACAAAGCAGTTTGCAGAAGTGAAAACATAAAACCATGCAAGATCAGGCGTTAAAAGCAGACCTCAATTAACCACTGTGAAAGGATATGTTATTAATTGTCTGCATAGGCCTGGTGGTTTGCAGCAGGCATTTAAAAGTTGGCAAGGAAGGTGCCTGCTGAATTTCCAGTGGCAGAGAGTTCCACAGGACTGGACTGATGCCAATAAAGGCTCAGTTTCTCATTGTGGTCAACCGAGCCTCACCAACTCCATGGATGACCGACAACATTCCTGCGGGGATCAAATTGGGATAAAAGGATTCAGGAGGTGCCTGAGGTGTCTTGGACCTAAGTTGTTCAAGGTTTTGTAAATTAATGCAATAACCTCAAAACCTGATTGGTAGTAGATGTGCAGCCAGCGCAGCTGTTTTAGCAAGGGTCCACGTCCTCCTTCTATCAACTCCCCTCCTGGTCATGAATCTTTGAGCTGAATTATTTCCTGAACACGGTGGAGGAGACTGTAGACGTTTCTAGAGAGACGCTTCTCACACCGGCGTGTTAAAAAAAGGAGAGGTGTTGCAATGGAGGGAGGCTTCGCCTGTTAGATTTCTGCCTGTGGTGCCACTGATAAAAACAATCAAGATAAGCGGACATTTCTCTCTCTCTCTCTCCCATCATTCTCGGATCGCCATATGAAAATTGATTGGCAGGAGGCTCATTCAGGACCAATGATGGAAGCACTTCTTCAAATGATGTATAATTAAACTCACGACTCTCACTTCAGAGTGATTGCCAGAGGCCCAGAGAGCTTTTCAAAATGGAAACAGACAAAAAAAACAACCCACAAAAGTGTGGGCTATCAGGAGCTATTATCCCCCCTTGAGAGATGGAGCCTCCATAGTCAAGGGGCAGTCTACCTTGGAGTGGCAGGCGCTGGGGACAAAGCAATCCATCATGCCTGGACCATTAAGTGTCCCGGAGAGATCTGGATTAGACAATACCAGCCACAGAGCAATCCTTATGTTGGCTGGAGTTTTGCCAGGAATAGAAATGGGGGCAATCCAATTAAGTTTGGTAGGGGGTCATTATTCACAGAAGCTGGGAGGCCAGGGAGGGAGAGACTGCAGTGCGAAGCTGAGGATCCAGTCTAAAACTCCAGCTAGACAAAGCAGGCTGGGATGAGGAGGGGACACGAGAGGCAGGGTTGCCAACTTCCCCCTCTGGCTCTGCTCCGAAGCATGTAGCAAGCAGCAGCCTGACGCAGAGGAAATTCAAACAGATGGGAGTTTTTTTCTGGCCCGGAAAGATGTGATGAGCAAAGCTCCCCTCTTCTGTTTCTGCAGTTAAAGGCAGAGGAGCAGAGCCACGTTTCTGCTCCTAAAAAGTTGGCAACCTTATCTGGAGTGGAGGCAGATGGGGAGAAGGACCCGGGGCTGGAAAGAGCAGATGGAGAAGGTTGGAGAGGTAGCATCTTTTGGCAAGGAGGCTCCCCTATGCCTTTGAGACACCCCCCCAAAAAAATACCCCTGCCAAAATCTTATGCACTGCGCACATGGTCACCATGTCTGGGACTGATAGCTGCACTTTCCACCAGCTAATTCATCAAATCAAAGAGATTTGAGAGCTCCCAGCAATGGAAGGTTTATGTATGTATAGGTGGCGCTGTGGGTTAAACTACAGAGCCTAGGACTTGCCGATCAGAAGGTCAGCGGTTCGAATCCCCACGACGGGGTGAGCTCCCATTGCTCAGTTCCTGCTTCTGCCCACCTAGCAGTTCGAAAGCACGTCAAAGTGCAAGTAGATAAATAGGTACCACTCCGGCGGGAAGGTAAACGACGTTTCCATGTGCTGCTCTGGTTTGCCAGAAGCGGCTTAGTCATGCTGGCCACATGACCCGGAAGCTGTACGCCGGCTCCCTCGGCCAGTATAGCGAGATGAGGGCCACAACCCCAGAGTTGGCCATGACTAGATCTAATGGTCAGGGGTCCCTTTACCTTTACCTTATGTATGCATTTATGTATGTATGTCTTAACATAGATTGCCTTTTCTTTTCTTTCTCATCACCGACGCCTCCTCAGAACACCCCAGATGAGGACTTTGTGTTAGATCGCCACCCACATTTTAGAAATATCGCCATTGGGGCAGGATTTTCAGGTAAGGAACGGAGGACGGGAAGAAGGTGCTCTTCCTGAAACTCTGGGGAGCTGCTGCCAGTCAGTGTAGACAATACTGAGCTAAATGGACCAACGGGTTGATTCAGTATAAGGCAGCTTTCAAATTTGGGACATTTTAACTTGGAGAAAAAGCAAGCAAGATGCAACAGGATAGAAGAGTTTAGAACTATGCAGGGCCTGAAGAAAGAGGACCGAGAAAAGCTGCTCTCTTTCTCTCGTAACACAAGAACTCAGGGACATCTGGTGATGCTGAATGCTGGAAGGTTTAGGACAGAGGAAAGGAAAGGACTTATTTTAAACTATGGAACTCCCTGCCACAGGAGGCAGCGATGGCCACCAACCTGAATGGCTTTAAAAGAGGAATGGACACTGAGGTCCAGCGCTAAGGGCCTTCTGGCTGTTCCCTCACTGCAAGAAGCCAAGTTACAGGGCCTTCTCGGTGGTGGTGCCCGCCCTGTGGAACGCCCTCCCACCAGATGTCAAAGAGAAAAACAACTACCAAACTTTTAGAAGACATCTGAAGGCAGCCCTGTTTAGGGAAGCTTTTAATGCTTAATATATTATTGTATTTTAATGTTTTGTTGGAAGCCGCCCAGAATGGCTGGGGAAACCCAGATAGATAGATAGATAGATAGATAGATAGATAGATAGATAGATGATAGATAGATAGATAGATAGATAGATAGATAGATGATAGATATTACTACTACTACTACTACTACTACTACTATCTGCCTCCAGAGTCGGAAGCAGCAATTTCCAATTAAAGGCCCTTGGTCGGTCACTGTGAGAACAGAACACTGGACTAAACAGGGCCATGGGCCTGATCCAGTGGCCCCTTTGCATTTATTTCCTTTATTTATTTATCAAATTTGCATGCTACCCTTCCTCCAAAGACCACGGGGCAGTTCTTGTGTCCTTAGAACAAAAATCCAAACGGGGAAGGAACATAGCAGTCTGCTCTATACTGAGCCAGAGCATCAGTCTGCCTAACTCAGTTATCATCCCTACACTGGCTGGCAGCAATGGCTCTCCAGGGTTTCATGCAGGGAGCCTCTCCCAGTCCTGCCTGGAGACATGTCTGGGGTTGAACCCGGCACATTCTGCATGCATTCTGCATGGAGCCCCGATCCGCAAGAAGCTGGAAAACAGGGCTCGACGGTTGGTCTATCTTGCTTGGCGTTGTCTACGCCGACTGCAGCAGTTGGGTGTCTGCATCTGTTCTTACTTCCGTCTCTCTTCCACAGGTCACGGGTTCAAGTTTGCCCCTGTTGTTGGGAAGATCCTTTGCGAGCTGAGCTTGGGTGAGGAGCCCTCTTATGACCTGGTCCCGTTTCAGATCAGTCGCTTCTCACCCCAGCTTAAGGCCCCCTTGTAAACCCCCAAAATTGACAGGAGGTGGGAAGAAATGGAAGCCCCTTGCTCATCTTCCAACTGAGAAATTAGAAATCTCAGGAAACCCTGGCCGGCTGTGTCTATGTGAACAACTCCTAAGAAATCATTTCTTTTTGAATGAGTGAAAGCTTGCTGCTATTTCCCCCTTTTTCTTTAACGCAAGAGAAAATCCACAGCATTAGCAAATAATAACAAGGCTGTTGGGAAGAGTTCAGTATTTTCAGTGTAATAAAGTTTAACTCATTGGCCAGATATATGGAAAGTACTGAAGCTTTTAACTGTACGAGACAGTTTCTGTCCAAATAACATGCTTGCTTTCTGTTGAAAACAAAATTTGTGGTTTCTATTTTTGACTTTCCTTTTTTCACCTACTCCTCAGATGGGGGGGGGGGGAATCCCTCACGAAGATACATGTTCTTAGACAGCAATGGAGGAGCAATTTTCAACTCCTCATTTTATTCTCCAGCTACGGTCTTTAGGGAAGAAAGATAACTGTGGGGTTGATGGATATGGGCACTTCAAGACTAACACTATTTTTAGGTGGGATTCAATCACGGAGCTGCAATTCCAGGTAGCGCAACAAAAGTTGAGGTCGTGGGAACTGTGCTTTGCAACGGGTGCCAAGAACTTCAGCTCCGCAAGGGGCAAGCTACAGTTCCTGGGATTCCTGGGGGGAAGTAATGTGCTTTAAATGCACGGTGCATCCTCTGAACTTACCCACAAACGAGTCAGAATGAATACTCAACCAACGGGTTGATGGAAATGAACAACAGCAGAAGTATCACAAAATGGAAAGATATCTGGGGTGGTCACCAAGACCCACAACCCAACAAGGCTGTCCCACACAGGCAGAGTCTGGGATTTTGTACATGAGCAGATCTATCCTCTTTGTGTTGTGGCATCATAAACACTGATGTGCGTGTTTTGACACCAGCTGTCAGTCTGCAAAGAACAAGGACCACAAAGGACCCTGGAGGTTTTCTCTCATGGCACTATTCCTTGTGATTTTGGCCTTGGAATTTGTCTTCTTGTTGTTGAGTCGTTTAGTCATGTCCACCTCTTCATGACCCCCTGGACCTGAGCACGCCAGGCACTCCTGTCTTCCACTGCCTCCCACAGCTTGGTCAAACTCAGGCTGGTAGCTTTGAGAACACTGTCCCACCATCTCGTCCTCTGTCGTCCCCTTCTCCTTGTGCCCTCCATCTTCCCCAACATCAGGGTCTTTTCCAGGGAGTCTTCTCTTCTCATGAGGGGGCCAAAGTCTTGGAGCCTCAGCTTCAGGATCTGTCCTTCCAGTGAGCACTCAGGGCTGATTTCCTTCAGAATGGAGAGGTTGGATCTTCTTGCAGTCCGTGGGACTCTCAAGAGTCTCCTCCAGCACCAGAATTCAACAGCATCCATTCTTCGGCGATCAGCCTTCTTTATGGTCCTGATCTCACTTCCATACATCACGACTGGGAAAACCATGGCTTTAACTAAATGGACCTTTGCTGGCAAGGTGATGACTTGCATAGCTGTCAACATTTCCCTTTTCTTGCGAGGAATCCTATTCGGAATAAGGGAATTTCCCTTTAAAAAAGGGAAACGTTGACAGCTATGCATGAATGCCCAATTTTCATCTTTTAAAAACCAGCCAAGTCACTAGTCCCTGGTTTTTAAAAGATGAAAATTGGACATTGATTGGACGGTGATGTCAAGTCAAAGATGCAGACAGGATTCTACCCAATTCCTCACGAAGAAGGCAAGGTCTCATTTGCGGGCTTCCTTTGGGGGGGGGGGTCTCTGGTTGGCCACTGTGAATATGGGATGCTGGACTAGATGAGCCCCCCACTTTGGCCTGATCCTGCAGGCGCTTCATATGTTCAGCCAAACTCTCCTTATAACAGATGGACTGAGAATAGGGATTGTCCCTCAGTCCCAAAGTCCCTGCCACATTAGTGCCACTCACAGCCGAACAATAAACTCTTAAAAGAGAAGTCATTTCACATTCTGATTCATTTAAAAGAAAAGAAAGAAGATGGAAAGAGATGAAGCCTCGTGGGCTAAGAAGCTGCTCTCCACCCCCACCCCCTCCACACACACACACTTCAGAGTCAAGCGAAATGTTTTAAAGTTAAATGTGCCATTTTATTATCATCAGATAGCTTAGCTTAATAGAGGCACATTACCAGCACGCAGACATTATGGCCCCGGGCCAGAGAGGGGGAACCTTCTCCCCTCTCAAGTGCCTTGGCAAAATTGACTCGGCTGGGGCAGGGGGGAGCTGAGAAGTCTTAGGAAAACCGCACAATTGCTGCGCATCCTTGCACACTCGCTGCGCAATCCGGTGTGTGCTGCAGTGGCAGGTAAACAGGCTTGTGCAATGTCTAAGGATGACTGTGTGTGCCCTCACATGTACTCTCTGTCTCTCTCTCTGTCTCTCTCTCTGTCTCTCTCTCTCTCTCTCTCTCACACACACACACACGCACACACACACACACTCCCTCTGGATTTAGAAGGTGATTGGGCCGGATCTGGCCCCCGGGCCTTAGTTTGCCTACCCATAGGTTAGACCAGGGGTAGGCAAACTAAGGCCCGTGGGCCAGATGCCGCCCAATCGCCTTCTAAATCTGGCCCACGGATGGTCCGGGAATCAGCGTGTTTTTACATGAGCAGAATGTGTTCTTTTATTTAAAATGCATCTCTGGGTTATTTGTGGGGCAAAGGAATTCGTTCATTTCCCCCTAAAAAATATAGTCCGGCCCCCCCACAAGGTCTGAGGGACAGTGGACCGGCCCACGGCTGAAACAGGTTGCTGACCCCTGGGTTAGACTCTAGCTGTCTAGCAGAAGAGGCTAGAGAAACCCGCCAAACCAGTTCCTTTCTTAAGGTAATGGCTTTGTTGTTGTTGTTGTTTAGTCGTTTAGTCGTATCCGACTATTCGTGACCCCATGGACAAGAGCACGCCAAGCACTTCTGTCCTCCACTGCCTCCCGCAGTTTGATCAAACTCATGCTGGTAGCTTCAACAACACCATCCAACCATCTCATCCTCTGTCATCCCCTTCTCCTTGCACCCTCCATCTTTCCCAACATCAGGGTCTTTTCCAGGGAGTCTTCTCTTCTCATGAGGTGGCCAAAGTCTTGGAGCCTCAGCTTCACGATCTGTCCTTCCAGTGAGCTCTCAGGGCTGAATTCCTTCAGAATGGATACGTTTGATCTTCTTGCAGTCCATGGGACTCTCAAGAGTCTCCTCCAGCACCAGAATTCAAAAGCATCAATTCTTCGTCGATCAGCCTTCTTTATGGTCCAGCTCTCACTTCCATACATCACTACTGGGAAAACCATAGCTTTTACTGTACGGACCTTTGTTGGCAAGGAGATGTCTCTACTTTTTAAGATGCTGTCTAGGTTTGCCATCGCTTTTCTCCCAAGAAGCAGGCGTCTTTTAATTTCGTGACTGTTGTCACCATCTGCAGTGATCATGGAGCCCAAAAAAGTAAAATCTCTCACTGCCTCCATTTCTTCCCCTTCTATTTGCCAGAAGGTGATGGGACCAGTGGCCATGATCTTCGTTTTCTTGATGTTGAGCTTCAGACCATATTTTGCACTCTCCTCTTTCACCCTCAATAAAAGGTTCTTTAATTCCTCCTCACTTTCTGCCATCAAGGTTGTGTCATCTGCATATGGCCTTGGCCAGTAGTTAAGTGCCCTCATCAACATCCCAAAAGAATGAGCGCTGGCCTAGCTTCTAGGTAGGAGAGTAGCCAGGAAGTTGTGTGTGAACTGAGCTGCAAGCAAGCTGGAAGCTGGAGACACAGAGAAAACTGTGAATCATGGAGAAGCAAGGTCTTTGGGCGTGCGAATGCTGTGAGCCCCTCCATCTTATGCTCAGCCCATATGCTCAGAGACTTTGCACCTGTTCATTGGGAGAGATAGGAAGCCCAGAGCACTTGTTCTTTAGATGTCCCATTTATGAAGAGGCACGTAGTGAGACCATTGATCCCCTACTGGTGAGGTTTGCTGACCTCCCGGAAAAGCAAAAGTTCGGCCTTTTCCTGTTAGGCAAAGATCAGAAGACGACCCGGATAGTTGCCAGATTCTGTGTACAGATCTGTAGGCGCAGACCATCTCCTGACTCAAACTACCGTATTTTTCGCTCTATAACACGCACCCGACCATAACACGCACATAGTTTTTAGAGGAGGAAAACAAGAAAAAAAATATTCTAAACGAAACAGTGGATGTATGATTTTTGTGGTTCATGCTGTGGCCACAGACATGTGATCTGACGGTGAGTTTGGGGTAGCCCAATGCAAAAATCCTGAGGATCCATGTGGATCCGTGCTTTGTAACCACGTTTTAAGTGGGGAGGAAGGAAAAGCACTCAAGGGACAAGGAACACGCGTGGGTGTGCTGGTCCCGGGGGGGGGGAGGTACTAATACCGTAGCCGAGGTTCAGTCCAGAGTCACTAGCAGGGTAGACGATCACTAGATGAGACGCGAGGTCCGAAACAGGGAGCCGGGCGGGGGAGCAGGAACGCTGGTAGGGCAGCAGCAGGAAGCCAGGCGGGTAACAGGAACACTGGTGGGTCAGCAGCGGGCAGCCGGGCGAGGAACAGGAACACTGGAGAGTCAGGAGCAGGAAGCCGGGCGAGGAACAGGCACACTGGGAGTGCAGATCTAGGTCTGGGTAAAGCAGGTACTCCACAACGACGTTGCTCCCGCAACCTGGGACCGGGCTGCCTGACCTTTATCTTCTTCTAAGGCCAGGGGCGGCCCCGGCCCCCAGGAGCCCCGCCTCTCCTGGCCTTAAGGCGAGCACTCCTCCTGGGAGAGACCAGTTCCCTTCGCCTCTCTGCCCTAAGCCTCTGCAGTTCAGGAGAGGCCGAAGGGTTACTGGGCCCCGGGGAAGGCTCACCTGTAGCCACTGAGTCCTCCAGCACCTCTGGGGCCAGAATGGTCTCACCTGGTGCCTGCCCCTGAGGATCTGGCACAGGTGCAGGCTCCTCAGCATCTAGGCCTTGCCCCAGTTCAGCCGGCCCTGGAGGCGGGGACTCCTGTGCCGGCTGGGATTCCTCCGGTTCACTCTCAGACTCGGAATCCCAGGCCATCACAGTGGGGTGGGTGGAGAAGGATGCTGTTAATAATGCAGAAGAGGGGTACAAGAGGAGAAGGCTCCTCTCCTCTCCCGCTTTGCTCCTTTAAAGGCTCTGCTTCTATTCCTCCTCCCCGGCTCACTGAAAAAAACAGCTCCAGACTCGTGTAAGCGGCTCCTCTCCTCTCCCGCTTTGCAAGCAGGCTCTCTGTCCCTCTCTCCTTCTCACTCAGCGGCTCTTCTCCCGCTTTGCTGTTTCAAAGCAAGCCACGGAGGAGGGAAGGAAGGGGAACCATGGATCCTCTGCGCGTGACTGCAGCAGATCCCCCCGCCATCTGTAGGCATTCGCTCCATAACACGCACAGACATTTCCTCTTACTTTCTAGGAGGAAAAAAGTGAGTGTTATGGTGCAAAAAATACGGTAGTTTGTTAAGAAAATCCCCAAACTCGGTTCCATGGGTGACTCTGGGTCAGCTCCCTGCGGTAGTTTATCTTAAAGTTTTAAGTGTCTATACGCTTATCACATTTATAAATTTTAAATTTATTGTTGTACATTGTTTTAATTGTTTGTTTTCCTTCTGGGACTGCACCCCCAAGTGTGTTTTATAAGCTGGGCTCCGACCATAATAAATTATCTATATCTATCTATCTATCTATCTATCTATCTATCTATCTATCTATCTATCTACTCAGGTTGTATATGTGCATAAATGAAACCATATATCCTAAAGGCACTACAGTCAGAGAATCATACTACTGTAGAGTTGGAAGGGACCCCGAGGGTCATCTAGTCCAACCCCCTGCAGTGCAGGAATCTTTTGCCCAATATGGAGCTCGACTCGTGACCCTGAGATTAAGAATGTCATGCTCTGCAGACTGAGCTGATCTTCCTTCTAAGGAAAGCAAACCCTGGCTAAGTGCCTGGAACCTCCTGGTCTCCCACCACTCAGAATCATAGAATCATAGAGTTGGAATAGACCACAAGGGCCATCGAGTCCAACCCCCTGCCAAGCAGGAAACACCATCAGAGCACTCCTGACATATGGTTGTCAAGCCTCTGCTTAAAGGCCTCCAAAGTAGGAGACTCCACCACACTCCTTGGCAGCAAATTCCACAGTCGAACAGCTCTTACTGTCAGGAAGTTCTTCCTAATATTTAGCTGGAATCTTCTTTCTTGTAGTTTGGATCCATTGCTCCGTGTCCGCTTCTCTGGAGCAGCAGAAAACAACCTTTCTCCCTCATCTATGTGACATCCTTTTATATATTTGAACATGGCTATCATATCACCCCTTAACCTCCTCTTCTCCAGGCTAAACATGCCCAGCTCCCTTAGCCGTTCCTCATAAGGCATCGTTTCCAGGCCTTTGACCATTTTGGTTGCCCTCCTCTGGACACGCTCAGAGATTGGAGTGGGGTGCAATACAATTTATTCACTTTATTTTGGGACAGCCAGCGCAGATCAGCCCCAGAAGAGAGTCCACTGGGCCACCTCAAGGAGTTAAAGGATCCAAGGAGATACAGGATCCCTGGATTCCACCTAAAGCAAAATTTAATGGGGAATCTGGAAGTTGCTATTTGGGTTGGTTGGGGGGACTGTTGACAGGGGAGAATCACCCTCCCCAAAAAACAAGTGTTTTGATGGGTGACGTTAACACCTCATTCGTCCCCCCCACCCAGCAGAATGTTCTCAAAAGCAACATTTTGCAGCAAAACCTGTTCAGTCCCAAAGATTTTTATTTTTTAAAAAAATAAGAGAGTCCCCAAACCCTTAGAGGAGCCTAGTGTGATTTCTCACAGAGGTGGGAAAAGGAAAGGATTTTGCAGGATGTTAATCTGCTGCCAAATTTTCATGTGTAGCAACAATTAGGGGCAAATGGGGCAGTTGGTTGCTCAGCTAAGGGGACTCCAATATGCGAGAGAGAGAGAGAGAGAGAGAGAGAGAGAGAGAGAGAGAGAGAGAGAGAGAGAGAGAAGAGCGCTTGCAGGATTTTGGGGTGTGTGTACCTTTTCTCTAGCACATAGGACCAAACTGATGGCCACAAAGTCTGTTTCTGTTCTTCAATCCCACCCTCAAAGCAAAATGAATAGGTCAGTCGTACACACAAATATCTCCAGGAGGTTTTTTTCCGGAGGTAGGAGGGAGAGTGATCTGTGTCCGAGGGCTGGGGGGCAGGCTGGGGGTGAACTTGAATCATTTATAGACCTTAATAAATATGCAGATGAGGAGAAGAGAATCTGAGCCCTCGAGCTGTTCTCATTAATTATTGAAAGTTATGGTAATGCAAAGGAGCCCGCTCATTTGCATAAAATTGTACCCTGCATCGCGGCAGCGCTGAGCGAAGCGAGGAGAGAGTCCCTCTCTGCCCCCACTCCCCGGAAAACCTTTGCCCTCTTCCAAGGCGAAATGGGACACTCGATGGGACAGAACCGTTAGCAGGGAGAGAGCAGAGCAAAGGGTTCTCCTTAGGTCCTGAGGCCAAATGCGGCCCTGAAGACTTCTCCATGTGGCCCCCGGATCTCTCCCCGAGCCATGCCCCTCCCTGGCCCTGTTTCAGACCCTCCCCTGGCTGGAATGCACCCGTGAGCTCTGATAATGCCTCCTGCTTGCCTGAACGGAGGCCAGAGAGCAGTGTGCAGCTGGAATTGTACAGCTGGAGGGGGTACCTAGGGGTCATTTAGCCCAACCCCCTGCTCCTCCCACTTTTGACTCCAGCTGCACCTGGTATCCTGCCCCCTCAGGAGTTTGCCCAGGAAGGAACTCACCCCTCAGGCAAAAAATGCCCCCCAGTCCTCTTGTGAGAGCCACCAGAGTTCTCTAGTTATCTCCCGCTTGGACTACTGCAATGCGCTCTTTGTGGGGCTACTTTTGAAGGTGACCCGGAAACTACAACTAATCCAGAATGCGGCAGCTAGACTGGTGACTGGGAGCGGCCACCGAGACCACATAACACCGGTCTTGAAAGACCTACATTGGCTCCCAGTACGTTTCCGAGCACAATTCAAAGTGTTGGTGCTGACCTTGAAAGCCCTAAACGGCCTCGGTCCAGTATATCTGAAGGAGCGTCTCCACCTCCATCATTCTGCCCAGACACTGAGGTCCAGCTCCGAGGGCCTTCTGGCAGTTCCCTCCCTGTGAGAAGTGAGGTTACAGGGAACCAGGCAGAGGGCCTTCTCAGTAGTGGCGCCCTCCCACCAGATGTGAAGGAAATAAGCAGCCATCTTATCTTTAAAAGACATCTGAAGGCAGCCCTGTTTAGAGAAGTTTTTAACATTTAATGCTGTATTGTTTTTAACACTCTATTGGAAGCCGCCCAGAGTGGCTGGGGAATTATTAATTTTTTATTATTATTATTATTATTATTATTATTATTATTATTATTATTATTATTATGCCCACCTTTCACCATTTGGGGAGAGGGTCCCTCAAGCCGTTCCCACCCCCAACACAGCAGATCCCAATTTCACCCTTTTGCAGAAGAGAGAGACATAGATTGTGGTTCAAGGGCCCATAACACCCTAACAGGAACCCTGAATATGCCGCCTGGGGCAGACGGTTCACGTAACCCAATGGCAGAGCCGGTCTCGATGCTTCGACCGGGCTGCATTTGTGCACTTGCCTTTTTTTAAAAAAGAAAAGAAATCCTCTCCTAGGCTTTTTCTTGGGAGCCGAGGACTGAACATTTTTAAAGAGCTCATTGGTTGGCTGCAGAGCAATCAGCCCGGAGGAAAGGGGCTTTTTATGGTTTTGGTTTTTTTAAAAAAAAATCCCGATCTCAAAACATTGGATTTTTTCAATTAGAAAATCGCTGTGCCAAGGTCTCCGGAGCAACCGCCATTTCTGCCAGCAGCCGGGAGTAATTTGGGGAGATGCCACAAACGTGAGGAGAAAACGGCTCCCTCCCTCCCAAAGCCAGTCTAACACTCCCCCCTCCCCTTCTCAACACATTATGATTTTTTTCTTTTTTTAAAGCGCAAATGGTATCGGATTTCTTTTTTAAAAGAACACACTACCTTAAAAACACAAGGGCTGCTTCCAGGTTGCCAGCAGGCCAGGTTCGAAATCCTGGCGTTCATTCACAAAGCCCTAAACAACTCTCCTTCGCTGGAGGTTTTTAAGCAGAGGTTGGGTGGCCACCTGCCGGGGATTATTCAGCTGTGATTCCTGCATTGCTGGGGGCTGGACTGGATGACCCTTGGGGGTCCCTTGCAACTCTACATTTCTATTATTCTAACCTGGGCCCAATCAGGACCTCCTGATCCCTCTTCTCCACCTTGATCGCTAAGATCCTCTGATGGGGCACTTCCGGAGATTCCTCACACAGCCCCGCAAGCCTTTTGTGTGGCAGGCCCTGCCCTGTGGAACTCCCTGCCACTGGAAGTTTGGCAGAAATCATCGCAGCCTCTTTTTAGGCATCCCCTTTTAAAAACTGTGCCATTTAGACAGGCCTTTGAAATGTGATTTTCTTTCAACCAAACAGTATTTGTGGATTTATTTATGTTTAAGCGATGCTTTTTTCTGAATCATCAAAGTAACTTTGGGCCTTGATGTCTGCTTTCAAACCAAAGTGCGTTTTAAAAAATATTTAAATAAAGATCTACTCCTCGAAGTTTAATGGACCCAAGCAAGGTGGGCCACTTTGAGTGAAGGCAGCAAACAGGTGTTTCGCAAAGAAACAGGTATATCAGGCAGGTAAACACCCACCAAGCGATGGGCTGGGCCACGGCGCCCCCTGCTGGTTATAGGCTCTGTGGCAAAAACTCTCGTATTGCGGCTGGGCCAATGCGAAAAACTGGCTTTTGTGTATTTGCTGCGGAAGAGGGTTGAGGGAGCCTGCCCTATGTGGCCCTTCAGCTGCTGCCTGAACTCTCAACAGATCTGGTAGCCAGCATGCCTAGTGGTCAGGGAGGACAGGTCTTGCAGTCCTACAGGCAAGCAAGCGGTGCCTCTTCCCTCCGACAGAGAGGGAGAAACTTCTCCAGCCCCCATTAAAACATGCTAATAAAAGGCTGATGAATTCCAGCTCCGAGAGAAGCTTTGAATCGGAAGGTGAAAAGGCCTCCACTTGGAAATCAGTGCTCCTGGCCTGAAGTGGCGTCACGAGTGGGCATAACGGGCTGGGCTTGCAAATCAAGTCCGGCGGCGGTTTGCAGCCACCAGCTCCCCCCCCCCCTGCACAGACCCTCCCCTAGCCCCAGGGGTAGGGAACATTTTCCAGCCCGAGGGCCGCAGTTACTGAAGAGCAGCTTCTGGGGGCCACATCCCAGCAGTGGGCAGAGCAACAGATGTGATTCTGCGCCTCCGTGGGCTGAGCTATTTCCCAAGCACCCAGAAGCCAGAGATTTCAACATACACACACACTGCTCTCCATCGAAGCAAGGATGAAGCGCCATCAGAGTTTACAAGGACACGTTCCACAGAGGCACAAGCACTCAAGGAGAGGCGCAGAGGTGGGTCAGCAAGGGGAAGAGATGTGAGGGCTGGATGGCGAGGTCTGGAGGGCCAGATCTGGCTCCTGGGTCTGAGGTTTCCCCCCACCTGACCTATCCAGAGACAGATGAAACAGGGTGTTCTGCACAAATGGGGACGCATGCTCAGAGGCAGCGTGCGCCACAGTTGCTCTGTATCAGGTGTGCAGAAGCTACAGCCCACCAGCTATTGTCAAACTACAACTCCCAACATCCCTGAACATGCTGGCTTCTGGGAGCTGGGAGTCCCAACTCGATGGCGAGGGCCACAGGTTCTCTTCCCCTCCACCAGCCGCTTCGCATGCACCCAGGAGTCTCCTCCTCGCTCGGCAAACGTCATCTTGGCACCTTGAAACGCCTTCCCTGGGAGGCCCTTGCCAGGACGGGGCTTTGAGGAGGATGCATCTCAGTCGCAAACATGTTATCTGTGCCTCTGTGTCGCTCTGGAGAGGATTAGACTGCGCAGCAAAGGCAGGTGGGGGAAGCCCACGGCGCCAGCGCACTCGGCCCGCACCATCTGTTCCAAACAAGCCAGGATTTGTGGCCTAGATCGGCTCCTCGCTCTCGCACTCCCCCTCCCCAGCCCTTTCTAAAACCATGGCCCCCGACCCCATGAAAGGAAGAAGGCTGTGGGGCCACTTAAGGAGGAACTGGCTCCACAATGCTGGCTGCAAATTAGCTGGAATCATAGCATTGCAGAGTTGGAAGGGACCCTGAGGGTCATCCAGACCAACCCCCTGCTGCCACGCAGGAATCTCAACTAAAGCATCCCTGACAGAGGTCCATCCAAACTCTGCTTAGAAACCTCCAAGGAAGGAGTGTCCCCCACCTCCCAAGGGAGTCTGTTCCACTGTCAGAAAGTTCTTCCTGATTTTCAGCTGGATTTTCTTTTAACTTGAATCCTTGGCTTGAGTCCTACTTGCCAGAGCAGGAGGAAAGGGAAGGAGCGGCAAAATTCACACTGATTAGGTCCTTCAGATGCTGGACTGAAACGCCCAACAGCTGCTGCAGCCAATGGCCAGGGATGATGGGAGTTGTAGTCCAACAACTGCTGGGGAGCCACAGGTTCTGGAGCAAGCAATGGCTTGCTGTCCCCGCTTTGCATGTGTGCGTGCACAAACACACCCACACACACCTCTTCAACCATCTCAAAGCAGCCTTCCCCAACTGGGCATGCTCTGACTGTTTTGAACTACAACTCCCATCATTCCCAGCCAACACATAGGGACAAAAGAAGAGCCTGCTGGATCAGGCCCATGGCCCATCTAGTCCAGCTTCACTCTGCACTGCGATAAGTCCTTTCTTCTATCTGTCCTGTTTCTTCCCATTTCCAGCTTCATGGCATGTCCTCCAGAGTCTTCAGACAACAACAGCTGTGCTGGACGGGGGCCGATAAATATCGTTAACGTTATTGCCATAGCACAAGCCCACTTTTTTAAAAAAAATGGAAAATAAAATTGATTAGCATTTTTGGACTGCATCCATAGGGTACCAGTCCATTTAATGGCTTAGAATATTGTGGGCAGAACCAGCCAGTCAGCTGGAGGTGAAGTGGCCCCTTCCTCACCCAATTCCCTTGACCTTCTCTGTTGTAAGCGATAGGCTCAGAGGCCCCATAATCTCTAGATCAGCCTTTCTCAACCCGTGGGTCCCCAGATGTTGTTGAACTACAACTCCCATCACCCCTAAGCTAGCAAGGCCAGAGCTCAGGGATGATGGGAGTTGTAGTCCAACAGCACCTGGGGACCCACAGGTTGAGAACCGCTGCTCTAGATGCTTTCATGAGGCCAAAGGGGGCCTCATCCAGCCCAGTTCTCACAGTGGCTGACCAGACACCTATGGGAAACCAGGGATCAGGACCACAAGAGCAACTGGGATCCAGAAGTATTGCTGCCTCCAACCACAGAGACAGAGTAGAGCCCTCCTGGCTAGTAGTCAGCAGTAGCCTGATGCTCCTCCATCAATTTGTCTCGTTGTCTTTCAAAGCCATCTCAGTTGGTGGCCATCGCTGCATCTAGTGGGAGGGAGTTCCACGGTTTAAAGAAGTCCTTTCTTTTTCTTGATCCTTCAACTTCCAGTGTTCGGCTTGATTGTCCGCAAAGGTTGTTGCCGCGCTCTTATGAGGGATTCTGTTCATTCCCTAAGCAGGCGGTGAAAGGAACCCAGCGGTCACTGGAGGTCACAAACGTGGGCAGCAGGTGGTGCCGACGGCATCTGAGAGGCCTGAGAGAAAAAGCTAGGACGCATTCCAGGTTTCTTGAGTCAAAAATTGCCCATGATCCGAAAACGAAAGGGAGGCCGCTGAAGGCAGGAATCTGCCACACAGGGTTAGCGTGATTTGCTTACCACGTTGAGGGTTTAATGCATGCCCAAGGCAGCCTCGGCTCCCAAAGCTGAACTCTCCTCTGTGCACTCAAGTTCCGGTCCCAAAGACAAGACAGGATTTGTGCCAACACTGACTCCTGACTGCAACCTTTGGAACACAGGATGCAGCACCATCAGAACGAAACTCTCTAAAACAGGAGGCAGCGATGGCTTTAAAAGACAAATGCCTTTTGAAGGAGAGGGTTATTGATGGCTACCAGTCCAGGTGGAGGGCTGGGCTCTGCCTCCAAAACTGGGGGTAGCGATGCTTCTGAATCCCAGTTGCTGGAAACCACAAGGGGTTTTCCACTGGGGCATCTGGTTGGCTACTGGGAGAGTAGGATTATAAACTTGGCGGGCTACGGACTTGATCCAGCAAGCTCTGCTTATGTTCTTAAATTTTGCTCCTTGTTTTATGTTCTTAAAGTTAGCTTTAAAGAGAGCCAGTGTGGTGTAGTGGTTAAGAGCGGTAGCCTCGTAATCTGGTGAACCGGGTTCGCGTCTCCGCTCCTCCACATGCAGCTGCTGGGTGACTTTGGGCCAGTCACACTTCTTTGAAATCTCTCAGCCCCACTCACCTCACAGAGTGTTTGTTGTGGGGGAGGAAGGGAAAGGAGAATATTAGCAGCTTTGAGACTCCTTAAAGGGAGTGAAAGGCGGGATATCAAATCCAAACTCTTCTTCTTCTTCTTCTTCTTGTATTTTAATATTTTTCTGGAAGCTGCCCAGAGTGGCTGGGGAAACCAGCCAGATGGGCGGGGTATAAATAAATTATTATTATTATTATTATTGTTATTATTATTATTATTATTACTCCTGCCATGGAAGACAGAAGTCTTCTCCCAACAGTGTGACAGTGTTGCGCCCAGCGTTGTCACCCCCTCTGCCTTGCAGGTTCCAGTAATGCAGGGCTGAGGACCCAGCGGCCCTCCAGATGTTGTTGGGGTCCATCTCCCATGACCCCCTGAGCACTTGCCATGCTGGCGGAGGCTGATTTAGTATTTATTGCATTCATACCACACCTTTCTTCCAAGGAGCTCAAGGTGTTGTGCACAGTTCCCTCCCCCATTGTATCCTCACAACCACCCTGTGAGGTAGGTCAGCCTGCAAGGCAGTGACTGGCCCAAGGTTGTCCAGTGAGCATCATGGCCTAGTGGGGATTTGAACCCTGATCTCTCCAACACTCTTAATTCCTGCACCACAATGGTTGCTAATTCACAGCAGCATGGGGGAAGGGGCAATGCTTCCGCCCTTGGTGCTGTGAAACCAAGTGGGCGTGTTTTGAACCAGCACTACACCATCTACAGGTTGCCTGGTGTGTGTCTATTTTTTTAAAAAAGTTAATATGCCAGATTTAACACACAACAGATTTACAACATTCTCTTCTAAGTCAGTTCCTGCCAAGGACAGACAATTACTGGTTACGGATCTCTGTTTCTTGAATTTTTTTCTGATCCGAAATTCAGTTCTGCACATTTCCACAGCTTCTGTGGATTTAAACATCTGCGTGAAAATTAGTCTGCATTTTCTTCAAATAAACCAGGGGTCAGCAAACTTTTTCAGCAAGGGGCTGGTCACTGTCCCTCAGGCCTTGTGGGGGGCTGGGCTATAATGTTTTGGGAGGAGGGGATTAACGAATTCCTATGCCCCACAAATAACCCGGAGGTGCATTTTAAATAAAAGGACACACTCCACTCATGTAAAAACACGCTGATTCCTGGACCATCTGCGGGCCAGATTTAGAAGGCGATTGGGCCGGATCCGGCCCCTGGGCCTTAGTTTGCCAACCCATGAAATAAACACATTTTTGTGTGCAATTTTCTCTAATGTAATGCATTTGTTCATGTTATTATCACAGAAGGTGCACTGTGAGGCACACTTTCTCCCCTAATGATTTTTGCAAACGTTAGCTGGCTGGAAAACTGCATCGCAAAATTCAGAGAAGAGCAAATTTCAATCAAGGTCTGCATTCCAGTTCTTGGATCGTTTTTCAGAAAGTGCGAATGAGGCAGTTTCTCATCCAAAAGCAAACAAGAGTGAACTCCCGTCCCCTCCCCCCCAATTCCATCTCACCTCTGAATTGTTGGGTCACTTCTAAAGTGGACACAGAGGGAAGAATTACCTGCAGTCGAGAGGAAGCTGCCTGCTGCATCTCTACAGGAGGGAAGTGTGCTGGACCTGCCTCTTCGTGGACTAGAGGAATGCCCAGGTCAGGGACTCACACAGAGAGGTGGGCTCCTGTCAATGCGGATGATCTTTATGTTTCCACACTCTAGAAATAAATCTTTTGTGCAGCAAGAGAACAAAGTGTGCTTCCAACTGTAGAGGTTGGTGGGGTGTTGTTGTTTTTTTTTGTTTTTTTTTTGCAGAATTATGGCTCCATTACAGTGGTGCCTCGCAAGACGAAAAGAATCCGTTCTGTGATTCTCTTCGTCTAGCGGTTTTTTCATCTTGCGAAGCAAGCCCATTGACGGATTAGCGCTATTAGCGGCTTTTAGCGGCTTATCGGATCAGCTGATAAGCGGCTTAGCGGCTTAGAAAAAGGGGGGGGACCCGCAGGAACTTGCAAGGCATTTTCATCTTGCGAAGCAAGCCCATAGGAGATTCGTTTTGCAAAGCACCTCCAAAACGGAAAACTCTTTCGTCTAGCGAGTTTTCCGTCTTGCGAGGCATTCGTCTTGCGGGGCACCACTGTATATGGGGAAACGTATCTCCTCCACCCCTTCCCTTGGCCAGGACCATAGAATCACAGAATTGTAAATGTGGAAGGGATCTCCAAGGGCGATCTTGTCCAACCCTCCGCCCTGCAGGAATTTCAGACAGAGGGCCATCCAACCTCTGTTTAAAATCCTCAGGTGGAGAGTCCACCACTGACACTCTCAGAGAAGACACCGACGTCCAGAGGGGTTTACACTACTCATAAATGACATTTATTTTATTTAAAGTCGACAGACAAGGGAGGGGAAGGGAACCAAAAATAAAATTAGAAAAAAATCCAACGCACAACTGAAGTAGTGCAAAAAATAGTAATAATAGAAACCAAACCCAGACGAGAGAGAGAGAGAGAGAGGAGCTTGGCAGTGCGGGGCACCCCCAGCACTCCCCCCACCTCAGCTCTCCACCCCCACAAAGAGTCCAGTCTTGTGTATAACTTAGCGAGGGTTATAGGTGAGTGTTGGGGCTGGGGGGGGCAGTGGGGGGCTCCTGGCCAGGGAAGCAAAGGGTGTTTTGGGAAGCTAAAATGCAAAGCGGCTCCTTTGGAAGTCTGCTGGAGGAGCAACAGCAGAGAAAAATGAGCGATAAAATATGGATCAAGCCGGGGGGGGGGGGGAGGAGACGACTGAGCCATTTTGGTTACCGGAAGGGGTGGGACCTGGAACCCCCTGCGCAAAGACGGCGTGTGTGGTTTTGTGAGTGTGGAGAAGGCAGAGAGGATACATTCCGCTCTTTCTTTTAAAAACAAAAGCATTCCTGGAGGTAGGGAGCCTCTCAGGGGTGCTCAGAAGGTGTGGCAGAACAACCACCACCCTGTGCCCACCCCCCAAATCCAAGTGCAAGAAAATGCGGGCATGGAAATGATGTGGCTTTGTGTGCCAGCGTGCAAGGCATGAGCTGTGCATGCTCAAAAAGACTTGAGCTAGAGGGGCAGGTGGTTTTTTTCCCCATGGTTGGGAGGCAGAAGACAGAGAGTGCATCTGTGTTTTTCGGCTCAGCTATTTTTCTAAAAAATGTTTTGAATAAAAGGGGGGTTGTTTCTCGTTTCTTTGGACATCACACAAAGGTCAGAACGGATTTAAATTATAATGTAAGAGGGGCAGGCACTGCGTTGAGAAGGGCTCGCCCGCCAACACCTTGACGCACGCACACAGAGGAAGCGAGGAGGCGGCTGGCATCCTCTGCTGTCCACGGAACAGTCCTGCAGCCACAAACGGGGCCACCGGAGGCAAGCTTGGCAGGAGCGCAAAATCCCTCTGGCACACACACACAGGTCAGCTTGGCTGCAGTGGCGGGGTGGGGGGTGGGGCTCCCTGCAGCTGAGCAGGGTGGCCAGGCCGCCCACCCCCAGCCCACCTCTTCGCCGCAAGGAACAAGTGGCCCCGCAGAGTCCTTGCCTTTCTCTCCCGTGCAAGAGGACGGTGGTCGTGCGGCGCCCCCAAGCTGGCGGCAGGGGCGAGAGAGAGACTACCTGGAAGCGCGCTGGCCGGAGGCTGGTGCTGCAGAGGGGTGCCTCCGTTTGCGCCCGGCATGCCCAACCACAGAGAGGGTCGGGAGGCGAACGGCCCGCCAGCCTTGCTCCTGCCTGGGGCTACGCTGTGGTCTCTGCTGGCTTGCTCTCCGAGTCGCTGTCGCTCAGGTAGCTCCGGGAGGAGTGCTTGGACCGGTGGGGGCCATCAAAAGTGTCTCGCTCCTCGTCTGACTTGTCGTAGGTGAATGATTTCCGATAGCCGGGGGGGCTGCGGGAGGGGGAAACAAGAGGACAAGGTCAAAAACCGAGGCAGAGGGCTGTTCTGAGCGCAGTGGAGGCTCAGCGGCTTGCGTTTTCCAAGCTGGCCACCTGCCCGGGTCAGACTGACACCCCCCCTAAAAGCTGCCTTTCTTCAGCTTCTAATCCCATCAATTCACACACATGCACAAGTAGCAGCAAGAAGGCCTAATGGTTAGTATCAGTTGTAAAAACGCCCTTTGTTCTCCACGCGGCTTCCTGACCTGCCCCCAGGAAGGCCACTGCTAGGCCCTGTAGTGCTGGCCGACACACACACATCAGCTGCATCCTACAAAACAAGGCCGGAGCAACTCAGTTTTTGCCACACAATCCATCTTGCTGTGATGAAATTACGCCAGTTTTTTCGTTGCATTGCTCCCCGCCCCCATTCCTTTCGATGCAAAGAAACACAATGCAAATTGAGAGGAGGAGTGTGATCTATTACATATCGTTTGCGGACTAAAAGTGACAATAGCAGTGAATCCCAATCGCATTTGCTGGATTGATTTCTGTTCCGGGCATGGAAGGAAGAAGCGATTTCCATCAGAAGCCTCCAACATCCCCAAGCCCTGGTCCAAGTTCTGCTTTCAAAGCCAGCTCTGGGTGCTCTGCCCTAACCAGGGCGAGGAGAAGACAGCAGCTCAGAACCCATATCCTGCGCCCAGAAAAGCAGATTCCTGCAACGCACATAACTTGTGGGTTCGCCAATGCACTTTTGCTTGCGGTACACAATTTATTCTGCCGCTGCAAGCTAAAGGGGCAAGACATGAAGCACCTGCAATTTACTACTGGCATTCCAGCACACTGCCTCCCAACCCCTGCCTCCGCTTGGCTTGAAATCTCATCAAGGATCTCACACTGTATTAGGGACTAGAAAGATGAGGCTTCTTTTAAAAAGAAGAGGAAAGGGTGCCGATATTCAGAAGACTGTGGTTATGGGGCGTGAGTTATGGGGTGCGGTTATGGGGCGTGAGTAGGCTTATGTGCCCTCTGCCACAGCTGGCTGGAAGAAGACTTCTCTCTCAGGAACAGGTAGTTTGCAAAAAGCAGAGCTTGATTTAAAATAGAGCTTTTTCCTCACGGTGGGGCATTCAGGGGTTCTCTTCCCAGCTCATAGATGGGGCCCCCACATCTCCTCTGGGTCTCTGCTTGCCTTGGCAAACTGTTAAGCCAGCAGCTCACTTTCACGAGAGCTCATTATTCATTTTTATTTTATATTTTTTCCTCTCCTCTCCCAGACACTTCCAGGGCATTCTGCAGTGATTTACTCTCCCCCGTAGTTAGCAGAGCTAAGCAAATAATCTGTAGCAAATCAGGCATTTGTTGGAAATTTCACCCCTATCTGTTGCGAGCCACGCTCGGGGAAAAGGGGGGGGGGAGAGAGAGAGAGAAGAAATAACCTCGCAAACTCGCTCATTACGCGGAGCCATTTGGAAATTCCCTCCCGGCACGAAGGATTTGCTGGAGGGGAGCTTTGTGATGGGAGCCTTGCAATTGAGCCTTGCTTGCCACCCCCACCCCCCCACAAATTAGTTAAGTTGCGTCTGAAACAGCATTTCTGTCTTCTGTTAGGAGAACGCCCGCTGTGGGCACGGCACAAATGTAAAATCCAAACACGCGAATGGGAAAAGCAGCACTTGAGCCTTGCGAGGATTTGTTGGAAGTCGGGCGGCTGAAATCAATTCAGGATCCGAGCGGATCCAGCTGTTTCCTCTACAGCTCTGGGAATCCTGATTCAGATCTCTTCATCCTCATTAGGTTTCAGGCTCATCCAGACCGGAGGGAGGGAGAACCAGCTGCGACGGCTCTCCAAACCAGGAGGAGCCCAAACAGAAGCCTGCACAGCAGTGATGGTGCAGCAGTTAGAGCACTGGACTAGGATCTGGGAGAGACCAGTCTGAATTCCCCACTCGGCCATGGAGCCCTCGCTGGGTGTGACCTGCCTCCCACCTCACAGGGATGCTGTGGGGATTAAATGAGGGAGGGAGGGAGAACCATGCACACACTACCTGGAATTCCCAGGGGGTGGGGTGGGGGGGATAGAAATTAATAAATTAAATAAGCCCAAATGGCCTGGACACGAAGGATGGGTGGAAGCTGTCCATTTCCCTTCCTCTCAAGTTCCCCATCTTTCCCAATCTTGAAGTTCAGTTCTCCACATTGCTATGTCAATTTGCAAATGCAGAGGTTGTGTTCCAGGTCACTGCAAAATGGTCACTGCCCATATATAATTTTGTGTGTGTGTGTGTTAAAGTCCTCGTGAAAATTCGGCAGCCTTTTACTCCAAATTTCTCCTAACGCAGACTTATTGGTATGCAATCCTAATTGCAAACAGCTTTGAGGTGGCTGTTCTGTTGTTGTTTTTGTTTACAATCAAGCAGCATATGTTACAAATAAATAAAATAAGTAATAATCCTGCCTAATACAGTTTTGCAAGCGACGTTCATGGCCGTAATGCATTTTTTGGTATGTTATTTTCACTAACTTACACATTTTTATGCACACTTTAACCCCAGCACATGCATTTTTTTTTGCACATGGAAAAATTCAGATCGTTAGGAAAATTCAGGCGAATTTCAAAGGACGGTTGCCGTTTCGGTTTGTGTTTTGCGGAGTGCGAATCAGAGCAATTCAGCTGTGAAATGAATCAAGTCCCACTCCACCATGCTAGAGACAGGGAAGCACTGCCCTGAGCTGAGGGTGGCAAAAGAGCGTTAGGCCAAGCCGTAAAAGGAATCCATAAAACCCATAAAACTATTTGACACTCCAGAATGCCATGGAGGAGGGAGGGGGGATGTGCTTCGCAGACTTTTGATACCCTTCTTTCCCAGGATGAAAACCTGGATTGATTTTTTTTAAAAAAAGCAACAACACAGGTTTCTCCCACAATGCACACAGTGTCGGGCACATTAACCACATCTCTTGCTGTTCTCGCAAACACACACATGGCCCAATTGTGTGAAACTTGCAGGAGTGATCACAGAAAACAGGGAGTGTGTGTGCTTAAGATGGGTTTGGGGGTGGGAGAGAAAAGGCGGCTGTGCATTACAGACTCACTAAATGACCTCCCTTGTCCCTCCTTCCAGCTCTCAGCAATTCCACACCCTGTTGCACAGTTGCTTAGAGGAAAAAAGAGACACATTTTCTTCCTTCTCTTCTCTTCTCTCCCCCCCTCGCCCCCTCTCTTACTCGCGTACCCGAACCCAATCCTGCCCCTCCCAGCTCCATTTCTTGTTATGGCAGCTGGAGCGTTAAGTGCATTAAGAAATCTAAAGCACAACATTCCCCCAGCTGCGGGAGGCTGCAATAGTAATTGAACATTTAAAAGAGAAAATGTCTTTTTTTAAAAAAAAAAAAAGTGTGGGGGTGGGGGCGGGGAGAAGGAAATAAAAAGAGAGAAAATGCAGTCTCTCTTTTCTAGATAATTCTCCCATTCAGAGCTGTCGGAAACCATTTAATACACAAATAAATTTTTGTTAGGGATTGGCAGGGAGGGGGAAGAGGGACGCGCACACAATCTTGCCTTCGCTGCTGTTGCTTCTCTTCGAAATGCTTGCTGCAGAGGCAAGCACACACACACACACACACACACACACGCACACACACAGAGCCGCCTCTCCCTTGTCACATCTTCGAAGTGGGCAAACAAAGGCTCCCAACCTGGGCGTGCGCAGCTGCCAAGCGCAGCGCAGCCTCATCAGGAGATGTTCAAGCCTTCAGAACAGCAGTGACACTCCGAGAGAGACACGGCTTTCTTATGGCTCTCCACCCCGCCCCCCTCTGGGAACTCTCTTCTCTCTGGCCTAGGTAGACGCACCCTGGCATCTCCTGTGCCACCCGCCAGAATAAAACCAAGCCAGCAGTGGCCAGGAGGAGGGGGGTGAACTTGGAGAAGATGAGAAGACTGGTTGTGAGGATGGAGGCAGTGGGAGGCACAATCCTCCAGGTCAGGCCTGCACAATGATGGCCTTCCAGAGCTGGACAGAGCCTGGCACCTGGACATGGTGGCACACACTGCAGGCGTGAAGGGCACCTTGGGTTTGGGTGGGTGGGGAAAGTGCTGGGGCAAGCGGTGGCCTAGGGCTGGCAGGGTTTTGTTTGGTTCCGCAGATCTGCCCTGGTGGCAATCAGGAGGGCTTGCTCACCTGACCATGAATAGTCCATTCAGACAGGAGAAACACGCACACCCAAAACTCAGGTTGGATTTCAACCTGGAATTGGGTCTGCCCAGAAAAGGGCTGCATTTATTGGATGGAGGCTTGATCTTTGACCGGGCCAAGTGGGATTCTGATTTAGATACACATGCACCCAAATAGCTGAAAGATCGCCTCCTTCCCTACAAACTTTCTCAGGTGCTGAGATTGGTAGTTCCTCCACCCTCAGCGGCTCGGGGGTGTGGTGGCCCTGGGGGAGAGGGCCTTCTCTGTGGCAGCCCCAAAGCTGTGGAACTGCCTCCCCGCAGAGGTGCATCTGTATGTATATGTTATGTATGTATATAGTTTTAATTCTATCAACGTTTAATTGTTTTTTAATGATAGATTTTCCCATGTTTTTAGTAATTCTTGTTTTTATCTGTAAGCCGCCTTGAGGCCTGTCAAGGAAAAAGGCAGGGAATAATAATAATAATAATAACGCCAACCAATGATGCCAAGAACCTCTGCATGGCAGGAACAGCCAGCCAGGCCACCATTGATGGCAGGCAGCCCTGCTCCAACCACAAAGAGAGGAGCTCGGCTTCAACATCAGGCAGGCCACGTCATCTGAAGACCTCCTTTTCTCAATAAATGGAGATATACTACTACTTCTACTTCTTCTTCTTCTTCTTCTTCTTCTTCTTCTTCTTCTTCGTCGTCTTCTTCCCAGCCCGTTATCTGTATTGGACTTGAAATTGTTTTTATATATGAAATTGTTCTAATCGCTTTTACCATCAGTGCGTTCAAGCCTGTGGAAGCCCTCTCTCAACTCAGACAGATTAGACAGGCAACCCTCCCTGCAGAACTTCAGGCGCACGGCTGAGGCTTCCTCGTTCTGGCAAGCTTTTCAAGATAGCGCTAGGTTTTATCGTAGATTTCTATTTCACAGTTTCAATTTATCCAGTTTGGCTTTTTTTACGTACGCCGCTGAGAAACGCAAGCGAATAAGCGTCATACAAATGCCTTAAATAAAATTTGTGAAATTGTTTTCATTGGGCTCGCTATGTTAGCTTTAAGGATTTCGGCTGGTGCAATGGAAACTACCCCCCTCTCTTCCTCACACCCCTTTCCAAATCTGCTCCAGAGGGTTGAGGAGAAACCTAGAACAAATTTAGAGCATGCTCAGGAAGAAGAGAGGTAGTGGTGAGTTCTGCTGCACAAGCATGGATTCCTTCTTTGTAGGGGTTTCCACTAGATGACCCTATGAATCCTTGCGCAGACAGGATGAGTTCCTTAGCACCGTACTGGATAAAACCCAGCTGATTTAATATGTATATAATTTCTGGTGCTGTTATTGTTGAACTCCTGGAGATGTTTTATAGGAATCAATGCAAAACATGAAATGAAATAAACAAATGTCCCACTACTACCCTGTGCCACGCCGGTTAGGTGCCGCCCCCTTGACTGAGCAGGGAGAACCCAGCGCACAGGAGTCAGGATCCAGCCTGAAAAGGAAGGCGAGTCCTGGAGGATGAGGTTAGTGACTGGGAAGACACACCAAACGCATGCACACTCTGAGGCTAAGTCGACCCATGCCGTCCATCCGCTGCCAGCATGCAGGGAAGAAGAAGAACATGGACATCCTTCCGGTTGGGTAAGCTGAGCTGCCGCTGATCCAGGATAAGGCTCAAATCCAGCCTGGAGGGCCTCCCACCCCTCCCCCTTGTTAGAGGTTAGTCAGGAACGCCGTGCTCACACCTGGCACACAACTGCCTCCATGCCACCTGCCTTAGTCGCTCTCCGGGCGATACAGGTACTTCATCATCAGGCTGTCCACCTCCTTCTTGCGCTGCTTCTCCTCCTTCTTGAGCTGCTTGTTGGACTTCCCGGCCTCAGGGCCCTCCCTGGAAACGTCCTCCCCTTCAGAGCCCGGGCCTGCCCGCTTGGGGCCCTTCTTGACACTGGAGTTGCTGCGATAAGAGACGGTGGAGCCCGACGAGCCGCTGGAAGAGGATTCTGAGGACGCCGAGCGCGAGCGCTGCTTCTTCTTCTTCTTGGACTTCTTCTTGGACTTCTTGGAGCGCTTCTTGGAGCTCTTCCGCTGCCGCTCCGGGGAAGAGGACGACGAGGAGGAGGAAGAGGACTCGCTGGAGCTCCTCCTCCGGCTCTTGCCCTTTGTGCCGTGAGGCCTGGAGAAATCCAAGGCCGAGGCTGACCTGCGCAGGCTGCTGGCCGGGGGCTCGGCCGAGTGCTCGGCCAGGACGGCACTCTTGGTGCTCCGCACGCTCTTCCTGTCGTCGTCGCCATCCGAGTCAGGATCCAGGCTGGAACGCTTGAACTTGACGGGCTTGTAGCTCAGCACTTCGTTGATGGCTGCCTCCAGGTCCGGGTCCAGGTAGCTGCGGTGGCTGACAGGCCGGATGTCAGGATCCTCTGCCTGGAGCTCATCCGCGGCGGAGCTGCGGGGCCGCGGGGGCACAGAGAGGCTGCGGGAAAGGGAGTGCTGGCTGTAGAGGGAGAAGGAGTCGCTGGGGGCAATGCTGGCTGCGTCGTCCAGCTGGGAGTGGCCCATGGAGAGGCGGGAGCCCGGGCGGCTGTAGGAAGGGCTGAGGTCGTCCAGGCGGGAGGTGCTCCGCCGCAAGCTGCCTGGGCTGGAGAGAGCGAAGCTGAGGGACGACCTGGCATCCTGCTCCCGGGAATCCAGGCCACCCCAGGAGGCCCCGCCGTGACTCATGGGAGCGGACAGAACTGAGGTCTTGTCGAACTCCGCAGCCGAGATGGACCAGCGTTTCTCCAATCCCTTGTGGCAGAGCTGGCCGCTGGCTTCGGAGAAGGGCTGGGAGAGGACCGAGCCCCTCTCGTCCAGGTCGTCCACCACTCTGGTGGGCTTCTTCCACGAGGCGACAGAGCTGCTGTCGTCCAGGCCGCTGGCCCCCGAGTTGCGCTTGGCCTTGCGGAAGGAGCGGGTGGGAGAGGCCGGGCGCTCGCTCAGGGTGGAGAAGAGGGTTTCCTCGTCCCCTTTGCCACCGATGGAGTCCTTAAGGTTGCCCCGCTTCCTGTAGCTTAGGGAGCTCATGACGGAGGCGGGCCTCTCGTCAGCCTCCTTGCCCTCTTTAGCAACTGAGTTCAGGGCGGTTCTGACGGGGCAGGTGGAAGGGAGCAAGGGAGAGCACAGAAAGAGAGAGACAGTAAATTCAAGGGTTGGGGTGCATGTGGGAGAATGAGCGTGAGAGTGTGTGTGTGTGTGTGTGAGAGAGAGAGAGAGAGAAGAAGAAGAAGAAGAAGAAGAAGAAGAAGAAGAAGAAGAAGAAGAAGAAGAAGAAGAAGAGTGGGAGAGGTTGAGTGAGCATGTGGGAGGGGGAAAGGGAGAGAAAGAAGATCCAGAAAGAAAACAGCCCAACACTGTGTCTGCGAAAGAATTAACTTCACAGGAAGCATCATGCAAATTAAGGCATTGTTCTACACCATTGCTTCCCCCCCCCCCCCCGGAAAAAAGCCGCTATTGATTTCAATTAATTTTGTTGTCAACTACCTGAAAAACGCTGGCGGCACGTAACAATTGATTCCCAGCATTGGCAAAAAGGGGGCATTATCTTCCATAACAAAATGTTTTACATCCATGCCGAAGAATAAATTAAACCAATTAAGAGTGTGCCTCAGATCTTCCTCTGCTTGGCACATGGCACGTGTGGGTGGCTTTGGGGGAAGGAAGGAAGGGGAAGGGGAGGGGTATGTGTTGGTGGGGGGGGTAGCAGGGGGGCTGAATCCCCAAAGTGAGAAATGGCTTTGACACAAACACCCAACCCGATCCCCGCTAGCAGGTGCTCGCTTGAGGAGTGCGCTGGGATTGGGGTGGGCAAGGTCCACTAGCACTGCTCCTGCCACCCTTTCTGCACCTGCTCAGCTGCAGGATATGGGGGGGTCAGGGAGGGGCTTCTCAACCCCCACTCCACCCCAGGGAGGGATCATCGTCTCCCCTGCCACTTCGGAGGAACACAAAAGGCCCTTGTAACACCCGCAGGCAGGCAGGCAGGCAGGCAGGCACCCTCGGCTCAGCCCGCGCCATCAGCATCAGGCTGCCGCGGCTCAGTGCGGCTGGTTGCCATGGGAACAGGTGTCCTATAAATAGCCCGTCTGGTTCCTGGTCACTTCCAAAGACTCTGAGCGAGGGGAGGGGAAAGGGAGGGAGAGGGAGAGAGGTGGCAACTGGCTGGCTGGGCCGCTCCAGCAAGACACCCTCTTCAGTAGCCAACAGGCAGCCACTGACCCCCTTCCAGTGGCCTGAGCGTGTGGAATGGAGCGTGCGCCTTCAGTTTGTGCTATTGAGGGTTCAGGAACTTGCAGAGGGAAGGGGGACAGGCTCGTGGCCAAGGCTGCAGAGACCCCTCTGCCCCGGCCCTAGTCACTACAGCTGTGCTCTGCCCTCGGCAGCCAGAGGCAGCACTACTTCTGAACACCACAGGAGGGGAGAGTGCTCTTGTGTTGAGAGTCCTGGATGACCCTTCTCTCCTGAAGGCCTTTTCCCATCTGGCTTGGGAGGCCCCCGACTGACTCCAGCTACAAAAGCTGAGGCTGCTGAATGGACTCTTGGGTTGCTGTTGAGTTTGTTTTTTAAAAAACTTTACTTTAGATCTCCTTGTGATTTATGCAGATTTTGTTCCATATGGTTATGTATTTTTTAATGTTTCATTTTGTTTTCGCTACTTTTGGTGTGTTGCAGTCATGTGTTCTTCCCCATGTTGTAAGCTGCCGTGAGTGTGGTTTGAACTGTGGAAAGGTGGCATACAAATAAAATTATGCATGTATGTATGCTCAAATCTTGTTTGTGGGTTTCCCATTGGGGCATCTGGTGGGGTCCCTGTGAGAACAGAAGGCTGGGTGGCTTGAACCAGCAGGGCTCTTCCTATGTTCTTACGCCCCCCAGGCACCCCTTCCTGGCCTACTTGACATTCTCCCCAAGAAAGGTGGGTGCAGAGGAAGGAAGGCACTGAACCCCTTGGGATGACGGACACCCACCCCCAAGGAAAGTGGGGCTTGAGAATGCCTGCAAGGATAATATGTGTGTGTGTGAAGATTCAGGAGCTGTCTGGCCAAGTTACAGGGGGCCCAGAAGTGGCCCAGAGGAAGATGAAGGGGATCCATTCCATCAGCCACAGCTAACTGCAGTTTGGGATCCCATCTCCTCACTCACTGCCTGGAGTCTCTGGACAGAGACAGAGATTCTCTTCCTGGGAACCCACTTGCAAGAATCCTTTCCCAGAAGAAGGCCCCATATGCAGACAGAAAGTGGATGCTGGGAACAGGATGCATTGCACCAACTCGATTCCAGTGGTGAGGAGGTGGGTAAAAGGAGGAGGAGGAGGAGGAATGGAGGCTGGGGAGGGGAGGGGAGTCCTCCCAGGCCCCATAATGCTAACCTGCTGCTCTTCAGGCTGCCGTCCTCAGAGACCGTCTTGGAAGACCCCTTGTTCTTGGACAGCCATGACTTGACACCATCCACACGGTCCTCGAGCTCAGAATCGACGTCCGAGTCGCCCTCGCTGGAACAGGAGGGAAAAGGGCTGCATCAGAACTGTCCTTCCCAGGGCAGGCGCCAGGATCGTATTCGACATGCACAACAAAGGTACTTAGGAGGGCCAGCCAAGAAAGAGTTAATTGGAAGTCGAGGAGGAGGGACCTGCCCCCAAACCTCACCTGGATGAGAGCAGGGTGCCACATGCTGATGAAGGGGACTGGGGTTTAAAAACCCTTGGAACACCCTCCTGACCTTGGCCAAGGCCAGAGAGAAAGGTTAACTCCACTGCTGAAAGAGTAAGTGCAGGAAATCGTAAGTGGGGGAAATTGCTGCAAAGAGGCACCTGGTAGGCCTCTGTGAGAACCAGGTGCTGGACTAGAGGGGCCCCCTTTGGCCTGATCCAGCAGCCAGGCTCTCTTATGCTGAGGGGAGCTGGATGTGGCTGGATGCAGGCTTCGCCTCCTGTGGTCTGCACGCACACAACTTTCAGCCCTCGGGTCAAGAAGGTTTTCAAAACAACTCAAAAGCCTACAGGGCCTTCTTGGCCAGAGGTGAGGGCAGGAGGAGTGTGCAGGATAGTCTTTCCCACCCTGGCGCCCCTCCAGATGTTTCAGAGTCCAAATCCTCCTTCTGATGCACCTTTGACTCTCTGGGGGAGGAAAAACTGCCGTCTCCAGCAGCTTAAACGAAGCTGCACCTGGAAAGCGCCCAACCTGGCCAAATGTCAGGGGCATGGGAGAGAGGGCTGGTGAGGTTTGTGTGCCTGCACCATTCTCCATCCCTGAAATGTAATTTAAAGAAAAACGTCACATGCCCACTGGCCTGGAGAGCTGGAGAGAGATGGAGACGGAGAAGTCTGTGCTATGCTGAGATCCGTCACCCTACCCTGCGGAGAAGGAGATAGCCGACAGCCTCTTGAGCCTCTCCGTGGGTAACTGCCGAGCTGCCTTCAAGGGTCTTCAACCGTCAGCTTCAAGTTATTTTTGTACGCCACGATGTCATTCCCGATTCTCACAATATGCTCCTGCCTTTGAGGATCTGCTTAGAGCAGTGCGCCTAGGAGACCCACGATGGTGCTCAGGAAAGCAGCAAGCACAGCTCTTCCTACTGGCTACTGGCTTAGTGCTTAGGATCTGAAGCTGACTGGTGTGACCTTGGGCCAGTCACTGCCTCTCTCAGCCTAACCTACCTCACAGGGTTGTTGTGGGGCGTATATGAGTGGGGAGAGAACTATGCACACCGTCACGAGCTCTTCGGAGGAAAACATGGGATATAAATGCAGTAAAATAAACCAACCAGCCAACCAACCCTGGATGACCTCAGGCTACCTGACAGCAGTACCCCTTTCTCCCCCCCCCCCACCGCAGTCAAATCCACCCCCCACAAAACCCACTTCTTCCACAAGGCCTCTCTCACCCCACTGCAGCCTCCAACCACAATGAAGTTAAAAGGGTGTATTCTATTTGGCTTCTCCCTTCTCCATTCCTGGAGACTGTAGTTTGTTGAGGAGGCTAAGAAATTTCTGTTTGCATTCTCAAGAAGAACACACACACACACACACACACACACACACACACCGTAGGATCCCTACAGGGCCAGAGATTCCCAGCAGAAAAATTAGCCATGTTTGCACCAAACTCCCATGTCTTTGGAGGAAAAGGAGCCATATCAGATAAGCCAGTAGAAATAAGCCACCTCCAACCCCCACCCCTTGCTCGTTCATATCATAGAGATATTTCCCACAGGGGAGGCTCAGAACAGGACTGAGCAGGGAAAATTGAGGATGTTGTAGAGGGGACGAAAGGGAAGAATCTACAAAACGGTGAGAAAGAGAGAGACCCCTCAAGGCGAGGTACATCCGAGAGGGCAGGCCCATTAAACCTTCAAATCCCCCAAGAGCTGGCTAACGAAAAGAGTCAAAGGCTCGTTCCTCTGCCAATACGATGAGTTCAGCTCATTAAAAGAAAGGGGGAGGGAAAACCTCAGAACACCTTTCCTCTCCATCCACCCCAGCCCAGACTCCTGGCATCCATCTCCTCCCCCCACCCCAGCCCATTGCCAGTTGAATTACGGGCCTGAAAAGATAATAAATGGTAGAGACAGCAGGCAGATTTTAAGGAGAGGGAGGAAAGGGGGATATTGCAGAGCTGCTGGGGACAGGAAAGGGGAGCAAAGCTTCCTTTCTTACAGCCCTCCACCTCCTCCTCTGCCAGAGCATCAGATTAAGGCAATGGCGGGGAAGAGCTACACTCCGCTGTCCCCTGGTAAACTGGGAGTTTAGCGGGCCCCAAACAGCAGCTACTCGGCTGGGCAAAGATTTATGGCCGCAAGCGAGCCGAAACACCACACACACCCCGCCACAGGGTAGCGAGGCCTGATTTATATGGGCACATAAACGCAGCCCCCATCCGGCTTAAAGTCTCTAAATTTATAGGCAGCGTCCGTAAGTGTATTGATTGCCTCGAGCACGGAAAAGCACAGTTGTGCGTGGGGTTTTTTTTACAGGGGGGGGGGACACAGGAACTATTCCTACACATTTAGGGCCGTCCCCGTATAAATCTCTCCTCTAATACAGGGGCTGTTTACCGCTTTCATTAGGATTACGGCAATAACAAGTGCGTTTACGAGCAGATCGGGGTGTTATTTCTCATTCCCACCTCGCTGGGCTCAATAACTCTTTGCCTGGTTTTTCAGGGAGCTAAGTGGAACGACCGTGGGGGAACACCCCTGCCCCTCCCACTAACCCCCCCCCCAGGAAACTTTGCAGGAACAGCCTCTACATCTCCCCCTCCTAATGGATATCTAATGTGAACTTAAAAATGAACGCTATTCTTCATTTCCTCTGTCGAGGGAAGAGCATGGCAACGGGCAAACATCTCTCCTGAATCCAAATCTCCCTTGTTAAATTCAAAGCAACGAGGTCCCCTTGATTAACCCAACATCTCCCTCTCTGGGAATAAATGCCAGGAGACAGGGTGTTTTTTGGGTTTGTTTTGTTTGCTCGGGAGAAAGAAACAAACCGCAAAGAAATCTAAGGAGCCCCGTAAACAAACTCAGGGGGGCAGCTGAGATTTTAAATTGTTGGAATTAAACCTCCCGTCAAAGGCAATTTATGTCCAGGCTGGCGTTCCATTAGTTAACTGGGATCCAAATCACCGGGGAACGAACAAACGCAGACTGAACTGTGGGGGACATTAATTGTGTGTGACAACAAGGCTCTAGCGGCCCTCTATCACTGTTACACAAGATTACATTTATCATTAGCCCATATAGATCCTGCCACAGCCACAGCCAAGCCCATCTTCGGCTCGGGGAGGAAAGAGGCTCTGCCATCACAGCCATCGCAGCAGGAGAGCCAGGATCCTGGGCTCAGAGAGAAGTCACGGGGCGGCACGCAGAATTTTGTCCAGGTTGTTGGAATTTTTGTCTGCTCTGTGTCCTATGATGAGCAGAGTTATTCCAGGTATCAAAAACTCTGGATGCTCAAAAGCATTTTCCTGGTGGACGTCTCTGCCTCCCCCTTCCAAGCACCTAGAGCGAGGCAGTAAAGCAATCATTCAAAAAGAAGGCTGAAGAAGCCCACCCACCCATTTAGCACACGATTCTCCACAAGGCTGCACCTCCCTACAGTGCCAGCAACAATCTCATACCTCCACAGTTGGAGGCAGCAAGGCTTCTGAAGACCAGCTGCTGGAAAGCCCAGGAGGGGAGAGGGCTCTCGGGCTTGGATCCTGTTTGCCATGGGGGCACCTGGCTGGCCACTGTGAGAACAGGATCTTAGACCAGCAGGCTCACCTGAGGTCCTCTCAGGACTATCTCACCCACTATGTAGCCTCACACCCGGTGGAACCACCCAACGTGGGGGGGGGGTCACAGCCAATACCCTTCTATGCCATCGGTCTGCCTGCAAAGATTCTGCAGTGCCCACACACAACAATTTTGAAGTGTTTGCTCAAAAACGTGTGTGTGATGCCAGTAGAGCTGGTGGGCTGGATCCTCAAGGCACCCACTGCCCACAGGGGGGCCACTTGGACAGGTGTGCCCACTGGGAGCATCACCAGAATTCACCATAACGACAGGTGAGCCAACCAAAGAACTGGGAGGGAGAACTGAAGGAGAGAATTGGAGGAGGACTGTGCCTCTGCGGTACAGACCATCTGCTTTGCGTGGTGAAGGTCCCTCGTGCAATCCCCACTGGCATCTCCACGTGGGGCTGGGAGAAAGACGTGCTGCGTGAAACCCTGGAGGGCTGCTGCCAGTCAGTGTAGACAATACTGAGCTAGATGGATCTGACTATGCAAAATTATGACAGCTTCCTTTGCTCCTGTTTAAATCAACCTTTTTTTCAAAACGAGGGCTGTCAGAAGCAGTGTGTCCTGTTCCGCCGCCTTGCGTGTTCCACAAGCACTTGCGGGATTTCAGGCAAGATCTTGCCCCAAATGGCCACGATCTCACCCCAGATCAGTACCGATGGGAGCATTGCTTCTCTGGGTGATCGACTCGGGAGCTTCTGCTGCCTGAGGCAGTGGCGTCATGCTGCCTATTAGCTGGATCGGCCCTGAGGACTAGAATCTTACTTTATCTCTGGGGAGAGGGATTTAGCCTGGCTCTGGGAAGAAGGCAGGATATATATATATATATATAGAGAGAGAGAGAGAGAGAGAGAGAGAGAGAGAGAGACAGACAATACTCTCCCCCTCCAGGATCAGAAACCAAGCAAGGCTCGACCCAGCAACCCCTTCTTCACACACAAATCCCTCCCCTCCCTTCCTACAATTAGTTTCCCATCTGGGACACAGCAAACACAGAGTTAGAGCATACCAGGCCAATGCGCACGCGAGGAAGGGGGGCATGCAACTACATTGTGGGGGTGGGGGAGGCCCTGTGGCCCCCCACCTCCCCTCCATGGCATGCTTGAGGTTAGGAGTAACAAGGGGTTACTAGAAAGCAAGGGAGAGAAACTCATCCTCACAGCTTATTCCTGCGCTTCTGGAACTTTGTCACCATGTCCTGCAAACTGGAGAACGGGGGGAGGGAGGGGGGAATGGGAGGGGGAGAAAACAGGCAAAATAAACACCACAGGAAGGCGGGACAAGAACGAGGGAGAAGGGAAGATGGGCAACCAGAAACGAGAAGCGTAGCTGGGGAGAGAAGAGTGTGACAGGGGGACTCGCTCGTAGAATCGTAGAGTTGGAAGGGACCTGAGGGACGTCCAAGCCAACCTCCCGCAAAGCAGGAATCTAAAGACTTCCTGACACGCAACCTCTGTTTGAAAGCCTCCAATGAAGGAGAGTCCATCCCCTTTTGAGGTAGACCATTCCACTGTAAAACAGCTCTTACCATCAAAATGTTCTTCCTGGTGTTTAGTCGGAATCTCTTTTCTTGTCATTTGAACCCATTGGTTTGGGTCCTCCCCTCGGGAGCAGCAGAAAACAATCTTGCTCCATCTTCCATGTGGCAGACCCTCAGATATTTGAAGATGGCCACCACACCTCCTCTCACTCCCCTCTTCTGCAGGCTAAACATGCCAATCTCTTTCAACTGCTCTCTGCAACGGTTTTTGATGGGAACTGCAAGGGCGCTGAAAATACCCAGATGTAGCCAATGCCAGCCCTCCTGAAGAGCAGGCCCACGGAAAATCATTTATATTGGCTCAATAACATGATATGTGTTGCAGCCAACTCAGTGTAGACCCAGTGAAATTAATGGGCAAGGCTAACTTGGGCCCATTAATTTCAAGGGGTCTACTCTGAGTACAGCTTAGTTGGATACAACCCTATGCTTCTTTTCTTTTTTCCTTAAAAAAGGTTACACAAGTTACCGTATTTTTCGCCCTATAAGACGCACTTTTTCCCCTCCAAAAATGGAGGGGAAATGTGTGTGCGTCTTATGGGGCGAATGCAGGCTTTCGCTGAAGCCTGGAGAGCGAGGGGGGTCGGTACGCACCGACCCCTCTCGCTCTCCAGGCTTCAGGAAGCTATCCGCTAGCTGTGGGAGACCCAGCTCTCCCAGGGCTAGCGGAGAGCTTGCCTGCACCCAGAAGCTTGGGGCGCGCTGAGCTCCGCACGCCCCAAGCTTCGGGATTAGCGCAGCGGTCCGCTAGCCCTGGGAGAGCCGCGCGGCTCTCCCAGGGCTAGCGGACTGCTTGCCGGCACCCAGAAGCTTGGGGCGTGCTGAGCTCCGCACGCCCCAAGCTTCGGGATTAGCGCAGCGCACCTGGGGGCGGGGGAATAAAAAAAAATCCTTTATTCCCCCCCCCAAAAAAACTAGGTGCGTCTTATGGGCCGGTGCGTCTTATGGGGCGAAAAATACGGTATAATAATTACCCACTGTTGTATTTTATGTTTCCCAATAACAACTATTTTTTTAGCGTGTAATTACATTAAGTATCAAAATCTGTTGAGGATTTAATCATCATCATCTGATTTTGTTACTCGCTTTACCTTGCCCAGGGCAACCCAAAGTGACTTACAAGCCAAAGTGACTTGCTAAGCCCAGGTGGCTTAAAAGGTGTTCGGAAGGTGAGCTTATTCCACAACCATTAGTGATAATAGCTCCACGGAGCCTCTGTGTCCAAGGGCAATCTACCTCTGGCTGTCCACAGCCATCACGCCCCGCTTGTTCATATCATGAACAACTGCCTGGCCACCTCTTGCCTTGGGCCCATGGTGGAGAACATGGTGCCCCCCAACTGGGGCTGGACTTCAGCTGCCAGCAGCCAGCACAGCCAATGACCTGGAACGGCAGGAGATGCACGACGCCTGCAGGTTCCCCACCCCGACAAGAGGATTTTGCTTAATGCTCTTATGCCAGGCGAGGGCTACGCAGCGATGCCTAGAAGGACAGCTCATTTGGTTGCTCCGGGTCCCCACCCATCGCCTACCTGTTGATGAGTTCCTCGTTGTCGTCACTCTCCATCTCGTCCTCGATGGCGGCCTGCAGGTCACCGATGCGCTTGAAGGCCAGCTTCAGGTCTGACTGCAAGCTCTGGTTCGCAGCTTCTAAGCTCTCCAGATCCATCTCCTGGAAAAGGAGGAGAGAGGAGAGAATGACTCTGGGAGGGTAACAGGGACCTTGCAGATCCCGCTGTGCCGTTCTCCCCCACACATGCAAGTGGCCCCTGCTGCTGCTGCTGGCAACCCAGCTCTCTGCTGGTCTGTACAAGTAGTAGTGGGGGGAGGCAAACCTCTTGCCCATCACTAGCAAGTGTTCCTGCAGGGGTGTCCCAGCAGGGTGGGGCTCTGTCAGTTTGCATAGAGCAATGGTGAAGCCAAGGGTCTTGCCCTAACCAGGTGTGCACCCAAGAAGGAGGTGGAGGAAGAAACTGTTAGATCTCTGCAATAGTTCTGCAAGAACGTAAGAACAGCCTGTTGGCTCAAGCCCTTGGCCCATCTAGTCCAGCCTCCTGTTCTCACAGTGGCCAGCCAGATGCCTAGGGGAACCCTGCAAGCAGATTCAAAGGCAAGGGCAACTCTCCCCTCCTGCTGTTTCCAGCAACTGGTATTCAGAAGCATTGCTGCCTCCAACTGTGGAGGCAGGGCAGAGACATCAAGGCTAGGAGCCATCGATAGCCCTCTCCTCCTCCATGAATGTGTCCAATCCCCTTTGGAAGCCATTCATCAAGTTGGTGGCCATCACTGCCTCCTGAGGGAGGGAGTTCCACAGTTTAACTACGAGCTGAGTGAAGGAGGTCCTTTTTATATCAAGGATTTCTGACTCCCAACCATTTAACAACAACGGTGTGTTTTTCCTTCCCACTCCTAAATTAGCCTGCCAAAATGAAGAAAGCTAGGAAAGGCTGGAAGGAGGTGGAGGAACCAGGAGGGGCTTCTCTTTCAGATGGAGCGCCTGCGAGTTCATTTCTGGTTCTCAAAACACTGCTGGAAATTCTTAACCCTGCAATTAACTTGGACATAAATTTGCACTTGCGTAGACGGCTTCGCCCAGTTGGGGGGACGGTGGAAGGGCTCGGCTCCATCCCAGACCCTCCAGTTTGCACCTGGCTCTGCCCCACCTCCCCCACAACCACTTTGCATTTGGCTCTGATTGGTGGGCTTTGCTGGGGGTGCTAGCTGGAATAAAAATACACAGAGCAGGGAGGGAAGGAAAGGGAGGGAAAGGGAGGGAGGGAGGGTGGTGGAAAACCTGCCTTTGAGAGACTGGGTGGAACAGGAAGAGGGTTCATGGTGAGCCTTGAGAAGCCAGGAGTGGTTTAATGAAGGGGTGGGGCTGCACCAGGTGTAGAGCAGCCGAGGGTCCACTTCTGGTTAAGGAGGATATTGACAAGCTGGAAGGTGTGCGGAGGAGGGTGACCAAGGTGATGAAGTGTCTGGAAGGCAAGCCTTATGGGGAATGGTTGTGGGAGGTGGGTCTGAGCCAGTGTGGTGTAGTGGTTAAGAGCGGTAGTCTCGTAATCTGGGGAACCGGGTTCGCGTCTCCGCTCCTCCACCTGCAGCTGCTGGGTGACCTTGGGCCAGTCACACTTCTTTGAAGTCTCTCAGCCTCACTCACCTCACAGAGTGTTTGTTGTGGGGGAGGAAGGGAAAGGAGATTGTTAGCCGCTTTGAGACTCCTGAAGGGGAGTGAAAGGCAAGATATCAAATCCAAACTCTGTTTAGCCTGGAGAAGACTGACAGGTGATAGGGTAGCCATCTTCAAATATCTAAAGGTCCGTCGCATGGAAAATGGAGCAAGCTTGTTTTCTGCTGCTCCAGAGAGAAGGACCCAAACCAACGGATTCAAATGATGAGAAAGGAGATTCTGACTTAACATTAGGAAGGACTTTCTGATGGTGAAAACCGTTCCCTAGTGAAACAAACTCCCTTGGAAGGTAGCTGATTCTCCTTCATGGGATGGTTTTAAGGAGAACTCAGGTGGTCACCTGCCAGGAATCTTCAGCTGAGATTCCTGCATTGCAGAGGGTTGGATTAGATGTCCCCCTAGGGTACCTTCCACCCCTACTACTCTGTAACTCTGTTCCAGCAATGAAATGGGCAAGGCGGACGTCCCCCAAAAGCCACACACACGCTTTCCCCTCCATACCAGTTCATGCTTCTTGCGGCTGGCCTCTGCCTCCTTCTTTGCCAGCTCAGCCATCTCCTCCTTGGTGTCCCGCAGCTGGCGCTGCAACCGCTTGTTCTGCTCCTTCTCCCTGTTCTCAGCCGCCGTGCGCTGGTCACGCTCCTCCGTCAGCTTCTCCATGTTCTCCTTCAGGCGGGTGGCCAAGCTCTGGGGAGGGCGGGCAAGGGGAGACAGAGGGGTTTAGATAGTGGTCCTTTATACCAGCTTGGGCTACTGGGGACATTCAGCCCAGTGTTGTCTATGCTGACTGACAGCAGCTCTTTGGGTTCCCAGGTGGAGAAGAAGAGCATGGCTGCAGCTGGATCAGGCCAAAGAGGGAACGTCTAGTCCGGCATCCTGTTCTCCCAGTGGCCAGCCAGTTGCCCGCAATGGGAAGCCCACAAGGCAGACCTGAGCACAGCAGCAGCGCTCTCCCCAGAAACTGGTATCCAGAGGCATTAATGCCACCTGATGACGGTGGAGGCAGAACACAGCCCTGCTGGCCAGCAGCCAGTGATAACCTTATTCCCCTCTGTGGATTTGTCTAATCCTTTATCAGAACAGACCTGTTGGATCAGGCCAATGGGGGGGTCCTCATAGTCCAGAACTCACAGTGGCCAGCCAGATGCCCCAATGGGAAGCCCATGAACACTCTACCTGCGATTCCCAGAAACTGGTATTCAGAGGCATTAATGCCCCCAACAGAGGAGGAAGCAAATAACTAGCGTGACCAGTAACCAATTTTAGGCCCATTCATAGAGATAAGACCCTTTACAAGAGTCCTGCTGGATCAGGCCAATGGGGGGCCAATCTACTCCAGCCTCTTGGCCAACCAGATGCTCCAGGGAGGAGCCCACGAGCAAGAGCACTCTACCTGTGATCCACAGGTATTCAGAGGCTGTGGAGGTAGGATATAGTCCTTCACACAGGGCATGGTTGAACCATGGAAGCTGCTCCCACAGGAGGCGGTGATGGCCACCAGCTTGGATGGCCTGGGAAATGGACAGATTCGTGGAAGAGAGAGCTACTGGTGGCTACTAGCCACAACGGCTAAGCTTTGCTCCTGAATACCAGTGGCTGGAAGCGACTGGAGGGAAGAAAGCTCTTCTGCCTATGCTCTGCTTGCAGGTTTCCCACAACAGACACCTGCGTTGCCACTGAGAGGAGAAGAGAAAGCCGGACTAGATGGGACCCCTTTGGCCTGATTCTCCTTATGTTCTCATGGTTCACTGTAGACTGGTATCAGGATAGCACGAAAACAAGTCGAAACGAGGCACCTCCCTGACCTCTCCACCCTTGAGAAGGGGTGAAGGTACCCCCACCGTCTCCCCGCTCCATGGCAGGTGAAGATGAGACAGCAGCGACGTGCAAGGGCTGGTGCATCAATATTCATCTGCTGCACATAATGGCAGCAGACAGCGGCAATTACCGGGGCCGGAGCTCAGGAATAAGCGTTGCCCAATCGCTCCCCGCCGAGCACTAATGGAACAAACGAACCCGGCACTATGAATTTACATGAGGGGGGGTGGGAGGGAGAACTGGCTCGAGGGGGAGGGAGAGAGCGGAGGAAAGAGCAGGGGGGCGGCTGAGGAGTTGCGCCAGAGAGAGAGAGAGAGAAGGAGAGAGAAACTTTTTTCCCCAGGCGTGGGTAGAATAATCAGGGGGGCTTTGGTGAATTGGAAAAATAGATTTAACTTTGTGTGAAGTAATTACAGCATGTAATGTAGGGAGAAAAATAGATTCCATCCTTTCAAGGCAGCCGAGTGCCGTCCCCTGCATATTTATGGGGCTGGGGGGGTGTAGAGAGGGGAGGAAGAGAAGGGGGAAGCGAATAACGGTACAGAAATATTAAGAGGGAACTCTAAAGCTTCTCAGCTCCCTCGGCGGGAAAAGGAGCTGCGACGGTAGAATATCAAGCAGGGCACTTAACAGGTGCAAGCAGAAGCAGAGAGACAGAGACCAGCCTCCCCAAGGTGGCATTTGTAGGGCCAAGGACGTAGGGGGCAGGAGCAGGAGATTTACTTGCCAGCTGAGGCCAGGGCTATGGGGGAAGAGGACAGCAGGAGACTGGTTATTTGTAATTCATAGACCAAACACATCTCTCTCTCTGCTCTCCCTGGCTCTTGCAGCCCACAGATGCTTTGAATTTTGCACCTCCCACCATTCTCTCTGCTGCCCTTTTGTCTCGTGCAGGCTCCCACCCACCCCAGCCAATCTGCTTCCCTGAAAACGGCTCCCTCCCACCTCAAGGCATTAGAATGCTTGTGCACATGCTGTGACATCACAGCAACTAAGCCAATAGGGTGAGGGGGAACAAGTTTTTCACTCATCAAAGACCGAGGAGGAAGAGGCGTGAGTTAGGGGGCAGGCACTTCTCACACGGGAACCAGAAGGAGGTACACACATGTACACACCACGGCAGCTGTGGAGAGTTCTGTGCCTGTAGAAATCAATGCTTTCCTTTTAAAATACTCGGCTGGGGAAAAGAGCAGGGCTCTGCTTTCTTGCATTTTAAAAAGGGGAGACGTGGCAATTTGCACGCTGGGTGCATCCCCCTCTCCACAAGTAGTTGCAGGAGATGCATGTCTTGTTCTTGGTGGTTTTGTACTTTAGCCCAAACAACATAGCGCAAGGCACCACATCCTAACCTGAGGAATGAGCACAGCTCCGGATTGGGGGTGGGGGGAGAGGTGGAAGGAAGGGGAATTGAGCAAGGCATCCAGAAAGGACCACGGTGACTGGAGACTCTCTAAAGACTCCCTTGGAATCTGTCTGATGTGATTTTAAAGTTCTGCATGGACTTTTAAGCGCTTCTTCCCACTTCCAGAGGCAGCTCAGAACACAAGACTCTATCCCAGATAATCTGACTCCAAGAGAGAGCACTCAGCTTTGCCCCAGCGCCATCTGAGGGAATGAGAGCCCAGCAAGAAGCAAACCTCTTGGAGCCAGGTCTGAGCTGCCCTGGGGAGATATTTCGCTTCCTGGGGTCTGCTAGCCCAGGACCCGCTCACCTATGACAAACTTCACCGCACTAAGCAAACCCTGCTGCTAAGGATGCTCTGCCGGCTCCAGAAAACCCTCTCCCCGGCTCCAGATTCCTCACCTCAAGGCGCTTCACTTGCGTCCTCTCGAACTCCAGCCGCGTCTCCAGCTCACGGATCTTGGCCTCCTGCCTGCTGACCAGGGACTTGTCTACCATGGACTGCTCGACAAACTCCAGCTGGCTCTGGAGGCCTTGTAGCTGGAAATGAAGAAGGAAGGGGCCGTCACTCATGGTGGTGGATGGTGAAAAGGGAAGCACAGCCCTGTGTGGGGTGAAGAGCAAGAGGGGCAGCTGACTCCCCCCCCCCCCCAGTGCCTACCTTCTCCTGCAGCTCCTGCTTCTCTTTGTGGGCTTCCTCCAGCTGCGACTGAAGGTCATTGATCTGGGCCAGGTCCCGGGAGGCCTGGAGAGAAGAGAGGATTTAGAAGCCAGCGCTGGCAAAGCTGAGTCCCAGAGATTCCCACCACCAACACCTCCCTGTTAAGAGACTCCTGCCAAATCCCCTGAAGAATGTAACTTATCATCTCTAGCTAGCAATTATTTTAGCTGTGTAATAATATATTTTATTCTGTTTTGTGCATTTTGCAATGCCTTTGGCTAGACAAATAATACAGACAATACAATCGAAACAGGACAGTCCCTACCCTCAGGCTTACAATCTTAAAACAAAAACAAAAAACCACAATATGCAAGGTAAAAGGGGCAGGGTGGGAAGAGGGAAATCAAAACTCGGTCGCCAATTTCTAAACAGTTGTTCCTATACTGACCACCTATAATTTGTTCCTGTAACGTTTAGCAACCACAGCTGCTGTTTGCAGGAGTTACAATCAAACTCCTATGAATCTCTCTGAGGTGACGGTTAGGGGAGGGGGTTTCAGGGTGGGGTGGGCAGAGAGGATGCAGTGAAAGCATCTGAAAAATTGGGGTAGTGGTGGGGGAGGGGCTCACCTGAGCGACAGCCGCCTTGTGCTTCTTCATGAGCTCGTTCATGTCCTCCTGATCCTCTTCCAGGCGGCTCTGCACCTCGTTCTTCTCCCGCTGCAAACGGCTCAGCTGCTCTTCCAGCTGGGGGGGGGGGGGAGAGGAGAAGTTCAGGAGTGAAGGGTGAGCTGGTGGCTAAGGACTCCTAAGGTTTCATCCCCTGCTAGAAGAATCCTGCAAACCAGAGCTGGGAACTCTCTTAATTCAAAGGCTGGCAAGTGATAGCAGGTGCACACACCTCTCTCTGCCCTCATTTGCTGGGGAGGCGGCAGCATGGTCTCTTGCAGACCAGCTTTGGAGGAGATGACACTGAAGGCAGATGGTAACATCCTGAGAACAATGAAGTCGGGTTGGAAGTGCCCTTGCTCAGTTCAATCTAAAAGGCAGCTTCGCCCCCCCAGGGGCCAAGCTCGGAAAACTTTGTCTGCAAGGTGGATGGGGAACCCAGCTGTGCTTGGCATCAATTGGCTAGTGCCCATGCCATCCCCAAGAAACCACACACAAACTTCCAGGCAGTTTTTGTACTTCTGAGCATCCTAGTTGGGTGGGTAGAATAGGGAACATTATATGAAGAAATAAAGGCGTCAATGATCAGAGACCACTGATGTGCCAGACCTCATAGCACGAAGGGTTACTTAAATTAGTGGGAGGAGATGATGGTTCGGGGTGCTTACCGCTCCCTTGGCCTTGGATAGGTCATCTATCTGCAGGTGCAGGTCCTCAATCTCCACCTCCATGGACTTGCGAGCCTTGACAGCAGCCGCGCACGTGAACTCTGACTCCTCCAACTGCAGCAAGAGCCCCCATGTCCCAAGGGGGTAGCGACAATTAGGATGACAGCCACTCACTCCCAAACCTCGCCTGTCAGCCTTCCAGCAAAGCCCCCTCACTGACACCACAATCTCTCTGCTGTACGGATTGGGCCCAGGCTACCTGAAAGAGCGTATCTTCCCCTAGGAGCCTGCCTGGCTGCTATGAACCTCAGGGGAAAACCTTCTCTCGGTCCCACGAACAAGAGAGACATGGCTGGTGGTGACACAAGAGACAAGGAGCCTTTCCTGTGGCTGCTCCCCTATTGTGGAATTCCCTCCCAAGAGAGTTCAGACTGGCTCCCTCCTTGCTAACCTTCTGCTGGCAGGCTAAGACCTTCCTTTTTAGGCAGGTCTTTGAAAACTAAGGAGCAGGTGAGGCTGGTCACTGGGCTCCCATCAGGGCAAAGTGTATTTTGACTGCTGGCCCTAAGCATTTCCTGATGTATCCTAATTATTGTTTTTAACTAGCTTGTTTCTATTACTTTGTATTTTATAACTGAGGCTTCTAAATGTTGTAAGCTGCCTTGAATCCCAACTTAGGAGAAAAGGATATCAACACACTTAATAATAAAACAGTAATATTATTCCCCTGGGGTGTCCAGGCCTGGTTTTGCCTCTTGAGGTGGCGGTGTTTTGAGGTCTTGCCAGGCACTAAAAACCAAAAGCCTTCCTCGCAGGGACCCTGCAAAAACCAAGCATGGCCTTTGGCCAGATGTTCAGGAGTTTTATTTCGTTTTAGTCAATTATACTGTTGTTTCAAGCCGATTGTTTTTTTGGTGATAACTATTTTAATTATTTTATCTGTTTTTGTGAACCGCATCTAGTTTTTTCCTAAAGCAGTATATAAATGTTATGAATTAAATAATAAATAAGAGCCGGTCTGAGTGGAGAATGATGAAAACCTCTGCAGGGCCAACAGTTGCACAGGACTCTTGGGCCCATCCAGCTCAGCATTGTCTCCTGAGTCTATTGTCTACCCTCCCGAAAGAGTTCTATTCATTTCTCTACCTCCTCCCCCCACGCCACCCCCATTCCTAGCCCCCTCTTCCAGCACCTGGTTCTTCAGCTGCGCAATCTCCCGCTTGCTGGGGGCATTGTTCTTCAGGTGGTCAAGCATGACCTGAGTGTCAGACAGGAGGGCTTTGGTACGCTTCAGATCCTTGCGCAGCCGCTTCTCCGTCTCAAAGTCCCGCTGGCTGACCTGGAGGGTTGCAGGGAGGAAGAGGAGAGGTGTGAAGGGGAAAGGGCGAGAGGTGGTTCTGCTACAGCAGCCCTCGCCCACCCTCTCTTCCCCTGCTCCCGCCATCGTCCGTACCTGGTCGCTGACGGCCGACAGTTTCCCTTCCAGGTCCCTCTTCTCCCGCAGCACCTTCTGCTTCTCCTCGTACTCCTCCTCCAGCTGCATCTCCATCTGCTTCAGCTGTGGGGTACACAAAACAAGCAGAGGGGTCCTGAGGGGGTCTTCCTTGGTGGATCTGGGGAGGCTGCTACTGCTGGCAGCCTGGGGGTCATTTCCAGCTCTGTGTAGCTCTCCAAGGGAGGAATAGGGGGCCTTCCTAATGACGTCCAGTCTTCCTTAACAAACTACAGCTCCCAGAATTCTTTGGGGGAAGCCATGATGGTTTAAAGTGGTATCATGGCACTTTATAGCACAGGTGTATTCCTCTTGGAAGCTTAAAAAAGCACAGCAAGGTGGAAGCAAGCCCTGCTTCCATGTCCTCAGCACCTGGTTTTCAGAGGTGTACATACAGCCTCCAAACAGGGAACAGAATGTCACATGAACACAAAAGTTCAAAACATTTCAGAATTTGTAATACCTTGGTGCATGAATGGATTTTCCCAGTAGTGATGTATGGAAGTGAGAGCTGGACCATAAAGAAGGCTGATCACCAAAGTATTGATGTTTTTGAATTATGATGCTGGAAGAGACTCTTGAGAGTCCCATGGACTGCAAGAAGATCAAACCTCTCCATTCTGAAGGAAATCAGCCTCGAGTGCTCACTGGAAGGACAGATCGTGAAGCTGAGGCTTCAAGACTTTGGCCACCTCATGAGAAGAGAAGACTCCCTGGAAAAGACCCTGATGTTGGGAAAGATGGAGGGCACAAGGAGAAGGGGACGACAGAGGACGAAATGGTGGGACAGTGTTCTTGAAGCTACCAGCATGAGTTTGACCAAACTGCGGGAGGCAGTGGAAGACAGGAGTGCCTGGCGTGCTCTGGTCCATGGGGTCACAAAGAGGCGGACACAACTAAACGACTAAACAACAACAAATGGATGGATGGAAAGACAGTGGGCAGCATTAAGAGGGGAGACCTCCTCACAGCCAAGGGGGAGGGCCCTTTAGTGACCCTAGGCCCCAGCCATGTGGGAAGCAGACCACCCCCTGGAGAGGAGGCCAAATGATTCCCCCAGCTGCACACAGGGCCATGACTAAGAGCTGCTTGCCTGCAGCAGGCTCTCAAGAGGAGCAAGCTCAGGAAAATGTTCATTTAGATAATTGCAGGTTCGTGCCGGCCAGGGCTGTGTCACTCGGCTAATGGGATCAGCGTAGGCAGAGAGGAAATCACGCTGTGGGGGAAGAGTGACTGATCACACTGGTCAGGGCCAGGAAGGGTTTGGCTGGACAGAGAGACCAAAGGCAGGACGACTGGAAGGGCACAAAACTATCAATCAAAACAGCACAGAGGCCTGAGCCCTTCTCGGCCATCATTAGAACTTTATATCTAAAAAGTAGGGGGAGGGGGAGAGCGAAGGAAGTAGGAGACCCCAGCCTGCTTGGGTTGCAATCTCTCAAAGCATGGACCTCTCCTCCCAGATGTCTCAGGGGTGAAATAAATGCACTCTGCATGTGGTCCAAGGCACTCTCTGCAAACTATTCATACTTTGCGTGTTCCAGGAGAGAACCGTGGCACGGAAAACCAGCTCCACAGCCTGGCCCAGATTCAAATTTTGCTTCAGCTTATTCAGCAGCCTCCTAGTACTTTTATTATTATTTATTATGTTTATTAGTCACTTGTTACTCTCCGAGCCACTGACATTTAAAAGCATAAACATATTATACCATAGTGAAAAAGAAAGAAATGGATCATATAAAAACACTGTGGGCGGTATGCAACAGCAGGCCTCTTGAAGT